>NC_138911.1:33437310-33804810 GCF_965231255.1 Vanellus vanellus | reverse complement strand
AAACATTTTTTCCACTTTCGTCTTCTCTCTGGAGGGCTGAAGCCCGTGCCTCATTCAGTTCCCCCACGTTAGGCACAGCCCCGGGGGGCCGCGGCAAGGACACAAGCCCCGGCGCAACGCCTCGAGCGTGGTCAGTCCCTCCACCCTGCTCTCGGCATCCAGCAGCCTCGTGAGACACCATGGGACCTACATGCGGTGGTGGCCATCACTTGAGGGTCAAGATTGATGAGACCAAACCTTTGCGAGGCTGAGCCTGATGGCACCTCTGGGCCTTCGGCACTGGTTCACCGCCTCAGTGCTGTTTTCTCAGGTGATGCTCTTGGGCTGTTAAACATGTATATCCAAGTGGTATGTAGAAACTCCCGTCTCTTGCTCAGTTCTCGTATGGATCCACGGGTGCCGAGATGGTCTGGGGTGCCCTGGGCAACAGAGCCTGATCCGGGGCTGGCTGCTCGGCACAACAGGCTGCAAAGCCCCGTCCTTCCCACTGCCGACCTTTCTTGGCTGTAATACGGGCTGCAAAGGATGTAGGTACACTTGTCTGTGTTGCCCAACTACTAATAAAGATATTAATAGATATATCAGTACCCATTTCAGGCTCTGCGGTCCACTAAAAGTGTCTCTAATGATTCCCTGTGTGGGGTTAATGCTGAACACACTGAACGTATGTTGCTGTGGTTTAATAGACAGCGCTTGGATCTTCCAACACTGGAAACACCTCTCCAGGAGCCCAAGCATTATTGCAACTTCTACATTTATCAGCCAAACTTGAAATCTCATAAAATATGCTTAGCTCAACACAGTCCATTATATATGCCATTCCCTATCAGTTTGCATTATTAATTAGCCACTATGATGTTTTCTTGCTGCTTTTTTAGTTCTTGTCCCATATCAAGCCTTCCAGCGTTCTGCCAGTGCTGAAGGCAAGCTGATGGGACTGGAATTAGGTTATCCCATTTCCACAGCTGCTTCCCAGTCCCCCAGATCTTTCCTAAACTCCAAGGCTTATAAATAAACCCCCCCGCTATATTAGCGCTCCAGAGACCTCCCCGTGTGGGTAGCTGAAAACTCCCGAGTGCAAATTGTCCTCTCCTGGTGGTTTGTAGACACCCAGCAAGAGCTGCAGCTGCTTCCCGGCTTTCCTGCGGTGGGGGCATCTCACCTGGGGATGCCACGCACCCGCTGCGCACCGCTGCCCGTGCTGCATTACGGCGGAGAAACTGCTCTTTCAGCTAATCCTGTGCAAACAAGAGGATCCTTCTGATCTGGATTTAACTGAACTGTCCTTCTTGCCTTTTATTCTTTTTTTTTTTTCCCCTTAGGACCTTTGTTTCCCTCATTACTTACCCACACTTCCTCATTTTCCTTCCCTTTTTCACTGTTTGCTAATGATAAATGTATATTTTATTACTGTATTTACTGCTCCTGAACCCAGGCTCATTTGCAAACCACCAGCACCCAGCGCTCTCAGTGTAGCTTTTGGACTTTCTAGGAAAACATCCTAAAACCATTTTAAGTCAGGGCTGGAGGGAAAGAAGCTACAGCTACGTTATATCCTGCTACCGGCTGCAGGGAAATGGGGGGTTTTGCATCCTGAAATGAAAAGCAAGGGTGTCACGTCAAGTGGTATCAGTAAGGGAGGAAAATGGAGCCCTTAGTGACTCCGCTCCCCTCTCTCCCCAGGAAATCACAGCAGAGCGTCCCCCCTTCCCGCCTGGCTCCCACCAAACACTCCCGCTGCTCCTTCTGGGGTCTTCCTTGCGGGCGAACAAGCACGCTAACCCAGGAGAAACCCGTCAGCTTTCCACCAGCTTCCGGAGTTGCGCTGTTTCCCATGGGAAGCCCAGGAGTGCAGGACTGCGTGCCTCCGTCCCGGAGAAGAGGATTCCCTTCTGCAGCGGTTTCATGCTAGCAGATCTCAGCTGCTCATGAGACCATCAGCTTCCTTCTCACTCAGAGTTTGCAGATTAAATGGGTTTTTTCCCCCCAGCTGTACACAGGTGAAATCCTTTCTTTTCGGTCGTGTAACTGTTGTCCAGTATGAAGATTTCATGTAGTTTCTGAGCTGAGGATTTCATGTAGTTTCAACTTCACAAGTGTAATCAGATAAGCAAAACACTCACTTTAAGTTCTGTATTAACATTCATCTGGCAAGAGTAAGACTAAAGTAGACTTTGCCCTTCGGCTGGAAACAAACACTGACTCGGGAAACTACAGGATAAAATTGTAGAACCACCAAAGGTATTTCAGGCCCGGCAGAGGGAGACCTCAAGATGTGTCACTCAGACTGAAACCTTCCGATGTTTGTGCAGATTTTCAACTTAAGAGCACAGCGGAGTGATTAATGAGCCATTACTCCTGCTGTCTGCTGCAATTTGTGCGTCTCCAGCAAGGTGATCTACTGTCCCAACATGTTCGTCAACTGCTGGGAAGTTGGGCCACAAGAGATCTGTATCTTTTACATCTATGTCGTTAGTGGAGGGAATGAGAAAATACATGTTCCTGGCCAAATACACAGGAGATGAAAGGTGAAGAGCCCTCGTGTTGGGTGAGAAACTGCAAAAGTTTTGACTTTGAAAGTATGTGTAAGTAAACAAAAATCTCCATCTAAGGCAGTAAATCGCTTCCATCATTGCTCAGACAGATTATCCTACTCGGTCAGCCATTTAGGAATTCAAAACATCGCTACAGACTTTCCCAGCTTAAAAATAAGTCTTCCACATCACCAGAAACATGTACGAGCTAAAAAAAGCTCCTTTACGGAACGACTGGAGATCTGCCCCATAGGACACGCTGAATCACTTCTCAGTTCTCACACTGCATTAAAAGGCAGTTCAGGGCTGCTGCTGCCGTCCTCCCTGCCTGCAGGTAAGCGCATTGCGCGGCAGAGCCGGCGTGTGGGAAAGGCAAACCTTGGGAATACTGTGAGTTTAGGGAGGGCTTGTAAGCAGCTCGAAGCACATTACTTCCTTTCATTCCAAGACTGTTAAAGCCTACATCATCTTTCCTTTCTCTCCCTCCAAAGCTTAGATAGGTGGGAAGTGGACTTTTCTCATGCTTTGGAGAAAGGCTGAGGGACTTAGGGCTTTTTAATCTGGAGAAAAGAAGATTGAGGGGGGATCTTATCAATGCTTATAAACATTTAAAGGGAGGGTGCCAGGTACCTGGGAACAGTCTTTTTTCAGTGGTGCCCAGTGATAGAACAAGAGGTAACAGGCACAAACGTGAACATAGGAAGTTCCATCTAAACACAAGGAGGAACTTCTTTGAGGGTGGCAGAGCACTGGCACAGGCTGCCCAGAGAGGTTGTGGAGTCTCCCACTCTGGAGACATTCAAAACCCACCTGGACGCCGTCCTGTGCAAACCTGCTGTAGGTGACCCTGCTCTGGTAGGGGGGTCGGACTAGATGATCTCCAGAGGTCCCTTCCAACCCTGACCATTCTGTGATTCTGTGATATTGTATTCAAGGATACAATCCAAGCCAGGAAATGCCAGATCTGGCTGTAATATACTGGAAATGTCACTGAAGCAAAGAGCATTGCGACATCCTGAACTGGGGACAGTTTCATTTTTGCTTTCTAGGCACCCAACACTGCAAGTCTCTCTAGATCCTAGAGGGAATAAAAAGGTACAGGGCTCCTTGAGGAGATGTAGAAACCTCAGGAAGGGGAAGAGTGAGTTAGAGGAGGCTCTTGCCTTGGAGTTCTCTGTTCCTCCTACAAGGATGCATTAATTTTCTTCCCTCATTTTAACAGGCTGCATAAAAATGAAGCCCCAAAACTTCCTTCCAAGGTCCAAAGGCAAACATCAACTAAGAATGAAGTGCTTTCCTCCAGGGATCTTCGTTCAGCAAAGTCCCAGGCCATATGAAGCTAAACCAGACAGCTGGACAACAAGAGAGACAGAATCAGTCGGTCAAAATCCGGGAGAGGCTTTGCTGCTCACAGCCATCTGTTTCGTTCCCTGCAGGCTGCAGACAGAAGAAGTGATCCCCACTGGGTCACACAGCCCCGGCCGGTCAGCAGCGCGCTGCCATGCATGGCTGTGGCTTCTCGGCTGCTACCGATCAGCGATCTCCAGTTGCCCAAGCTCAAGTGTGATAAGTCACTGCTGTTAACATATTGCTTAGGCTTTTAGGAGCCAGATTTAGAAGCAGGTGATGAACTTTTATGCAGAACCTGATGGGTATTTAGGGTATGCAAGTGGTTGTTTGGGGTTTTTTTGTTTGCTTGTTTTTAAATATATTTCAAGTCCTTTCCCCTTCCCTAACAGAATTCAGTTCCGAAGCTCATGCTGTTTCTCTTTCTGCCGTACATCCATGTTTAAAGGAGTTCAAAAGGTATCTTATGAGTGTTTAACCTTAAATGCTGAGGTAAAGCCAAAGCTCTTTAAAAAGATGCATCAGGATTTCCTTGAAGCAAGTTTTGTTCCAGGGAAGCAGAACTTGACCCTTTCAGTCCTTGTTCTGGAAGCAGGACACTTATACCCAAGACCTTCCCAAAGAGCATATGGTTTGACCATTTTGAAATGACCAGAATGCAAACCCTGGAAGTACGTAGGAGCTGGTGGTTTCAGCTGTTAATACCGCTATAAGCGGCCAGGGTTTGCAAAGTAAAATGCTGCAGACCACTGGCTCACAGTAATGTGGTCCCCTGGGGTAGATTCAACCTAGAGACGAGCAACTCCCGTAGCATCTGATCATGAATGCGCTTGGCGTATAGCCAGAGGCATCGTCTGGCTGCGAAGGAGCTGGTCCCCCACCAAAAGTTCAAATTCAGACAGGTTTTTTTGCCTATTTATAGGAACATAAAAAAAATTTTTGCTCACTCACAGCACCTACTTCCAAATAGCCAGCGTGCAAACAGCGGCTTCAAAGGGGAAACTCCAATCGGCTCTAAAAGCAGCGACAATGCCGACCCACATGTGTGCAGCAGCTCCAGAGGTGCTGGCCGATGATAGAGACTAGAAATGAACAGAAAAATATTCACGAGACAGAAAAGCTGAGCCTGCCAGCCACATCCCAGAACAAACAGCTCACTGGCTTGGGTGCTTGTTCAGGAGGTATTATGCATCTACAGGAAAATAATAAACTCCCATACAAATTCTAGCCAATTTGGGCAGGACGATTCTCCCAGGTTCAAGTCAAACGGGATGCATACCAGGCTGGGTCAGCATCTCCCTCTGGCTCTCTGTGCCAAAGAAGACCACACGAGGTGGAGGAGGGAAAATGAGAATCATCTGGTATTTTCTCAGCAAACTATAAACTGGCAGAGGTGGGCTCAGGGCCCCTGCTCGAGTATTTGGGGAACTGTTTCCATTTCCCTTCTCCTCTTCACATTTCAGACAAAAGAAGAACAAAGCCCACTCCTGAATAATGCAATAGGCTGATGCTTAGGACACTCCAGAGAAAGGCAGGAGACCCAAGTTCAAGTCCTCGACTTGCATCAGGCAGAGTACAAGTGTCAAATTCAGATCACTTATTTCCTACGACAACACAACATGCTGATGCCTCTTTTGAGATTTCACTGCTTTTGACCTGTACAACCACTGAAGAAAACCACGGCAAACCTAGCACCTGCCATAGCCAGTGGGGTTTTTCATTGAAGTTTTTGGTTTGTTTTGCTTTTCCCTGAAGAACTGCAATTTTCTCAGCAGGTGTTTGAAACAGAGTTCTTGTTCATATTAGTACAGCATTAGCTGGGTTAAGTAGCGCGCCCCGACACAGCTGCAGGAGCGCATGCTGATGCGTTTCATAAATTATGTATGTGCTAGAATTAGCTTATTAAAGAACTCCCGAAGAACTAGGTGCATATGCACATAGCAATTCAGTTGTTGCAGCTATTTGCATTACTCTCTGGCACTCCGCAGACCCTGCAGCAGAGCACTGATCTTCCCAGGTCAGGCAAAAACATTTGGAGAATCTGAGTGGGTGAAAATGAGAGAAAGCATCAGATGTAAAGGGTACCTCTCTCCATAATACTGCCTGTAAAAAAAAAAAAAAAAAAAAAAAAAAAAAGATGAAAACACACTAATATAGAGCATTTTAACTCAATGAAGACAGAACAAAAATCCTGCCTTGCTGTTGTCCGCAAACACCAAAATAAATCATAACTGCAAATGAAAGCATCCCAAGAACTTAGTGGTATTGAGCCACATCAGCTTCTGATGGCCACAGTGAGTGAGAAACCCCTATCTGTTCTTGAAGATGTGACAATGCAGGCAAGTACAAGACCTCAGAAGTAGACCTAGCTGCATTTATCCTTAAATATTTGAAGAAGAGTGATTTTCCAGCTACCAAGTGACATGGCTTAAAAGAGAGATAAGGACAGGCTTCAATCACTTATTCTATTATGAAACTTGGGCAGGGGGGGGGTGGGGGTGGAAATCTACTGCAATTTTTGGAGAAGAAAAGGTTCTGAAATAAGTTGTCCTTCCCAATTGTTACTCCAACTGAGCCAGGCTGGATTTCAGAACATGCTGCAATCAACCAGTATGCCCATGGTCAAAACCCTGTGCTCTTCCCCTCTCAAGGCAGCTGTACCTTTCTGCATGTGCTTTGCCTGCGAGAGTGAGCTGCTCCTCAACAGCAAAGTGTGGTCTCCTTTGAGCCACTCACCTTGGACAAGACTCGCCACCTTTGCCAAGAGAATCACTTCAGAGCTGGAAAAAAAAACAGCAGAACTTTGGCTGATAGACCTCGTACCCTCCTGCATCTTTGCAAGCGGTGAATACCCCAGCCCAGAAGAGCCTCGTGCTTGCCTGCTTCAGAAGAAGAGTCAGTGTTGACTCTCACACAAATAGGTTGGTTTGACATTAACACTTTAAACAGGTAAAGCTGAAGTAAACTTGTAGTAATATTAAAAAAAAGGGTTTCTTTAAAGATCAATCTTTCTCTGTCCAAAGTGCTATGAAGAGTCGTAAGGGAGTTTTTCTTTCCCACTGACAAGGTTTTCTGGAGAAGAACAGTACAACCTGGCCTAGCAAATTTCCTGCCATAACAAGCTACAAGGTGAGTAAACAGCGGCTAACTAACAAGGTAGGTCAATATTTACACAACCTTTTCATTTTGAAGTACACCCACAGATTAAGAAAAGATGAAATCTCTTCAGATAAACTTTTACGATTTTCCACTGAACAGCTTACTCTCTTTCCCCAGAAAGGGGGAGTGGCAATGCCAAACATACAGCAACACTCACATCTGGCAGCCCAGGAACCGCCGGCGCAGAGCACGGTGAGCAACCCAGCGTCGGGGAGAGGGAGCGGATGCCTGGGATCAACGACAAAGCAAAGCAACCTACAAAGAGCAGCTCTTTTCATTGCTGGTTACCTGCTGCTTGCTTGCCTTTTTTTTTTTTTCTTTTTGGTCTTTTCCCAATACTGCAGCTGCCTAGCACCGATAACATTTATTTATGTCAGAAGGTAAACCCCCTGATTCGGAAGTTACAGTTCTTGTGTGCACTGAAATTTCCTGTGAACAAAAGGTTAAGATTGCAGCCTACTCTCCTCCTCCTGCTTGACAGAAACTAGAAATAACAAGCATGCAGACAGCATGGGAGGCCGTCTTTGGGGAAACCGCAGCACACCTTTATGCCCAGAGCCCGTAGAAGAGCATTAACACCAGACCCGAGAGCTTTTATTCTGCTTTAGAAAACAAACAAAAGAACCAGAAAGTGAGACCACAAGGCATTTGAGAAAACACTGAGAAAAGATGACCATGGAGATGCTCATTCACCAGCAATCTGGGCATTCTTCAGAGGAGGGCAGAAGAAGTGACAGCTGAGAAAATTTTCTAATGTAAAGAACTTTTAAAAAATAAAATAATAATTAAAAACTTTTTGACTCAGCAACCTCAAGATTTTGGCTAAAAACCAGCATGTACAATAAGGTATCATACAACCAAGGAGAATGCTCCTATAGTAATCTTGACTGCAGTGATCTAAAATACCAGTACAGAAAATTTTTTTTCAATAAGGTAACAATATATCAGCTTGTCCTTATTTGCCACTTTCACTCATGTTTGAAAACATCCCTTTCTCTTTCAGCCATCTTACATGCTTCTTAAATACGACACCGTATCTTATTCCAAGTTCTCACCTAGTAAAGCTGACCAAGCGTGGGCAAACAGCCTATGGCACACAGTAGTTGTAAGAAAATTTTTCAGCTTGTGTTCTTCACTCTCCGCCCACCCCTTCCCCCCCCTCCCCGCATCCCTTCCAAAGAGCTCCTTTACTTTCACCATGTTTTAACAGGGCATCTTCCTTCCTTCCCCAGGTACAAGGTACTGTGCATATGAAACAATTATTCTGAAACCAGTGCTCTACAGCAGTGTACTGCTAGAGTCATTTCGAAAACAAAAATCTCCTATTCCTTAAAATAACCTAGCCCTTCCTCAGCACTGGGCTTGAAAGCTTATGACAATTACTGGGGTGAGAAGCAGCCTGTTTTTTCTGTTGTCAGCATTGCAGGGCACAAACAAGAGCTACGCTCTTGCTCAAGTTCTGGCTGCCAGAGTTGGAGTCCCGGTGTCCTCACACGTGGGGACGTTTCTCTGAAGCTCTCCCTCACACACACAGAGCTCTGTTGAATCTACCCACCAATCTGCAGTTTTACATATTTTCAGCACGGTGGTGGAAAACTAACCTGATCTCCAACGCCAACCTATTTTGAGCTTTAGGCTAAGAAAACTGCTAAAAATTTTCAGACTTTACCAAGTGTTGCTGTTAACAGGCATCAGTTACATTATCCATTCTTCTGCTATTTTCTCTTTGGCCTACTGCCTCCCAAAAGTAAGCACGTGGGGGAAGGGGAGGGCACAGTCAAGATACACCCCAGCACTCAGAGCCATATTCTTAATAATAATAGTAACAATGAATGTCTATGTGTTAAGCTCAGAGAAGGGCACGTTTCAATGCCTGATTTTTAATAGCCCTTGGTTAGAGCGAGGCCTACAGCATAATACCTTCCTCTTGGCAAACAATCACATTTTAGTATAGTGATGACACTGTGTTATTCAGTTCTTTTCTTTAAAAAAGACAAACCCACAAAATTGAATGTCACCATGGGAACAGTCTAAAGTTGATTTTGGAAAGAGGCTCATTTCCTATAGCTTTTCTGTTGGCATAAAAATAATGTCACTGAACTGTATCAGAAGTGCTTTATGATGTATCATCTCTAAAGATACCAGTCAGTTCTGAAAATATCTTCCCTAATGGTTGCATTTCTTTAGTTTCTGAAGCAGAATAAAGGGCCCAGAAAGGTTTCTTCCCCGTTTTCCTCAACAAGAAACACACCCCAAGCTACCACCAGTGTGATCTAATTCAATCATTCTTCAGCCTGTAACGTGTAATAAGTGTCAGCATGGAAAAATTCCTTCTTAGAAGAACAATTAAAACTTAAAGCAGTCATCCTGGCTGGCTGAACAAACGACACATGTTCACACAAGAGTAATTCAGTCAACCGTCTTAATAAGGATTTACTTTAAACAGAACCTTGTATGGGTACACTAGACTCGGTCTCATTAAGGAGTAAGTTGGATTTTTATACAGCATGAACCATTGGCAATCTAAAACAGACCCACTGAAGAATGGAATGGAGAATCAAACGCAATGTTTCAGACCCAAGCTCTATGTGCCTTTAATACTTTCTTTTTCCTTTTCTTTTTTTTTGAGAGTGCACACTACGACAGACATTTGCATTTATCATGTTTTTAACTTCTTTTCTAAGGATGAACTCTCTGAATCTGCATCTTCCAACTCCGCTCTGTGTCTTTTCAGTCCTCCGAGAGATTGAGTGCTCTCACTGCCCGTAGGATGCAAGTCAGCGGTATCCTCTCTTGTGCTCACATTGTAGCTGTTGGAGTCCACTTCAGACAGGCAGCAGTCTTTGTGCAAGGGCACACCAATCTGTACAAGGTTGCCATTGTCAGCATTTGAGTGCACCTGTAGTCCTTGCGTCACAGTCTCCTGCTCTCCAAAACTCTGTCCGTTGTTGAAGCATGAAGGGCGAAGATGCAAGTGGCCGTTATTGTGATTAACACAGGAGGGGTCGAGGCTCCTCTCCTCACTGTCATCAGTCTGGTTTCTGGAGCAGTGACCCGACATGCTACAGATGGCAACAGCGGAGAATGGAGGGACCAGTGAGTGATGGCTTGATGCCGGTTGACAGTTCTGACTATTTTTCTGTTCCACAAGTCCTGTCATCTGAATGCAAGATTCTTCAGTACAACTATTTAGCCCTTTGCAGTTAGCTTTTCCATTGAGCTTTTTAATCTCAAAAGAATGTTCTATACCTCCACTGCTAGTGTCTTCAGATGTGTTTTCTTGGCTCTCCATCCGCCGCTGATTGTCACATTCGTGAGCTTGACCATTACTAGAATTTTCTACCAAGCCACATTCTTTTAAAGTTTCTTTGTTGTGGCTTTCAGTAGAAAGAGCTGGGGAACCTTGAGGAACTACTGAACTCAAGTTCCGAGTATCTTCCTTATTTAGCGAGTGTGCTGTACTATGCCTTCCACTAGTTCCTGGTTTCCCTTCGTCATTCTCTCCATCTCCTCTGGAGGATTCACCATCTTTACTAGCTGAATATGATATGTAAGAATAATGAAGCCATTTGTAAGCTTTGTAAATCTTTCTCTCCACTGATTCACTGTCTGAACAAGGAGATGTCCTTTCTTTGAGAACTTCTTTGTTGGCTGAACTCCTTTCAGGTGAAGAAGCTGGAGAAGAAGAAAGATCATCTACTTTGATCTGGGGGTAATCATAGATGTCCTCACCTATGTAGGGAGTCACATTCTCTGTGTTAGTGCTAGTCCTTTCCTCCTTTTGCACCTTCTGTCGGCGCCTCAGTGCATTGCGTTGCCTCATAGATGTGCGCCTTTCATTCAGTTCCTCTTCATCTTCTGTACTGCTGCTGCTGCTGGAACTGCTGGATTCGTTCTCCTCAGGGCTTGGGGACCGTGGCCGTGGGAAAAGATCCGTATCTGGTTCTGCCTCACAGGTATTGTCATCGGAGTCAGACTCATTGGAAAGAGCCAGGAGACGTTTATCCTGATACTTTCTCAGTGCAGAGAGCCTCTGCTGACGGGAAGCCACGTCTTCTCTGGCTGAGGGGGATTCAGTTGATCTTAAGGCCCTTAAGTTATAGGCAGTTTCATCAGACTCTTCAGCCACATGTGGTGGGGAGTGATGCAAAGAGGCAGAGGACTCCGACTCACTGTAAGCGGAGCGTTCACTTACTCCTGCATGGAGCTGCAGGATTGTGCTCTCACTGAGGTCGCTGTCTGAGTCAGAACTCCAGCCCTCGATCTCCCGGCGCACCAGGGAGTCAAAAAAGGCCATCATCCGTGGATCTTCCTGAACTGACTGGTTGGCATAATCATGGGACAAACCACTACCACTGTTCAACACAAGACTGATGTACTCTTCATGAGTGTAGAGGCAACGCGAATCATCCTCAATTCTACCATCCAGATCCCCTGTGCAGTCAGGCTGCTTGTAAGGACTCCAGATCTGTAACAGAAATAAAAAAAAAAAAATTAAATGTAAGTCTTTGAATTCATAAACTATTATAAGCATTTGAAGTAGAACAGTAGTGCAAATACCCAGAACAGAGGCAAGTGGCAGATTGCTCTAATTAATTTTTACCCCTCAGACCTACACTTATAAGTATTCCAGAGACATGTTTTTTCGTCTCCCTCTTTACAAATGTGTTTTTCTTGCATCTACTTCACCCATCCAGAACTTAAAAGCTCTCACACTACAGATTATCCATCATTTCAATATTTCATTGTATAATAATTTCTCTCAAATTGCAGGGCTCTATTTTTATGTAATAGGGGATGCTTACTCACTAACGGTAAGAATAGTTTGTTGCCTATAATACAGTCTTAGCACTAATGAAGGCACTTGTTTCCCAGGAAACTAGAGTTGCTTGTGCCAGTGAAGTAGAGTAACATTTCACCCAGCTTCATAGTCAGTCACACCTGATGAGCAGGCAGGGAGCTGAATGTATGGAGGTGAAAAGCAGAGGTGCAGTACTCCCTTTAGGGAACAGTCGTGAAGGAAAGAAAACATCCAACATCCTTGGGGAAAGGTGAAAGAGAAGAGTTTTACTGAAAGCTACTTTTGAAGTGGAGAGGTAATAACATTGTGAAGTGTAATGATTTCACCAATAGCAACAGCCTTGACTGGGCTGTCCATCTAGCCTTCCCTCAGTTTTCTTGGTGTGGAGGGGAAAAAGAAAAAAAACAAAAACCAAACAAACCAACCAAAAAAACAACAAAGAAGATCCACCAATATCCCCAAGAAACTGGTAATCCATAGCAAATGTAGCAGTCGGATCTCCTTACCTTTCTCAGTTTTATTCACAGATTCAGGAGCAGTATGATTAAGGCACTCATTGGACAACCGCTATCACTATATTCTAGATCAATTGTTAATGTGATGCACAACACTTACGGTAAGCAGAGCTAACATGTAGCTTATCCACAATACTGCCTTAATGTGCTGCTTATAAAATACCTGATTGCAGTCATGCTTCGGTTTTACCATGCTAACAAGTTCAGGGAAAAAAATCCTATGCCAGGTCTGTATACCAGGCTGGCTTTTGGAGATAGACTTTTGCAAAAATATCTATCTCTTCTTCCAACAGAAATTAGTCAAGTTTTGTTCCAAGGAGACAACACCACTAACAAAAAGAGTATTTTGCCTGTATAAATGAGATAATCAGCACTCATCTCACAGATGCGTAGTTAACACATGTAACACAATCTGATACTACTATGACAAGCACTATAAAAAAAGCCCACGAGAATGCTAGTAATTCTGTATTCACAGAGATTTTCAACAGTGTTCAGTAAACCCTCACACATTTAATATTGGAAGTAAAGAAAATAAATTATCTTGCAGCTCCAAATTCAAGATGTACAGGTAATCTTTATTCTGGAATTCTCCCAAACTTGAATGCCTTTACTTTGCATCCTCTGTAATTTATGGTTAACAGAGCTTCCATGTATGATCTGGCTATGTAGATAAAAGAGACACTATTTCAAAATTAAACTGGGCTGCAGATACACCTTTTTCTGTATGGCAATCATCAAGCTGCCTTTCAGAGCAAAGGCAAAGGAGTTTTACATTGCACTACATTAGCTTGTTCCTAGGAACAATATCAATATCAAGGTGTATTCACTATTTGTACTTAATTGTTATTTTTATTACTCACAGAACTTAAACAAATTCTCTTCCAGTACAGTTCATTAATATAATACTTGAAACCAGAATGAAGACAGTCTCCATTGCTTGGTTCAAGCACTGCACTTACCAGACACGTAGCTCAAGGGACAAGCATCAGGTTTGGATAAAGATAACAAAACCCAATGTGAGCTCACTATGTATAAACTTCCATCAACCATACCTAACCTTTTTTAATTACTCAAGAGAACAGAAAGAATCTCTCTTCATCCTCTAACTACTTCCCATGCTTCACTTCCTAAAGACAACATAGGAAAGAGTCTTCTCTCCATGGATACATGAGAGAGAGTGTTGATTTGGGGATACACCAAGTTTTGTAATAGAAAAATAGAACTCTACTTACTCAAAGGACTATTCTGAGTTGCTACCTTCTTGATGATTTAACTATCACATGTTCAGTAACTTCTCTCACAATTTATCAGATGTTTCCCCCTCTTTGTCTGCATTCCCCCTCTACTTCGCCCTGGTGAGGTCGCATCTGGAGTACTGTGTCCAGTTCTGGGCTCCCCAGTTCAAGAAAGACAGGGATCTGCTGGAGAGGGTCCAGCAAAGGGCTACGAAGATGATTAGGGGATTAGAACATCTTTCATATGAAGAAAGGCTGAGGAACTTGGGTCTCTTTAGTCTAGAGAAAAGAAGAATGAGGGGGGATCTTATTAATGCTTTCAAATACTTAAAGGGAGGATGCCAGAGGGATGGGAGGAGTCTTTTTTCAGTGGTGCTCATTGATAGGATGAGGGGTAATGGGCACAAGCTTGAACATAGGAAGTTCCATCTTAACATGAGGAGGAACTTCTTCACTTTGAGGGTAGTGGAGCACTGGAACAGGCTGCCCAGAGAGGTTGTGGAGTCTCCCACTCTGGAGACGTTCAAAACCCACCTGGACGCTGTCCTGTGCAACCTGTTGTAGGTGATCCTGCTCTGGCAGGGGGGTTGGACTAGATGATCTCCAGAGGTCCCTTCCAACCCTGACTATTCTGTGATTCTGTGATTTAAGCAGATCAGATTTATCAGATCTTTTTGTATTTAAGCAGCATATACCGTCTTGTAAATGCTTCATACTGTATGCCTGGAGAAGAAGGCTGGCATGCCCCTTCCTCAAATAGTCTTAGCAGTGTTAGATTGATCACTAGGTTTTATAAAATTATCTTTTTTTCAGCAAGAGAATTAGAAAGCTCTTAGATTCTGTATGAACCAATATAAATGGGGGAAAGATAGTCTGCTCTGAAATCTCTTTGGGGAAGGTCTGTTTTATAATGAAAAGTCATCTAAAAAGGTACATGAAGTGTGCACAGAGAGATTCCACATCCTCGTTAGTGCTACCAGATCTTTCTGCTCACTCTGCAAGCATCAGAGAAAATACAGCAGAGTTCAATATTGAAAAGGGAGCTGCAAAGAGTCCATAGTGAGATTTTTCCTTTCCAAGACAGATTTGTTCAGAGAGAAGGAGAAAATAATAAAGAGAAGTCAAGGGAATTCAGGATGAAAACCTGTTTGTACAGGATCAGATGTCTCTGGAGATTGATACTCCTACTTCTTAGACGTTTTGCCATGAGGGAGTGCAACGGCCTGCCAGAGTCCCAGAAAGAAATCAGACTAATAATCTATCCTTGGCAGAAGCAGGAAGTCTTTAAACTGGGAGCAACTGGTCCAAGTGCTCTCTGTGGCATCCGAAACAGGCTTCTTTGTAAATGGAATGCCTTTGCCTTTTTCTCATCCTCTGACTGATGCCATGTCAAGGAAGAACGTGAGCAAATCGGAGAAAATAAGTTGGCAAATCATCCCACTGAAGCAACAATCTATCATGAAGTTCTTTCTCTGTGAGAGGATTAAGGAGATGGATATTACTCACTGATGCCCCAAGCATGGATATAAAAATAGGAACAATAAGAGAAAAGGGGAGTATAAAACTGGTTCTCTACTTCAGCAGAGATGCTTCAGAGAGGGTCTTGGAATTGCCTGTATTCCACGGTGGCAACCCCCCAAATTTTAAAATAAAAAAGTAGTATGCCCGCAGCGTGAGAATAATTAAAACCAGCTATATTAGATTATCTGATTAGGCAAAGGCAGCTAGCCACAATGACATTAATCTGTCACCATAGCAACGTGGGCAAATAGACTTTACTATCTTTGATATACTGATGATTTTTAAACAAATGGGACCTACAACAGTTGTACTCAGTTACACATTATTCTATTTCTAATACAAAACAGTATTTATTTCTGAAAATCCTTACGCACTTTATCTTTTCTGGAACTGTCTTCTAACTGCATAATTCTCCATGGCCCTTCTCTAAGCCCCACACATCAGAAGGAACGCATCATTTATTTCTCCTGCAATGTAATTCATTTTCCTGCCAGTACATCCCAATGTCTCACACACTTAACTGAGGGGAAAGTGGTATTTTTCTATTTCATATTGCTTTAGCCCTCGTGGCTAACGCTTACTGCAAATAATAATTTTAGTTCACAGCTGTTCTTTTTGCATGCAATTTTACTGAGGTTCAGGTTTCTGAAATGGAGGGCAATGAGCAATTCATTTGGGCTGACATCTCCAGCACACAGTGTCTGAAGTCAACGCTTCTAGTATCCTTTATTAATGAGCTTGTTGAGTCTTATTTTAGGTTTCTGAAACCTCCTCGCTTGAATATTCACACCACACACCCCCATCTTATCCATTGTATTCTCAGTCCTAGCAGAAATCAAACCTTAAACCACTGAGTTACTGAATTATGTTCTTGCAGGTGCTTTACAACAAAATAAAACTGAAGCAAAAAACCGCCATAAACACAAAGGTCAAAATCATTCTTGTGAATACTATTCATTTCAGCAGGGCTAGGCCTGAGATGAATTTGTATCTAATTTGCAATCAGTATTAAAATAGCAACTGTGTTGGCAGAAGCATGTGGAATTATTGAATGGCTTGTCTGTATCATGGCTTGATGCTGGTGCTATCAGTTCCTTACTTCTAGAAGTACTAAATTTAGGCCAGCTAGTCTAAAAATTAAGGGCTCAGACAAACAGCTACTTGCATCCACATTTTTAATTCATCACAGAGTTTCTACAGTTGAGGGAATGGAATAGCAGACAACTACAGTGAAGTTATCTTCTGATTTAATTCCAGAAAGATTTTTAGAAGACACTTGAAGGACAATAAAAGGAAGGACACTTCTTAAGGAACTGATTAAAACAACAAACAAATAAAACCCAGCAAAACAAGAAAACATAAAAAACCCCTAACTACCATTTTTATTTATGGCTCTTCCTCTTGTCATCTCAACTTCTCTGAGCAAGCACATCAAGCATTTATATGGGGGAAAGAAAGACAGTCATGCACGGGAAGGACTTGTGTTCCCAGCTGGTTTTAATGCAGTAAATAGACCCTCAGAATTGCTGGTGTTGTTCTTCCTGTTTTACCCTTCTGAGAGTGGCAGTTACTAGCCTCCAGCCTAGCTGTAGAAGTAGCTGGAACGAAGAAGAAACCAGCATTGTATGGTCACCCGCAAACTGCTGTTCACTAAAATAGTACCTTTAAAGAGTGGAGTCATGCAGATCAGACAAGATATGAGCCTTAAAACAACCTGATCCCCAAACAAGGCACACTACAAGCTGAGACAAAATGACATACAACAAAAGGGTAAGTTCTGGCTTGTTAATAAACTTAATACATTAAACACCTTTCCCTTAATTAGTTTCTAGTTTGCAGTGTTTGGGGAACTCAGTTCCTTCAAAGCAGCTACACGAGTTCCATTGCACATACTGTGACACAACAGGCATTCTCTTCTAAGGAAGCATTCAAGCAGAGGTGTCTTTGAAAGAGTTACACAACCTGTGACTGGAGCCTTAATCGAACTAACCTTTTAATCACTAGGCAAAAAAAAAAAACAAAACAACTCTCCAAAACCCCAGCAGAAGTACACAAAAGCAACACAGGGGATGTTTATACCAATGCTAATCCAACAGTCTAAGAACACTCATGCAGGAAGGATTCATAGGGTGAAGGGTCAGCAGATCTAAAATCCAAAAGGGAGAATTCAGGCTGTGTGAATCAAGTTCCCAAAGCAAAAAAAAATGCCTCTGGCAAAACTATTGTTAAACAGCGGCAGTCTGACTGCTTGGAAATTGACAAAAAAAAAAAAAAAAAAAAAAAAAAAAATCAGTGAGCTTCTAAGACTGTTTGATGTACTTCTGTTCAAGGCCTGTATTTCATAGATTTGTGATCAAACCTGTCAGAGGGACACAGATGAAGAAAAAAGTAGAAAAGCAAACTAAAGTACCAGTGGAAGATAGAAGAGAAGGAAAGCTGAACTACAATCAGAACCCAAATGCTGATAGTAGCTGTAACGCAAGTGCTGCAGCTGAGCATTGGGCCGCGTTCCCAGGGTTTCGGGCTAGTTCTGGTTCCTGAGTTGCAGACCACTAAAACATTCCTTTGCAGGACAAGTTAATTCAGTCAACTTGTGCCCGACTAAAGCATTTACTAATACTCAAACGACCTCATTTATAGCCACATGCAGGTAAGACTTTTATTAAGTCATTCAACAAATAGAATCACAGAACGATCAGGGTTGGAAGGGACCTCTGGAGATCATCTAGTCCAACCCTCATCAGCAGAATCAGTTCTCATTATCCTACTTAAAAATTAAATTGTCCTGCTTTCTTTCATTTTGTTGATAGACCTAAATTATAGCAAAATTTCTATGGCAGCAGAACGCAAAGTGCATTAGTGTAGCATAATCCTCCGCCTCCTCACCCTCAACCTCTGCTATTAGAAATGACAAAAAAGTTTCTGCCTAGCTCCTGCAATATTGACTGTCTTTCCTTAAGGAAAGGAGTTTCAGAACCTCAGTTCTCTCTTTACATTCCACATTAAAAAAAAAAAAGAGCACAAACTTCCTAAAAATACTCTACAGTGATAGCAGATTCAGAAAAGACATATTGTGGAAGGTATTAAGAGTCCCATTTCCTCTGGAAGCCACAGAAAGGTACGTTGAATTGATTCAATGCAGAAGTGTGCACAAAATTTACAGAAGGGCTCCTGAGGCAGTATTTGGGCCAAATTCAGCTAGTTCAGGCTAGGCTGAGGCTCAACAATACTCTTTGGAGAGATTTTTATTAAATTTTAGCCCAAAGTACCAGAAGTCTTAGGAGATCACGTTACAGCTATGACCAAACTCTCCCGAGAAGGACTGTTTGCATGATACTTCAGTTACGTACAAAATGAAACTGGAAAAAAATTCCTTTTTCAAGGTACAAATCCAGGAAATTCTCATCCCTCATCTCCAAAACATTTAAAATTGAAACAGAGTTTAAAGCTGAAATGCCCAATTAAACATTTGCATCAGTTTAGGCAGCAAATGAGATGTACCACTTCTCAAATGAATAAGATGAGAAGACGGGATGGGTGCAGAACAATGCTGAGGAAAACAAAGCATTTCTTCCTGAAATAATGAAAGAACACGTTTTCTGATAAGTAATCTTACCTTTATAATCTTTTCAACACCAGAAGAACAGATCATGTAAGTGTGAGGATTAAACCGGACTTGGTTTACAATTGACCGATGACCCTTCAATACCATAAAAGCACCATTGACGACCCTGCCAATGCCACCTAGGGGAAAAACAAGCAGACACTGAAATGAATAATTAAATCTTCATATTGCTTTCATTCATAATAACTTAAAGTCGTATTATATTTGACAATGCGCTTCAGCTTTATTTTGCAATATTTTAAGGCCTGTGTTGGCTGCAGAATTCCCATTTTTTGAGCAATGCCCCTATGAAAAGCTGCGAGTTTGATGAAAAGCATCTTTCTTGCAAATTAGGACTTGGAGGCCAGCTTTAGTTCAACTATCTAAACAATCAATGATGTTTTTTGACCTAATATGACAAGTATGTGAATAATAACATACACACTTAATGAAATCACCAGTGAAACCATTGTGCCTAAGGCATGACACTACTCACAGTTTATAAATTTGAAGCAGAGGCAAATAAAGGGTTGACTTAATTAATAGCTAAACTCTGGGGTTTTTTTAATTTATTTTTTAAATCAGCAATTCATTACTCTCAAAGTTGACTCTAGTCTAATGGGTAGGTATCTAAAGGAGGCAATCTTCAAGGCTACTAACCTGAGTTACTACATTACAGCTGAACTTAGTATACCCTTCCCTAGACCGGGATCTGTAACAACTTGTATTTCTGTGAATCAAGCTCAGAGAGGGACCTGAAATAGCATATCTGACCAGTGGGTTGTATAATTTTTGTCACAAGGCAGAGAATTAGTTGAAGTGGAATGCTTTTGTGCTAATGGTAATACTCAAAACAGAAGCCAGACTACTTTTCTGCTTGGTCATTGACTCTTACTAGGTCTATACACCAAAGCAAGAAACTGTCACACAGTGATTTTTTATATTTGTAGATTGACACAATTAAACTTATAAGTTTGTTAGAAAGTACACCTGTGTATCTGAATGAACAAGTGTCAATCAACATGCTATGATTAACATCTTCAGTGAAAAAAAATCAAAACTTTTAAAAGAGAAGAAGTAAAAACTAAAAACCACTTCAGAGGAAAACAATCTTGATGTTTACAACTTTGAAGGTCATATGCACACTTTACAGAAAGTTAAAATAATTTCATTAGCCTCTGTGCTAGTCATCTCAACACTAAACAAATAAACTTCATGTTCTTCTTGATGAAGATGTTTGCTATCCTTCTTTGTCCTCAACAAGAGCTCTTTCAGCTGAAATAGCTGCTGGTTTAAGCCATAAGCCTAACGTTGAACAACTTGTCTTCTAAAACAGAGTTGGAGTTTTCCTGCAGTGCACATTTCCTAAAGAAAAACTTGCATTAACACTAAAGAGTAGCAAGATAGAAGGGTCAAGAAAAAAAAAAAAAGGCATTCCTATACCACCTTCCATTTGTTAGGTTACTTAAATGATAAAGGACTGCAGGTAGTGAGATTGTGTTCAGCCCATCTCCTCTTAGAAAACATACTCTATCCCTTCCACTCATTATAACTACACACTGAAGACCAGACTGATGTGTACATGCTGTACAAACCATGATGAGGATTTAGAAGCAAGGAGTCATCCAACTCCTAAAAATCCGCAGACAGATCTTTTTACTGCTTTTGGAAAGTGTTCCGTTTGTACAAATCAATTTTTGCAGACCAAACTGCAGTCTCATGGCACTTTGGGATAGAAAGGTAATGTGCCTGAAGAAGGGAAAAGAGACAGTGACTAATTCCAAGGACCAAAATGCGTGGCCATTTTAAAGACTTTGTATATAGAATGAAGGCTTATTTAAAATTAACAAAACTTGAAAGGGAGACTATCACTCCAGTTAAGTCTGAAAAATGTTCATTGAAACTGCCCTGAGAATGAGTTACCTGGAATGGTTCTATAAGTTCTGCCTTCAGCCACTGGAGCAAGATTTCGCCACTGTAAGCAAAGTTGACTGAGAAGTAACTGATTGGAGAGCAAGTTCATTAAATGCCAAATTGGGCTCTTTTGATTCTCTTTTCCATTTTATGAGATTCCTCATGTCCTTTCATTCTGCTCACCCTGTTAGACATTCATGACCACATTTATGGCTGATGGCAAGTTGCCCTACTCCCACAGCATTCCTTCCAGCCAAATCACAGTTGTCAATCCAATTGCATCCATCAAGCCAACAGTAGATGGTTACATCAAGTCCAGTTCTCAATGCATTTATCTTGACCTAGCAGACAAATGTTCCAGGAAAGAGGGCTTCGGGAACGAAGAGGCAATTTGCTTAGGAAACATTTCCAAACCCGTAAGTAAAAGCCTAAAACCAAGTTTTAACTATCCATGGACTCTAGCTGCCTGAATTCAGTACAAAACAAGAAATACACCCTATGAAACACTTACAAAAGAGTCAGAAGTTAGAGAGACAGTGAGTAAAGAAAGAATTATAATGGAGATTAAATACAAATTTAGGGCACCAATATCTCAGGCTGCATTCCCAAGTCAGTCGCTGGCCTTTTGTGGTACTGTCAGCAGTGTGAATTAACCCATGGTTATTTTCCTAGTGAAACAGTGAAAACGGTTATTTAATGCCAGAACTGTCTTCTGGCATTAAGATGTAAATGTTTATCAATACACTAAGAGCACTGGATGAAAAGTGCACAGCATACCTTGTCTAGAAGACAGCTGCCCCTAGGCTGTAGTCAAATTCAGACAGTGCCTGAAACCCAGAAAACCATCTGAATGCTGGGCTTCATCAAAAGAAGCGTGCCCAGGTCAAGGGAGGTGAAACCCCCACCTGGAGCACTGTGTCCAGCTCTGAGGTCCTCAGCACAAGAAAGACATGGACCTGTTAGGGTATGCTTAAAGACAGTCCTGAGTAGAGGTTTAGTATTCTAGCTGTGCTGGTTGATGTTTTTTTTGTCTGCTTTTATTCGATACATGAAGTGAAATGTCAAGAAAATCTCTCTTCCTCTATACCCTGCAAATAAGTGGTCCAAAGAGGAGCAATACAAAGTCTCAAAAAATTCTTTAAATAATATCCTACTATGATATCTGACCAGCTGGAAGAAATAACTTATAAAAGTCTAAATCTGAAGTGTACATTTTAAAACAGATTTCTCCTACATGCATTTGACAAGAATACCATGGCAACACAAGGCATATCTACAGGCTTCAATACAGATGGAAGGGATAATACAATACTTTGAAGTAGTAGATGTCTACTAAGTTGCCAAAGTGATTACTTCTTGGTTTGCTTTATATACTATGCTAATTAAATCCTCATTAATTATGTCATTTTGTAACTACTTACGCAAATGAGTTGACATTTCACATGTTGAGAAGACCTTGGATGGTACATACCAACATATTTTAAAAAATACTAGTAATTCATAATGAAGGAGAGTGAGATATTTGGACAGCAATCTGACTTCCCATGTGCAAGTTCCACAACATCTAGCAGCGTTTAAAAAAAACAAACCAGAAGAATGAATTATTTGAAGAAGTAAAAAAAAGGAAGTGATAGATTATCAGGAAAAGTGCCCTAGTACAGAAATCCTGTAAGAATGTACAACAGTTTCTAAACTAATGGAAGCTGCATTGTTGCAAACATTTAAAAACATGTCTCTAGCCAGAGAACTTGCTGGGATAAGGAACAATCCTCCACTGGCTCTGTAGCACAGGACTTAAATGACCTCATTAAGAAGAAGTCCTTTCTATCTATGACACTGCAAAAGAAGCCCCACTGGTTGTTCATATAAGGTAGAAAGACGTTCCACAGACTAAAGCATAACTTCATACAAGCCTTGTGAATTATTCAAAGCGCTGAAAACTCCTGAGAAGAACCAGATATTTGCAGCTGCTGCCAGTGTGCCATAGCATACCATTCCACTGTAGTACTTGGCACTACAGTAGAAAGCTCACTTAAAATTAATTTACTTGTCATTAATAATAATCCCGGACACATTTAAGGGCATAGGCCACAGCCCTGCATTTGAATCCCATGAGGTCATGGTGTGCTAACGGAAGAGACATACCATAGTTTGGAAAGCAAATGCCCAGCACAATGCAAGCAAATACACATAGCATATAGGACCTCTGCCTGCAGTGCAGCTGATTACGTTTAGATTCCTTAAAAAGTCTCTCTCTGGTCACTCACGCACCTGTATTTGTTGCGTACAATGCATGCCAGCAGATGGCTTTGCTCCTCAGAGACCCATCTGTAGAGAAGCTAGATTTAAACACAAGCACTCTTGCCCTGAGAGCGCAGTGCCCTGCAGCATCCCTACTAGTGGGATCAGGAATCTGACTCCAGCTCTGGCAGCAGCCAGAGCAACTTCAAGGTTTCTCACAGGCAAAACTGACTTGGGTCACATCAAATATGGAGTGAGGACAGCACGGGCAGGCCAAGATCCTTTCTTCTCCCAGCACTGTAAGAGGAGACAGTTTGAAGAAGGCACGAGGGAACTCTGGCTTAGTACTTCTGCTACTACAAGAGAAAGCAAAAGGGAGCATCTCCCCATAAGAAAGCAGCTCTAACTCCATCTGCAGACTGCTTCCTTTGTCACCTTCAAAGCCACCCTCTACCTCCCAGGCCAGGTGAAAGGATCAGCGTGGCCTTGCAGAGCTTCAGCATAAACACATGGAGCAGTGGGCTACGTCAGCACCTGCCTCAGGCAACCTGCTCTTTCAGGCAATCACCCACTTTGCCTAGCCTACACCTAGCACCAGCCCCGTGGTGGTCTTGTACCTCTGCAGAGGTTCCAAAAGCCGAAGAAAAAAAAAAAAAATCTCTATTTAAACATCTAAAGAATGTGCAGAAAGCTGAAGTGGTAGGGTCTATTTTCAGACATATCTTTTCTCCCTTCTTTTGTTGCTGCTAAATATCTGCCATGTCTTTCTACACCTTATCTATACCAACCTTCCCACCATTGTTATCACCAGTAGAGCTGAACAACAATATGAAAGATAAGACAAAATTACTATGGAAATAAACTTTGGCACACCCTTTTCATTCTGTCCCCTCTCTTGGTCTGAGCAAGATTGCCCTTTCAGTGTGTTTAACTGCATTGGTCACAATGGTTTTTACATGTTATTGGAACCATGCAAATTACCACCACCAACTCTGCTTTCTGAATATAAAGGGAATAAAATAAGTGAAATTATTGCACAACTGATAGCTGTTTGGGGGGGGGTTGTTTTTTAAGATGGAGGTGTGAAAACTGCTTGCTCTTGCATTTATTTTGTATCGGTAGCTGCAAACACGTTCAATACGATAAAGAGGAAGGAGGTTTGGTACAACCAGAGAGCCAGCTGCTGGGGACTAAAGCTTCTCCAACCTCTCCCAGTGCTCAGTGTCATCTTCAGCCTTCTAGTGCTAAATTAGGTATTAAACATGCGAAGGCCCATGGGAGAAACACTCATAGATGCTGAATCTTCTTCTACTTGGCTACAGCACTACAAAGCACCCAACAGTGCCTTGTTTTCTCATAGATGCCATCTAGCCAGGACATTTCCATAGGTTTCTGGTATTACAATCCATGTGACACAGAAACCAATCAAATTCCACTGAATACAAGAATCTTTTCTACACTGCCCCACCACTTACTTGCTTTGATAATCAAACAAGTGTTCCATAGCACGCTCTGGTCAACACTGACCTGAAGGTAGAGACAAACCACAGTCTTAAAAGTAAAACAGTTTATATCCCAAATCCACATCTCAGAAAACCCATTTTTCTAAAAATACAAACCTTCCAGAGCATGGTCCCCATTGGGCTAGGCAGCCTCCCCCCCACCCCAGCCCAACTGGTATGTATATAGCCATGTGCACACATATATAGATATCTCAAAAATAGCTAAAGACATTAAGAAACACTTAATCATCTATTATTCATCGTCACTTATCAGCCTGGAACTTTGAGAACTTAAACCACAAGCTGTCTCCAATGAGATAACCCTGTTCAGACATTGTGAAAATATCTGTTGCTGAATTCTTCAAGCCTAAAGAGGTGTCTGCATTTACAATGACCAACGAGGAGAGAAAAAAAAAGGGAAGAAAAATTGCATCAGTACTGCTGAAAATTGGTGCAATTAGTTTAGTAACTGGACCACAATGACAGGCCCCTTCTTGCTAGCAGTTACAGTCAAAGACAGAATTAGAAAGAGGTTTTGAAATGCAGTTCACTGTTCTGATTTAGTGAAGTTTTTCAGGAGTCTGGTGGCAGCCTGCTCACGTAAACTGAAGGATCCCCTTCTCAATCACAAAAAAATATCATATCCCTCCCATAGCATCTTTGAGCAGTATTTCAAAAGCAAGAGACAAGCTCTGAGTTGCAAAGATGATTCAGAGTAGTGGGTGAGGAATGTAAATTCCATTTTGCAAAACATTTGGTCTACTAAGCCCTCTATTAGCCCACAAGACATGTCAGGTTCTGTCTTGAACGCAGATTCTTTACCAGCTAAGAGACCATGTTTATAGCAGTTAAGTTTAAGTACTGCCTGAAGAGCTTGTATGTTAACAGTCTTGCTGGGCAGGTCATATAGGGCTGACTTCTCACTTCTAGCTTGCCTTGGAGTCAAGCAAAAGCTGTGGAAGCTCAGGACTGCTCTTCTGCCAGACTAATGTATTAATTTTGCTAGAAACTGCCTCTGAAGAAAACCGGGATATATACTTTAAAGAGGAAATTGGCTGACAAATCCACCAAATAATCAGCAATTACTTCTGAAGCACAGTGGGAAGCTGGGTAGTACTTGGATGGAGAAGAAAGTGGAAAAATGAGCAAACTATTCCATCTTCAAGAAAGGACAAAAGGTGGTAAAAAAGCAACCAACCTTCTGGCATAGGAAATCCTGCCCTATTCAGAATAATCTAAGACTGTGGAGGAAGACGGCCAATAAAACTCTTCAACAGAATAGCTTCCTAAGCAATTTAGGAAATACTTTTTTTCACAGACCTCCCCAGCCCAAAGTAAATCCTGTCTCATAACTGGACCAAACACAGCTGCTGGTGGAGTTTCCAGCTGAGGAGGAATGACTCAATGCAACCTACTGGGAATACACCTCTAAATTATGACTGTTGCAAAAACCAGCAGAATTTATTCCTTTTTCCTGACAAAATACCAACACAGGTAACCCCACTCCTCCAAGCTGAAATATGTTTGCAATTGCCTGACTGTTATGTTCCTCCCCAATTTTCTTCACCTCTTGTGTAGTAATGTTGCTAACCATTAGATGGCTAGTACTTGCCACACCTGTGCTTTCACAGAATAATCTATTTAAGGGTTGTCCTTAAGGATGCAGTGCTGTAAAATATTCATGCTTGCAAAAAAGTTGCTATTTACAAATAGCTGATATAATTTAAGGGAGTTGTATCATAAATCTTTATAGCAACACAACGTCTGATTTCAACCAGAAGGTACAAATCAGTTAGAGAGATATTTTTATTTAAAATACCAACCAACCAACAGTACAGGACATTACATCATCCTGTCTAGTTTGTACAATATTTTAAATGAAAGACCACATTCCACCCCCTCAGATCACAGACCCAAAGACACGCCTATTTTAAGATACAACATGAGAACAAGGAGTTTTCCATTGAAGCAGCAGCTTTCCAAGGTCTCCACATCCCTACAGCAAGGCTTTCTCCAAAAAGGAAGCACAGCAACCTCTCCAGCTGAGCAATTATTCTGAACCACAGGATGAGATTTAAGAAAGGATGTTTCATCACATTCAAAACAGGCACAACCCTTCAAGAAGAGCTGAATGAAGAAAAGAGCAGCTTCAATAAGCCTATCACAGGTGATTTGGGTGGCCAATGAATTATTTGCCACAGAAGCCAAATCTTTAGGTCTAACAAAACAAAGCTTATGAGTTTCACTAAAATGTTTCAGTAAGAGAATTGCTCAAGTTACAAGAGACTAAGACATACAGCTCCTACTACAGGATCTCCTGATTTCGTTGAGCAACCACTGGGGGCAATTGACATTAAGTAATAAATTTTGTAACTGAAATGTTGCAAGTTTACTGACACCCTTCCTCAAGTTACAAGAGCCAGAAACCATAAAGCTGACCAAAACACATATGACATTGTTTTGTGGTAATTCACACCTTGTGCAAAGGTCCCAGATAGCAAGTGTCATCTGCAGCTGCCCGGGGAAAAAAGTTTTCAAGAGCATCACAGCCAGATAAGCACAAAATCCCAAATCCAGAATTTGCAAATGGAGTCAGGACAAGTGTAGTAACATGCATAAAACATATGTCCACACATATGTACAGTCCACACAAAAACTTACAGATAAATAACCAATTTAAATGTATGTAACCTTTGTTTTAACTAAGAGGAAATTCCATAAGTGGTAGTAAACCAGTGTCAAATGTAAAAAGAAATCACACAAATTAAAAGGAAAGCAGGGAGCAATCTCTGTAAACCCTACACATAGATAGAAGGCCAAGGTACGGGTGTGTTCAGCAGGACCACCTTCAGGACTTCAGGACTGCAACATCAAATGTTGGTTAAATAAGCAATCCAAAATTAGAATGGCATTTTCCTCAAAAGCCTGCCGTTAACCAAACCTTTTAGAGGCTAGCCATCCTCTCAGCTGTGATTAACAGCCTTTGAAAATGAAACAAACCATTTTAATTTTACCTCTAGCAGCTTGTAACTTGCTCTCACTATTGCTAAAGCACCTGAGACCACGGGATAGCACTCAACTGTACTTAATACCACTAAAATGTACAGTTTAAACTGTCAAAGCTATTAAAAATAGAAACAGCAGTACATTTTCCTAAAGTCTTGAGTTTTTCAGTCAAGATTCAATACCTTCCTAAAAGAGCACAGTGATTTGTCTCAGCAGAAGAGATACGCTGATGTTGGATGGCTTAGAGATCGCAGTGGATGATGTTGTATTGCCAAACCCTACACATTACTAGACAGTATCAAATTAGGCACTGACCAACTGTGGCATCTACAACACTACTGTTCCAGCCCACACACACTGCTGCTTTTCTTTACTCTAACACCCCTCTCCTACACTTTCACACTGAGTTGAGGCAGCGCTACTTGCTTAGCATGTCTGCCCCAGCATGGGGAAGGGTCAGAAGTGAGTCAAAAGTGGTCATTTCCACAAGCTGATAGCGCACCTCCACCCAGAAAGTAAAAGAGTGACACTGCTCTGCATTAGAAATCAGTGGGAGGGTTTGGTGTAAGACAAAGGAAAGAGGGGAAGAGAGGCCAATGCGCTGGAGCTGTAAGGAGCAGCAGCCTGTGAACCGAGCCCCATTTTATGCTGCAAGTTTCATTATGAGATGAAATTTCTTAGTAACAGATGTGAAGTTCTTCAGTGAACTCAGTTTGGCTTAGAAGCAGCAGAGTTGTTAGACAAGAGGGGAGGAAAGACACACCCCACTCCAGCCACAGCTCTTTCTCTCCATTAGCTCCTCTAGAAGACTTAAATGATCGTTATATGAGAAGAGAAATAAAATCAGTACGATAAAAGATTCAAATGGCATTGGCCACTGTTACCCGGAGATTGGATGAGGTATTTGTAAGCTCCCCCCATCCAGCCTTCATCAGTATTACTCTAGATTCAGTGGCTGAGTGAGAACAGCAATTTTTCAAAAAATGAAACTATTATTTGTCAGACACCTGGTCCCTCTCCCCAAATTCCAAAGGAACAAAACTTACCAGCTTCTGGATCTGGAGGAATCCTCCACATATATAAATTGAAGTCATCAGATCCCGAAAGGATGTACTGTTAGGAATAAAAATAAAAGCAGTTTACCACAAAGTATCACCTGAATTATGATATTTTATTGTTGATCTAGTTTCTCCAAATCAAAAACGAGGAAAAAAAAAAATAATAGATAATTTGTGTCATTCATTGCACCTTGCTGATCAACTTACCCGTAAATGGGGGTGAGGTACCGGCAAAAAGTGTTGCATGCATATAAACAGAGGAAAATTCAAAAGCATGCTTCACACATCTAATGCATCTTGCCCAAAGCGTATGTCTTCTTTGCTAAATAAGGCTATGGATTTTCATTGGCTTTAATCCAAGCGTGTCTAGATCTAACTCTTATATCTTGCAGCCTGCAACTCTGGTCTTTTCTTAATGTCAAAGGTTTTAATCCTTTTTTTTTTTCCTCATCTCCTGAACTACTGAGGAAAACACCATCAAACACATACCTAAAAGAGAGCTAATATGTCCACTACACACAAGCACAATGTGTCTGGCTCAGTCTACTAAGACCATCAAAAGTCAGTCACTGAGGATAATTTCAAACACTGAACAAAACCAAAGCTAAACATTCACTATCAGCAAGTCTCAAGCAGTTTAGAAAACCACATTTATCATACTGTTCACTTTTTTCCTGGTTATAGTTACTCTGAAGAGATGGAAGGCTGCCCTTTTTCAACAGTGCATGAATGATAAGCAATCCCTTTATTGTACAGAAATTTATGCAATATGCAATTTGAAGTAGCTTAATATACTACAAACATGCACTGGAACGACAGATGACATTTGACATGGTAAAAAGCTTACGCTTGTCAGTTACGAGAGGCCACAAACAGTGCCTTGTCTCTAAATATCTCCTCTCCAATAAACTATACTCCCTGTCTTTTATTTCTCTCCCAAATTAGAGACGATATGACATGTAGTGGAACCAACGGCAGATTCCAGCTCCAGTTATACTGATGCAGACAGTGTAAATCTCTAGCCCTCAACAGACTTAAGGCTTCTGCTTAATCAATACAGTCCAAAAGTTGGGGTTTTCATTTTATTGTTACTATCAGGGTAGAGAGAAGGGAGAAAAAAAAAAAAGAAATGAAGCAAGTTTGTTTCCTATCAAAGGTTAGAAAAGGGACAAATTCTGTTTTGTTTGGCTCAAATCTAACTGGTTTCTCTCTTTCATCCTCCAGGGATAAATAACCTCATCAGGCAAAGTAACATCAAGCAGTGAGGAGAAAAGTCCTGCAATAACACAGGACTGAGAAGCAAATAAACAGAAAACATACAGTAACACAGAGAAAATTGCTATAAATTTGCATATATTATGTTTGCAACACTAATTATGTTTGTGCAGTGTTTGGATGTTTCCAGCCACAAAAATGCAATAACCAACCACTAAAATCCCTTCCCTGGTTTCCGACTATCACAATCCAACTATTCTTTTTTCTCTTATTTTTAAGGATGTAGGATGTGAGTAAGCACTTATGAATGCAATTCTACTCCTTTTCTGACAGATAAGCAACACCGATCAAACAAAAGTTCCTTTAAAAACTTGTGCACACTAGTTCTGCATCACTCAGACCCATCCTTTCCAAGCCAGAAAGTTATTTCTACAAGCCAACATGTTCAAGCACTTAAGCAGCTTACCTGTGCCAAACTGACCTGACGGTGCCAGGAACATGTGCTTCCCTTTCATCTGACTGCTCATAAATGTTAGCCCACAGCAGGATGAGCCACTGTGCCAAAACTACAGAGATTAGGGCCAATATAGGCAACCTCCCGGCAATCAGAAAGAAAGCACCCCTAACATGTTTTGTTACACAAGAAATGCTACGTGGAAAAAACAGAAAGTCTTGTTTAAAGTTATAAAGATGTTGCTAATTGTTAGTATTTATTACCAAATTGTGTGGTTGAAGCAGCAACTGGTTTGCCTAGGACACATGGGGAAAAATGGAGACTTCTAAAACAGCTAGAAAATCAGTATCTTGAATTTATAACCATAACACCCTTTTTTTTTTTTCTAAACCAAACAAGTTCTAACAACTCAATACAAGAGTCATTTAGCAGTTTACGTCATAAATCAAACAAAGCTAGCAACAATGACAGGCCCCAAAGTGACAGATTTCAGATATCCTGCAGCAGGCACACAACACACACAAAAAATGTTACACATGCGCAGGGAACGAAGCATCTGTGAGACTCTTTAAATCAGCTTCCAAACTGATTTGCAGAGGAACTCACTGTGTATCCTGTAAGACTCAAGGGCCAATTGTCCAGGAAATCTGGCGTATCATTGCCCACCAAACAAGTACATTGTACCTGCAAAGACCACCGATCCGAGTATACTCTGTGTTGCTTTGGAAACAGCAAAATTTAGAGTGCCCTTGTGGACTCATTGCCATTTGACTGTACTATCAAGAGCGTAATCAGGAGGTCAAGATAAGTGATTATTCCCCTTACACGGCACTTTTGTGGCCATACCTCAAATATTGTGTCTGGTTTGGGTCTCCTGATACAAGAGTGACACTAATGACTTGAACAGAGAGTGGAGAAGGGCAGCTGGGGCTGAAGGGACATGTCCTGCAAGGAAAAGCTAAGGAAACTGGCCTTATTTAGCCAGAAGAAGAGAAAGTGAAGGGACAGAGGAGACCCCAATAGTCTCCCACTTTCTGAAGGAATACAGAGCTATGGGGGACAGACTCTTCTGAGGCATGCATTGGATGGTCAGGAAGCAACAGTCACAAGTCACAGCAAGGGAAATTCCAGCTGAGCACAAAGGAACAAAATGTTCAGGAGGAGCATAACAAACACTGCAACGCGGCCCCAGGAAGGTAGTGTGACCTCCACTATTGCAAATCTGAAATTTATCTCAACAATTCCCTGAGCAACCAGATCTGACTTTGGAGATGCTCTGCTCTGAGAAGCAGCTTCAATCAGATGAGCTCCAGAGCTCTCTTCTGATTCATTTTTTCAAAGATTACCAAAGTAAAAAGGGAAAAAAATGTTCTGATGGATTTGGGTTTGGTTTTGGGTTGGGGGGTGGGAAGGGGAGAGGTGTGCAGTGTCAGGAAAATGCCCACCTGAAAACTTCACACTCCATCACACATCACAGCTTCATGAAAACTTCAATGAGAAGACAAACTTAGGCCACACAGAGGCAGAAGCTGCAGTTCAGCACATGGACTTGCATAAATTCACGTGGTCACAATTTGCCAATTTCTTTCTTTAAATTCTCCGAAGTATCTTAAAGTAGTTCAGAGAATCACAGAATGGCTGAGGTTGGAAGGGACCTCCAGAGGTCATCTGGTCCAACCACCCTGCTCAAGCAGGGTCGCTTAGAGCCCACAACCGCATCCAGGTGGCTTTTGAATATCTCCAATGGTGGAGGATAGCCAATCCAACTATCTCCAACTGAGATAGTTCCTACTTACTTAAAAGCACCATGAAGTCCTTCGCTTCTTTACCATTTCCTAGCCTAATGACATTTGCACAAAATACATTTGGTCAAAGTATTCTGGAGTGAATTAGAGAAAATAAGTAGGAATGAATAGAGCATCTGCATTGCAATTTATGTCTAGTCACAGTACAAAGCTCAGCTCAGGATCTGAGCTGTTCTGAGGAAGTGCTTACAGGTTTAATCTTGCAACCGAGACAGCCATCAGTAAATGCCAAAAGCATTAATTGATAAAGTCATCTACACAAGTTTGATCTTGTATGCAATGGGCTGGGAGCTGCAAACTTTTTATATAAATTTAAATTTTATTTCAACAGTTAGCTCTGCCAAAGTTATCAGAAACAGATCATATTTCACAAAATATTCAACTATTTGGTATCTCTGTCATTCCACTGTCACCACTGTAGCAGCCAGCACTGTTTTCCACTCTCTTTCCCTGTTAGGATACCTCTGGAGTAGACGTTTTCCTGCTGTTCTCACAATATAGAACTGAATCCTCAAATGCATTCCTTTCATCCTTTTCTGTAAAACCAGGTGATAGAGGTCTGAGAAGTAGAAAGTGTTTTTTCAGACAGAGACCAAGGACAGCCAGAAGCACAACTTCATGACTGCAGCAATTGCAAGAAAGATGTGCCAGCTGAAGCTTCAAGAACAGAACCCAAGCTGCTAAAGCCAGAAACACGCCTCTTCCATGACATTTGAAAAAAGAAATTCAGTTCCAATTAGTACCCTCTGCACAAGACAATGGGAACCCAAGGCCTCTGGAGAGCACAGCTGGACTGACGTTACTAGCACATTTACATGATCATCTGTGAAAATTTTTCTTTGATGTATTCATTATTAGTACAACAATAAGCCAATACTTTTCCACACTAGTTGAAAGCTGGAGAATAAGGATTGAGAAAACGCAAGTCAGTCCATACCACTAGAAAATTCAAAGTAATAATTGCTATGAATTGCACCAAGCCATAGTTAATAAGGCTGAAATCCTGAGGGAATGGAGTAGACTCGTAAAAAGGAAAGAACAGAAAGGAAAGAAAAGGAAGGGGTTAGGTAGATGAAATAATGGCAAGCTGCATATGCTTAGACTCCATTTTAATTGTGGCCAAGGATTTTTGGTCCTGAGGGGATGTGCAAAACATAATTCCTAGTAGAGTACCTTCTACTCACTCACTTTAAGAACAAAAGCTGAGATAATCAAATCACAGAGGTAAGCCAGTGAGAGGGAGGCAAAAACGTGCACATTCACATAGACAAGTAAATGGCTTAGACAGTGTGCACTCTCCTTCCTTCCCTCACCCTCCAAAAGACAAACTCTAAGCAGAATATAACCTCAAGAACCAGTGCTGAATTCTGAATCAGACCAGACACTGCGCGAGGAGCTCAGATGCTGAGATGTCTGGGGGAAGAGACCAATATTAAAACCACCTGTTTCACTGTCTGCATTTTTGCTGCTGTATCTGATCAGGACTTCAGAAATCAACATTCACAATATTCACATGAACATGAGATTAGACAGAGAAACAGTTGCTAATAATTAATATTGGAGGTTTTTTTAGAAGGGAAAAATTAGTTTCTATGTCTAGCTGTTAGCAACAATGACAGGAAAAGTTTTCCAGATGACTACAAGCTGCTGATTCAGAAGTTTGCCTTAGAAGGAAGAAAACTCTCAGGCGTGGTTAGAGTCTGCTGCTGGAGAAAATACAAATTCAGTCTGAGCTTCAAGTACGCATAAAATGCTTAAAATGAACTATCATCAGGAATCTGGCAGAACTACTTCGGACTAGTGCTCCCCACTCATTCCACTGTAACTCTTCTCATTTTCTCTCTCCCCAAGGATATTACAGCAGTTGATATAAATAAATGGAGATCTAATCTGACGCTGCTATAGTCTCATAACAGTAGCATTACCATTGCATTTTGCAGAGTACTACCACTCTGGGGAATTTTTTTGTTGTTTTTACCACTGCCAGTTTAAAAGCTTTCAAAATCCCACAAGCTACGTTTCCTCAGGTGCTACTGGATATGGAGTATTTCAATAAAACTGTATCTATATCAAACCTTATTTTACAGTTTCCAACATCCGTGTTTCCTGCTTCCATAAAATTTCCTCTTACTTATGACTTATATCAGAGATATTTTTAAGCTTTTGGCCCCAGAAAAGGGACCAGATGACACAGATCATTTTTCCAAAAGTACCAGCAAGTCTTTTGAATAGTCCTACTAATGCAAGGGAGAAAAAGAAGAATGTAGGAGAATTTATCTTAAAAACACAAACCAAAAAGCACTATCACCACATAATTATAAATGAATGAATGCAACATGGGTAATGGTACAGATTGCTGCTAAGTTACTAACAGGAAAATGCTTGTTAGAGAGACTCGGATTCCATGCTGCTGTTTACAGCTTTACTAACAAGTCAACCCTGAAAGAGACTAAACTTCTTAAATCTCAATCCCCACTCACTTGAGCATGTCTGTCCTTTCCTCAGAGGGGCCAATGAAACTTGGGGCAGAAAAGATCAGAGTAGACAGAATTCTTCTTGGGCTTTTAGCAAGCTGTCCCTTAGCTTCTTGAAGTAACGCAAAATCCACATGCTGGGGAAGAAGCACTGAGGCATCCAAATTTGAAACAGTTCTGCTGGTGTTTTTCACAGCTCACTTAAGAGGCAGGATGTACAGTCCCTCTATACATTGCCTGTAAATTATGGGTGGGGTGTAGTCTTTGCTTTTTGTCCTATGACAACAGATAAAGAATCTGGATTGGTGGCAGCCTGCTGGGCTGAAGTTTTAATTCCTCTTGAGCATATGAGAAGAGCTGCCTTGCACATCTTCTCTGTGGTGGGATATGCACTAAAGAAACCACAGTTTGACACGGAGCATCACTGAAGTCTGAAAAACATTATTTGTCCAAAAGATATTGAAATTCATAGCTATCAGCACTTTGGAGAAGGAATCCATTTACATGAAGAACATAAAACCTGTGTATTTTTCCAAGGAGGAAAGGTTTCCTAAGGAAACAGGGCTTATGCTATTTTGTTCTTTGGGGCATCTCTCCAACTCCAAGAAATTTTAAGCCTAATGGTCAATTTCAAATTTGACATAGGACCCAAGGGGTCCAGAACTATGGACTGCCTAGAAATAAGTCTTTTACAAACAGGGAGCCACACAGAAGAGAGAGAGAGAGACCCTGTAAATAGCCACTGAGAGCAAAGCAGTAGCATAACTACAACCCCCTACTAAATGCCAGGAAACCCAAATGGGTACTCATCCTTGAGCCCAACAAAATCCCAATGATATCACCGTGATCTGTTTCTCAGGAGCTATTTCAAAGGGGATTAGAAAGCAAGCCATAAATAAAAAAAGCAAAAAGTAAGAAAGATCACCTCATATACACATATATTTGTGTGTGTGCTTATATATATGTACATAAAATATCGCAACCATGAACATAGGCCTTGCTATATATCACATATTTTGCATCAAAAATGTTTGACAGAAGATAACCATTTTTATTTTGTTTTTTATATAGCTGCTTCTGGGCCTTTGGTGAGGCCAAGACTGCTCTACACATCTTCCTTATAAATGAGACTTCCCCTGCTATTTTCTCCGTTTTAAAAAAATGATCGATACTTAATTTACCATTTGATCAGAATTCAGTGTTAAGTCTGCATTTCCTGCAGGTAAAAAACTTACAGATTCATTTTCAAATCTCTATTGTTGGAGTACCCACTGACCAGAGAAGAAACAAGGTAAGGACACGTCCATGGAAGAAGAAAAGACTTTTTTTCCTACTCAAATGAAGCAAAAAGAAGCAAATAAACAAGGAATCCGCAAGATGATACAGCTTGTTTGAGATGGTCAATACCAAAGGAATAAAAGAAAAAAACAGAATCTCCCACAGAGCAGAGCACTCCTTTCCTTTTCTTAAGTAATTAAGAAATAAACAACAGTATATTGGTCAAGTATTTCCATCCCTCTGCAGTTTGCGATCTTTCTGTCAGGCTGTTACCTTTACACTGATGAATCTAGGCTTTTAGTATAGAGTTCCCACTGAGTACAGCTTGAAAAGCTGCTCTAATGATCATCTGCTGACCTTCTCAGTAGGTATGTTCCCACCTACATCCCTTATGCCAGCATCAGCACTCATAACACAGCAGTGGTCTGGTTCAGCAGCTAGAACAGTAGAATCCCATACAAATCACAATTATAAAATCATAGAATAATTTAGGTTGGAAGGAACCTTAAAGATCATCTAGTTCCACCCCCCCTGCTATAGCCAGGGGCACCTTCCACTAGACCAGGTTGCTCAAAGCCCCATCCAACCTGGTCTTGAACACCTCCAGGGACAGGGAATTTGAGGCCCTAGGCAATTTGTTCCAGTACCTCACCACCCTCAGTGAACATTTTTTTCCTAATATCTATTCTAAATCTACCTTCTTCCAGTTCGAAGCCATTACCTCTTGTCCTATCACTACATGCCCCTGAAAACAGTCCCTCTCCAACCTTCTTGTAGGCCCCCTTTAGGTACTGGAAGGCCACAATAAGATCTCCCCAGAGCCTTCTCTTCTCCAGTCTGAACAGCCCCAACTCTCTCAGCCTCTCCTCAAAGGAGAGGTGCTGCAGCCCTCGGATCATCTTCGTGGCCCTCCTCTGAACCCGCTCCAACAGGCCCATGTCCTTCTTATGTTGGGGACTCCAGAGCTGGATGCAGTACTCCAGGTGGGGTCTCACGAGAGCGGAGTAGAGGGCAGAATCACCTCCCTCAACCTGCTGGCCACACTTCTTCTCATGCAGCCCAGGATACGGTTGGCCTTCTGGGCTGTGAGCACATGTTGCTGGCTCATGTTGAGCTTCTCTTCGATCTGCACCCCCAAGTCCTTCTCCTCAGGACTGCTCTCAATCCGTTCTCCTCCCAGCCTGTATTTGTGCTTGGGATTGCCCCAGCCCATGCACAGGACCTTGCACTTGGCCTTGTTGAACTTCATGAGGTTTGCACAGGCCCACCTTTCAAGCCTGTCCAGGTCCCTCTGAATGGCAATCCCTCCCCTCCAGTGTGTTGACCACTCCACACAGCTTGGTGTTGTTGGCAAACTTGCTGAGGGTGTACTCCATCCCAACATCCATGTCACCAACAAAGATGTTAAGCAGCACTGGTCCCAGTGCTGACCCCTGAGGAACACCACTGGTCACTGCTTGCCACTTGGACATGGAGCCATTGACCACAAGTCTTTTGAGTGTGACCGTCCAGCCAGTTCCTTATCCACCAAGTGGTCCACTGGTCAAATCCACGTCTCTCCAATTTAGAGACCAGGATGTCCTGAGGAATGGCGTCAAATGCTTTGCACAAGTCCAGGTAGATGACATCTCTTGCTCTCCCCTTATCCACCAACACTGTTGTAGGAGGACACCAAATTTGTCAATCATTCAACATATTTCTCCTCATTTATGTATTTCAAACAATTTCTATAAGGGTCAGGTGGGTTCCAGTACAGCCCAACTAAAGCACAGAACCTCCCCTCTCAACAGCATGCTGCTTTTTTCTACCCTCAGACTGCAACCCTAGTCAGAGTGGCTGCCTCTTCTCCTCCTTTTAGAAGCTCTCACTGTCACCACCTAAGAAGTTCCTCCCTCCAAGGCAGTTAACGAGGGTATAGGGTAAGAGCAGTCACCTGTGCAGGCTTAATAGGTTAATACTCTTGTTGCTGTCTCTCAATGAAAAAGTGTAAAGTAAGAAGAGACTTAACTGGGAAAGTTATTTCAGAAATGTGTTTTAGGAAACTTATGGTTAAGAAAATAATTTACCCACAAGAAAGGATACCTATACATTCTTTTATCTTCTGCTTTGTAGTAAGTTATGAGGCAAAAATCATACCTTTTGAGTAATACTTAACCAATTTTAAGAGTACTCTATAACTAGGGCTCACAGCACTAAAACCCATTGGCTTTGAAAACGGCTGTCTTTTTTCATACTAGCCAGAACTGAAGCTTGCAACCTATACTGTTTGAGACTGTTTTTCAGAAAGGTTGAAATTGGCACAAAAAAGAGCTTAAAAGTTTTCCATCTCAGCCTGAGAATCAAGCAGGTATGTCCAAATGCTTTTTACAACAGAAACTTTGTTCTTCACTAAGTAGCATGCTTATCTCATGAACTGGAAAAATAAAAGCTGTGACACAGCAGACTGGAGAAACACAAACTGCTCCTAGTACATAAAATTCAAAGCCAAAAATTTGTATTCCCACTCCCAAAACCCCTAATCTTATAAGCAGCCAACTCCGTGTGGGGCAGTTTTAAACGCTTACAGAAGGATCATCAGGAACAATCCATTAACATTTTTTACAGCTGCCTTTTTTGCCATGCAGAAAGGCCATAACAGTAATTTTATTTATGAACAAAAGTAACTTAGAAACCCTTATTGTAGATTTGTATGGCAGGGAAAATATTCCCATTACATTGCAAAGAAAGCAACAACAAATTTATCTGACCCTATGAAGGGGACTCTTCTACACACGGCTGAAGCTGCATGTACCCCAATTGCTCTCTTCTGTTTTCTTCAGCCATCTGTTACTTTACTTTTTCAAATACACATAAAATCAAATATTCTATTAGTCAAAATCCTCCAGAATTCATAGTCGCTCTTGCAGGATCTAGACAAGGCCTAGTTTTAACAACTGAACAAGAAACTGTCAGTGCAGCACCTGTTGTGTGTCACATTTAGCAGTGCATTACTGGTCACGCTCCCTTCCCTCTCACCAGTCTGGCAAGGTACAGCACTAAACTGCAGATCTCCTGTGATACACCTATGAGGAACACGAAGCCTGCAAACCTCAAAGTCTTCTGAGTCAGGGTTCCACTCCACCAGAATGTAGCTTCAGTATGGGTCCCTTTGGGATAATGCATCACTAAGGTGCAAGGTCTAAAAACCTTCCCCAAGGGCCTACAGAACGCAGAAGGGAAACAGAGCAGGCAGGATGCCCCAGGGAACTGGGAAGAGGTGAACAACATAAGAAGGGCTAAAGATGACTCCCAGCCCCTTCTGTCAAGGGCCTGACTCTGAAGAGCCATTTTCAGTATGACACTCCCATGTCAATTACCAAAAGCAACGGGGAAGAAACAAATAAGTAATTTCATACCCAGATAAATTACTTATGTATTTCATATGTATGTAATGTTATGCATATAGCTGGGATTTAAAATGCCATTTAAATAAAGTAAAAAACAAAATACAACCTCATTAGTAATTCCTGGAAGAAGCCAATTGAAGACAGAGTAAGACATTGATTTTCCTTTCACCCAAGCACAACAACATATTTGCACACTGAGTACTTTTCACGTATTAAGAAATACTGACTGCAGCAAGCTACTATTCATTAAGTTTTCTATGCATAGGAAACTCACAATATATTCTTTAGAAGAATAATGCCCTTTCTTCTTTTCAGTTTTTAAAGCTAGACATTGATAAGTACTATTTCCTAAGACAACTGGCTTTTAAGTTAGATGACACGCCTGGATGCAGTCCTGAGTAATGTGCTCTAGGCAATCCTGCTTTAGCAGGGGAGTTGGACTAGATGATCTCTAGAGGTCCCTTCCAACTCTGATAATTCTGTGATTCTGTGATTCTGTGTGACACAGAGAAGAACACAGAAGAAAAGTTCTATTTCTTTACCAAGGCAATGCACAACCCCTGGCACCTATACAGCTAATGCTGTTCTTGGAAGGTTTACGTTCATGTAATAATTCTGTCCTGCTAAAAACTAGATTGTAGCTAACCAGGGCTATTTAGCACACAGAATTCAACATAATGAAAGCTGTAACTTTACAGGGAGTTGGACCAGTCTGCAGTACCGTGAGTGGTGCATTCCTGAAACTCTCCTATACCAGTATAATGTCAACAGAAAAGGCTGAGTGGTGATGTAATGTCTGAGGGCATGCCAGAGTCAAGACGCTTTTTGTTTGATTCACAGGGTACAAGTTATTTCTCCCCACCCCCGCCTTTTTTAAATCGGGCAATAAGCAGTTGATTTTACAGCTACAAGCCTTACAGAGCCTCACATTATCTGCACAGTGAAAAAAGGAATGAGCTGATAGCATTCATCATTGTGACATAGGCAACAATTCTTGAGCAAGAAAAGCTTTTGGTCTATTTTAGTTTGGAGGGGGGTTTGTATTTACTGGTTTTTTTGTAGGGCTTTTTTTGCTGCTGCCCATCACCATGGCCTCTGAGGCTCCTACATTTAAAAGCGCATTAAACCTGAAGCCCTTTAATACTTCCCATATCCTCAGATCCAAGAAGATACTTTCCAAACTAGTCTAGCAACTAAAAATCCTTAGTATTTAAACAGCATCTCCCAAATTCTAATGCTGATAAGTAGAAACTCCCCCAGTACCCTGACACAACTTGAGATTCGCATACATTTTATGATTTGTATGTAAACAAACACTTGTGCACACTAGGGTAAAGCCAGTGGGAGTTAGGTGCATAAACAAACTGCCTTTAAAATTCTGGGCCTGGATGCCTGTACTGGAAAGATGTATAGATGATGCTCTCACATAAATCTCTATAGCTAACAGAGGGAGTGGGCAGCTGAAAGTCACACTTGATCCATCTAGCCTATCTTATCCTTCCTCCCTTCCACAGCTGTATGACTCAAGTGAGCTCCTGCTATACGCAAACAGTATACGATTTTGAACATGTTTATCTACCAACATCAGAGCTCTCCTACAAAAGAAAGAAGAATCGGTGGCATGTGAATGAGGTCATTACACCCATGAAATGGACAAAAGACAGATTCCTGAGAGGAGCAAACGAAGGCAATTATAAATGAGTGCAAATAAAACACCAGCTAAATATTGCGTCTCAAGCTTTGGTAGTTCTAAGAAACAAGAGAAGTCTGACTACGGCATTTCTAGGAAAAATGCTTGCATATACTGCTCACCGATTTTCAAATCAGATTCACAAGGACTAGGGCAATAATGCTTTTGGAGGAAAACAACAGTTTGCAAGGACACAAAAAGAAGCAAAGCTGTTCATCCTCCAAGATCCCTGTCACTTAGCTTGTGCTACAACCCACACACCCAAAATACCTGCAACAACTCAAAACCATCTAAGCACTTCAGAATGTGTTCTCTTAAACTTAAAAAAAAAATAAAAATCATTAGGGTTAACAGGTGAATCTTTCTGAGTTTTGTTCCTTAAAGCACTAATGGTATTTCATTCTTTGTTAAGAGGTGCACAGGCACAGATGCTCTGATAAAACAAGCTTGTATGCAGATCACTGCACACCTGCTGGTAGCAGGCTCCACTCTAGAGTTACAAGTCAGGAGTTCTGGATCCAAGTCCTATTGAGTACCTGTCACAATTTTTGGACACTAAAAAGACAATACTGAGAAAAGATTAGTATACAGAGCCTAACTGCCATCAACAGACAAACCAATCCAACTGTTCCCCAACCAGTAGTCTGCGTTTTATTTGTGCAAAGAAATTATATTAACATACATACCTTGTCAAAGTAAAAATAACACATCTGATCATTATGGCAACCTAAGTATTCAATTTCTTAAAATACAAGGGTGATCTCTAAGTGAACTCCCAAATTGCGTGCTTGCAGCTTGGAATCTGTTCATTTTTGCCATACTAGAATCCAATAGCTGCATACAGAACAAGGTGTGATTTGCTTTCTCTGTAGATTTTCACCACTGTGTTGCAGCAAACTTCCAAAGGCAAGTACTATGATACTAACAGTTGTGGGTTTTTAAACCCTGATGGTCATGATTTAAAGGAAAACTTCCTGTGAGTAAACCATTTTCCATATACAAACTTCATAGAAAGATAAGCAAAGGCTGTAGTTGTGTGAGGAGCAGTGTCACAGCGCCGAATGGCAATCTCTCACCCACCCAGTGATTCCTTCCTTATATTGCATTCAAACACTTGCCTGAGTCCTCCGAGTGTCAATACAAGTCATTAACCCAGAAAAAGAAGTAAGCGCTGCTGCCAGGTTGGGAAGTTGAATCAGCGAAAGGTTGTGTATCGCCTCTGCTGGATAAGAAAGGCCTCCCCCTTTCAGCAGCTCACCTTTTTTCCAATGCAACTGCATTCTAAGCATTGAGAAGTTAAGGATATCCCTTTCTTGTTAGGGTTAAAATACAGAATTGAAATGTAACTTTATCAGATGAACTAACTGTGCAGACAACACATAACAGTTTTTGAACACAGGAGAGTCACATTTTTAAATTACTAGGCTCTGCATGAAGTATTAAAACCTAACTATTTAAGACAGCTTAAAAGAGAAAAAAAGATTGAGTCATCAGTTTAATAAAGATGAAAAGAAAAACTGAGGACAGAGAAAATCAGAGGTGCAATGAGAAAAATTTCTGAAGACGCCTTCCTATCACAACTGCCACTTATAATTTGAACACAAGTTTCTTATCCTTAGATCCCTTCAAATGAGCCATAGCCCACACAAAGTTTTGATCCTACAAGGAAATACAAGCAAGGAATTCTATGAAGCTCACTTTGCATGGACCTCAAATGAAAGCCATTTTTTATTAAGACAAAGGACAGCAGTATTAAATGGGGAGGGGGCTGGAAACAGATTAAATTGGAAACAGACTTATTTCTTTTTTTGATGAATTCTGATTTGCGAGGGGAGTCTTCTATGTGTTATTTCATACTTACAAAACTCACCAAAAATACTAGTTGTGAAGAAGGGCAAAGCTCAAAACAAATCATAACTTTTTCTTATTAATCTTGTGTATCTTACAGTAGGTTCCAACTCTAACCTTCTTTTCTAGCTGCACCTGGAATTGGGTTCTCTGTAAAAGGCGGTCCCTAAGGACTATTCATAGTCTTGACAATCAGCTGAATTTGAGCATTAATGGACAGTTTCAGACATATACAGTTGGACCACATGTTGGCATTTTCTGCAACTTCATTATCTTTTTTTCCTTCCATTTAGAAGATGGGTACAATCATGTATCTAAATATGAAATTCCACATCTCTAATATTCCATATTAAACTTCATCTTCCCTATTAGCTTCTTACGGCATTTATAAGGGAATATAAATGTCTTTTGCTCTGATTTCCAACTGGTTAGTAGCACTATGTGCTGCTACTTATCTGAACAGAAAGTCTGTCAAGCCAAAAGAATATCAAGTTTTTTAAAAATGCAGGTTTCTGAAGTACCACATCAACCTGACACAAGAACAGCCATATTCTTCCCATTAAAATAGCACCATACTCATAAGAAAACGGCTTAGAAAGCACAACAGAGACTAAGGCTTTATCTAGATTTTCAGTAACAGATGAGAAGCTAAACTATATGTCAGACTGTATACAGGTCTACTCTGACTTGCAGAGGAGAAACGAGTGTCATCTTTAGGCTGACTATATATAATAGACCACAAATCATCATCAGTTTTCTTCTTAAACAATTCATGTGTTTCCCCATTCTTTATGGTAAAACCACTGTTTTTTAAAGACAGTTTCATTATTGCATTTTCAACCTCCTTCTGCCAAAGACTATGTAAAACTTGGAAACACTGCTCAAGTTCAGTGACATAAATTTATCTCCTACTTGCAATCTGAAAGAAGCTCAACTCTGCCTCCTGCAGCAGCAGCAATAGAATTAATGACCAAATTCTGACTGCAGGAATCTTATTGATGACAGCAGAGAATTTTCAGATCTTAGTTCTATATTATTATGGCTTGAAAGTACATTTTTTTTGTCTTTTGGTGTTTATTAAATACAGCTGTCCAAAGACAATATCCAGCTCTAGAATTATACAAACTGCTGTTAGTCACTTTATGTGTGACCTATCTCTTTGTGATTAGCAGTAGGAAGAGAGTCCTGCCCAGTGAAGTAACAAACTACTCCTTCCTAACCACTCGCCATCACCACTTCCAGAACACTGAACTATAAAGACCTATAATCTGATCCAGTAGTGTAGTATTAAAGGGGAAACATTATGATTTGAAATAAGAGCCAATAACTTTATAAATCCACACTATTTATGTTTTGTTAGATTGCCTCTACTGGACTCAGGACCAATATTGAAATAAAAGGAAGATTCTTCCTTATCATATGTAGATAATATTTTCTACTCATGGTTCCAAAATCATATTAATTGGACCTAAAAAGCCTCTGCAAACATTATTTTTGTGAAAAACACCTTCCAAGTAAGTATTAGATCACATCAAACAAGAGGTAAAATTTATTATGTGCTTTGGTATACGTTTTTCTTTTTTCAGAGCCTACGTTGCAGAAGAGTTCCGAGGTAAGCCTACACATGTCCTCTGCTTCCTGTTTTAATTCCTGAATCAGGAAAAAAAAAAAGTCACCTTTGCAGAAGTGTTTTCAAACACTCATGGAAACTCTGGAGACTCGGGACACCATTGCTTGCTTATTACCTGATCACGATCACCTGCAAAACAGCAGCTCTTCATGGTACATGAGTTGAAGTACCCTTGGTTGTCAAACTGGAAGACGGGCAGCCGGCAGTGGATGTCATAGAGGACTGGGGGAAGGCGCCGACGCAGTGCCAGCAGCTGGGTTCCATTGCTGTTGAACCGGACACTCATGGCACTCTGAAGGGAAAGGTTTCCACCATAGCGGAGCAGCGAACTGGGAAAAGACAGAGGAAACAAGTGAGATGGGCCGCACAGATGAACTGAACTATTTAAAGATAGAACTCTCTCTTTAACCCTACTGAGTCATTTCAAACAAACAAGCCCAGTAAAACTATGGCCTCATTTAGTTTCTGCTTCAAAGCATTGATTTCTGAAAAAACTTGATTCAAAACCTGAATGACAAACTATCAAAATGCTAAGTCTATAAAGTCTTCAGAAGAGTAAAGTTAAAGACTGCGAGGAGTTTTGTTAATAACAAGTACATTTCCTGCATAGAAGCAAAGTCTCACAGAGTAGCCTTAGCCTTAAAAAGGCTGTTCTTGTACTTCTGGAATGTCTGCATTCAAGACTGACCCTACCAGCTCTCAGCTCTTTTTCTTCAGCTGATGCCTGCATCCATCCAGCAAAACTTTTATTTTTCCTTTGCTCTGGCACTGGTTGGCATTTTCTCCAACTGTAGACACTCTGACCATTATCTCACTTTTGCTTCTATTTACATTTCTACAGGGCATCAAAGGATGTTTGAACTCTACAATCAGTTCCAGCTGTCCTAAATAAAAGGCCATCTTACTAACAAGTTATTGCAAGAAATGCTAAAATAAGCCACTTAGCTAATCTCAAACTTGCTTCATCTAAAAATATTGCCAAATAAGCAAAACAATTATGCTACCACATGACACTATTACCTAAAACTCTCACATGGTTGAATTAGCTAGTTTCCTTGTTCCATATAAGGCTATATGATCACAGCTGGAGTATTTATATCAGTTCTTATTGACATATACAAAACAAAATGAAGGGTCACAAGTTTCCAGGCTCTCTCTTTAAAACAATAACAGCATATGGAATTTGTTCCATCCAGGAACCTAAACATAATCAAGCATACTGAAATTCAACTTGCATTGTATGGGCTTTCTGTTTTGGTTTTTTTTTTTTTTTTAAAGACTTAATTCAATCCCTGCGCTTGAAAAGATTTCGTGTATGGAAAGAGAGACAAAGAAGGAAGACTTTTTAACCCTTTTTTGTTCAGTGATCACTGAAACCTCCTTAAGTAGTAGTACTAGAGCTCGACCTTTTGTTAACAGGTTTTGAGCAATCCCCATCAAATCTTGTTAAGAGGCATGACTTCTATGCACCTTCTGGACCAGACAAGCCATGCAAGCACAGAATTTGCAAATACTAGGGGGAAGTTTATTCATAGATTTTAATGCATTTTACTTTCTGATGTAGCCTTCTGCCCCAATATTTGTGAAAAAGGAGTCACTCCACATGGATGAGAAGCCACATTCCATGCAGGCTGAAGCACACATTGTTACATGAGATACTGTAAAGTTAAAAAACTATTGTTCCTAAGCCACAGTTAAACAAAACCAAGAACAAAATAGAAAACTCCACATAATGAATGCACCAGAAATACACTGCTCTCACACACGTGCTCTTTGCAAACTGAATAGTCAAAGCCAGGGTGCCAAAACAGAACCAGAAGTCACATTTTCAAAGCCAATTAGTAAGAGCTTCAAGCTGGGCACCAAAACTTCTGAACACCTGTATCATCATGAAGAGTCCTGCTCTCCCACATATGGGTGCATTCTCCTCCTCCTAGGCAAAGCCTCTGCGCTTCTCTTAATAGTGTTTATGTTTTTTAATAAAAACATGAGAAAATTTAGTACTAGAAACTGTAACCTTAGAGACAAGGAGACGAAGATTTACGATCCCCCTTATCAGCCTTACTTTCTTTACATCAAAATCAATAAAGTATTCAGCCAGCTCGAAATACTCAATCAGGCTAAGAAAAAAAATCCCAAACCCAAAATGCACAGAACTCCCCCCTCAACTTTCCCAATATGTTTGTGTAAGGCAGAATTTTTTTCTATGGACATTTCCACTTCCTTAAAAAAAAAAAAAAAAAAAACAACACACACCAAAAACCAAAACCATACCACAAAAATTAAACAAACAAAAAACCCAAACCAAAAAACAACCAAAACCCCAACCCAAAAAACATACTGAAGAAATAAACCCAGATTTTTTTTGGCTAAGAAAGGTTGATTTTTCTACAAAAATACCATAGAATCATAGAATGATTTAAGTTGGAAGGGACCTTGAAGATCATCAAGTTCCAACCCCCCTGCCATAGGCAGGGACACCTCCCACTAGACCAGGTTGCCCAAGACCACGTCCAGCCTGGCCTTGAACACCTCTGGGGATGGGGCTTCAACAACCTCTCTGGGCAACCTGTTCCAGTGCCTGACCACCCTCACAGTAAAGAATTTCTTCCTAATGTTCAATCTGAACCCGCCCTCTTCTAGTTTAAAGCCATTCCCCCTCGTCCTATCGTTACATGCCCTACTAAAAATTCCTTCCCCAGCTCTCATGCAGGCCCCCTTTAGGTACTGGAAGGCCACAATAAGGTCTTCCTGGAGCCTTCTCTTCTCCAGGCTGAACAGCCCCAGCTCTCAGCCTCTCCTCAAAGGAGAGGTGCTGCAGCCCTTGGATCATCTTCGTGGCCCTCCTCTGGACCCGCTCCAACAGGTCCATGTCCTTCTTATGTTGGGGACTCCAGAGCTGGATGCAGTACTCCAGGTGGGGTCTCACAAGACTGGAGTAGAGGGGCAGAATCACCTCCCTTGACCTGCTGGCCACACTTCTTCTGATGCAGCCCAGGATATGGTTGGCCCCCTGGGCTGCGAGTGCACATTGCTGGCTTGTGTTAAGCTTCTCGTCATATATACAATATCCATGGTGAAGAATTTGTATAACACCACCATAACATATATGCATTAACTGGATTTAATGTTAAGGTGCAGTCACCACTGCACCAAGACTAAGCCCCTCTCCTCCTCCTCAATCTAAACCATAATCCAGAATTCTCTCCTGCCTACAAGTGAGTGAGCCTACCAGCTGCCCCATCCTTTCAAATCTTCAAGCAAAGTTTCCACGGTTACTGTTATTATGCCCTGTCTGAAATATTTTGAGATTATATTTTATAGTAATAGTAGTGTAGTATTAAACTAGCTTCCATTCTGCTTACAGATGTTTTCATTAAGCTCCTATAGCAGTCAAAGCTATCAAAGAAAACATCTCTCGGAGTTGAATTCTGTATTGTGTTTCAGTAACCTTAGTGTAACAGAGCTCTGAAAGAATATTTAAGAAAAGCCAGAACTTCAGAAATTATGATCATATACACACACTTAAGAAGTCTAGAATTAAGGAGCTGCACAGTTAAGACCCCTCAAAAGATCCACAGCTTTGCCTACCTCATAGCCTCACTCCACACAATTCAGTGATGCATGTAATGGAAATACAGTTTGTGCCGCAGTTCCTTGAACACTTGGCTCAAATGAAAAAGAAAAAAAATACATACGTCCTCCCCCCAAACCCCAAATAAAAAAGGCAGTGGGCTAAGTTTAGCTGATAGAGAAAGAAATTATAAAATAGCCATTTGCTATTAATATAGAAGAGCAACATGCCAATGACTTTCCCCACTTGCTTCAATTCTGTCCCCCAAAAACACTCTATAGCTCCAAGTGCAGCATTTTGCTGCACTAGTCACAAGACAGTGGTTTTCTGTTTTCCCCTCCCTGCTGTGTCCTACTTGCTTCCTCTCTGCCTCTTTGAAAGGGTTTGTTAAATTAACTGCACAGTGTTTTCCTTTAACAAGCTACGAAAAGAGGCAGCAGGTAATTAGGTGAGGATGAAGAGAGACAGACTGACACCAAAACCCCCAAGCATCCATTTTCTGAACCAAACAGGAGAAATATTTGCTTGCTTTCTACTCCTACGAGAGAACATCAGAAATAAGATGGGGGGGAGGGGTACGGGTGGGGTGCAGCTCATGGCTCCATCTTGGTGGAAAAGCTAGGAACCTAGCTCACAAATAGAGGAGATAAAGGATTTGAGAAATCTCAGAACTAAGGAATCCCAAGACTTCAGTAATTTCCATTATAAAATTTAGTTGATTATAGAACCACCATGCTGGTTTTAGGAAAAAAAAGTAATTGCCCAAAATGTCTTCTACAGTTTTCCATCTCCATTAAAATTGTAGGAAAAAGGCAGTCAGCCATCTCCAAGAAAGAAGCTGGGGGAAGTTATGTTACTTTTTACAGTATTAAACCAGTACTAATATTCATTAGTATTAAAGATGTCTGAATCAAGAAGCTCTAAAGATCAAACTAATCAGAACCAGAGCTTTTGCTCTTTGCTCTTTTTCTTTTATTGAGGTAGGGAGGGAAGAAGGGGAGAGCTGTGTTTAAGCATGTTCAACGTTCAAATGACTATTTCCACTTTTTCACACAGGATTATGCGGGGCAGTGTAGACATGCCTGGATAAGTTGCTCATGTTAAACTGCCACTTCTGCCTGCTCCTTATTATATCCTCCAGCAAAGGAATTTCAGACGCAACACATTCTTGAAGTTACTAAAAGTTTACTGATGCATCAGGCTAACAGCAATACTCTGCTCTCAAAGACACAGACTATGACAGCTAGTGAGAAATCTGAAGACAATCCTAAAAGGGCATCTCTGAACAAGATGCATGCCCCTTCAGCCAGAGGCATTAACTTTATGAATCCAGACCCAGAACACTCTGGGATTTAGTCTGCTTCCAAATTTGCCTCACCCAGCCAGCTGTGGAATCCTGATGTTGCCTACTGGCTCTGGAAGCAATAGACAGACACGTGCACTAGTTCTGAGTTTTTAAAAGAGTCATCTTGTATGATTAAGGGAAATATTTAGTCCACAGATGGAACATCGCAATCCAAACACACATGCTGCAGCTACGGGGAGGCTGAGGAGGGAGAGAATGGACAGTTATGTGCAGTATGGTCATTTCCGTAGTTGGATATGCTGCACACAGGCAGCACTCAAGTGTTAACTAAATACCAGCTCAGCTAAACAATGGAAGGCTTTCAATCCAAGAGTAGCACCACTAAAGTAAATAAATCCCTTTCTACTGGCAGCTAGTGGGGTGAGGGAAGAAGTAGTCTCGCTGCACTCAGAATTTGCAGGAAAAGTCTCTACCTGAAACAATCATTTCCCCTCTCTTCCCTTCTCCTCTTTTCTAAACAAAGAAGTTGTTTCATCCTTTTTTGAACAGTCGACTGCCTGAGCGGTAACATAAGCTTAACCCAGGCTATTCAAAAGTTAGCTTGGCAACAGACAGTGGTCATAAAAACTGAGAGAAGATCAGTGTCTTGGTAGAAATAAAATAAAAACAGGATGCATGACAGCATTAAATAGAACCATTAAATAAAATCATTGAATAGCTTCTCTTGATAAGCTACAAATCTGACAATGAAGTGTAGTACAGACACCATCCTTGGGAAACGAGTGTCATTTAAGAGGGAGAAGGAAGGAAGGAAGGGAGAAAGTGTTGATATCATAAACAGCAGTGTGTGAAACTAACTTAATGAAAGAATGACCTTAAAAGGAAAAAATGAATTGAATGCTTGTAACTAATACACACCATTGCATATAACTGTGTTTGTCAGCATTTCTGTAACCACAAAATTGAGGAACTTCTAACTGTGCAAAAAGAACTGGAATGAAACTGGCAAACAGAATCTTGGCCTGGAAAATTGCAGAAAGTTTTGGGGTTTTATTTGAAAGTTATTCTGTGTGCGTAAACACACACACAAGTCTTATTTAGTCTGGAGCATACACGTAAAAAGAGCCAAATTAACCAATAATAGAAAAGCAAGCACAAGATCAATTAACACGCATACTTTTTTTTTTTTTTTTTTTTTAAGTAGATTACATGTCTCTCGGAAATCTCAAGATCATTTCTTTGAAAAGCAGATAAGTAGTGTCAAAGTGTATGGAGTTTCTCTGTATATATTCAGAAGTGTTAACAAATGTGAAGGAAGTCCATCAGTGTCTTAACATTAAAAAGGTACACAAGCCATATTCAGGACTTTATTATTTCTCAGTAACATGCTCATTTTTTCTAAATTCTATCATTGCTATTTCTGAGATCTCACTACCTTTACAAGAACTATCTTCAAGAACTACATCCCCCAGAATCCTTAACAGGAAATAAGGGGTACTTGCTTAGCCTTTGAAGAATAACCAAATAAAAGAAAGGCTGTGCATTGTTAGCAAAACTAAACACCTTTTACTTGTATGTTCTTTTTGAAGGAAAGCAAAATCAACTGCATTCACCAAGACTGGAAAAGGAGAGAATTTAGGGTGAAAATTCTGCATGTTCAAGAATGTGTTATTCCTTCTGCTCTTTACTGTTAGGGTCAGGAACATGTACATTGTACATGTACATGTACATGTACAAAAGGAATCCCCCATCATTAATAAACTTTTGTGTGTGCAAGCTCTAAGGTGAACAGAAGCTTCACGTCTCCCTCCAAACCAGGAAGACAATAATTTATTAATTTTAATAGGAGAGATTCTTATCTGATAACTGACTTCAGAATCTGGAGCCATAAGAACGTCAGACATCACCAGATTTACACACGCAGAGCACCCAGACCTTGTAACAACAAAGGCTTGCGTGGTTTGGCCCTTATGATCTAATTGAATCACTGAATGCTAACGTTGCTTCACCTAGTCATCTCAGGCAGTTCTCCAGAAAGCATTGTTTTCCTTTACTCTGCTTTTATTCACAGGAAAAAAAAACAACTACAGGATTTCGGTATTTTGAGGAAGATGACAAGAGCAGAGGCATAAAGTCTATTAAACTCTCCCCCTCATCTGTATTACTTTTATCCTTTTAGGACTTAAGGCTTACCTCTGCCATTACAGCGATTAAACAGTAGCAAATTACAACAACAAAACCCCTATTTGTTTGAGTGTTTCACATCCTCCTCCAGCTCTGTCCAAGGTTTGTTTTGGTCTTATTACAGACCTGTTCCCAAACATTCTCACTGTCCTTGGCTTGCCCTCGCTACAGATCTGAGAGTCAGCAGGCACAAGAGAGTCCCATTCTCACTCTCTCCTTGAATCATCTAGGTGTTACTGTAACGTAAGTAATAAGTGAGATCTAGTAAAGTAGTTTTGCAGGAAAAGAAGAAAACATTTAGCCAGACTAAAAAAGAAAAGAAAGTAGAGAATACAAAGCAAAGAGCAACTGTCCAACAACCACAAGCTAAACTAGCAAAATCACCTGATCGTTTTCCTCTTTTTCTAATCCCTAAATTCTACAGTCGGAGTCCATTATTCAGCCTGTTCTGAAATAGTACCTTGTAGGATGGAGTACAGACTGAGAGAACCCAGCAAAACACAAAGGGGTAGCTTCCATCAGATAACCAGACAGAGAATATGCAAATACAGCGAGACTGTGCCATGGGAAGATGACCTTTAAGCCAAATGAAAGAACAGGAGCTGTTTCCAAAATGAAGCACACACCAAAGTCAGCATAAATACAAAGAACACGGATACCAGAGAATTACACTCAGATTATTTTTCTGAGGTAACAAAGTTGGCAATTCCTCCTGAAGAGTAAATGCATTTTCACACCTCAGTGTCTATGCAAAAGCAGTCACGTATCAATACTGCAACAAACCATTTTTTTCCTATACACATTTCTGTGCTGCAATTCTTGTATTGCATTAGAAAAGCTGAGTAATATCGGCCACAGATTTGTTCTCTCATCCGGTCGTATATATACACTCACCCCCCTTCTTTTCTCTAGCAAAGCTGCATGAATTTTTAATTTACCAAAGCTATAAAAGCTGAAATTAAAGAAAAGAGCAGCAACAAGAAAGTAGGCCTTTCTTCTGACAGGAAAAGTGGCAAGATCCAAGATGCTCCTGCAGAAGCACAGTCCAGTCTTGAATCAGTAAAGCTTTTGCCTCTAATAAGTACAAGATGAATATAAATTATCATGTAAAGCTAACTGAATGCAACTGCACACACAATTTTGGTCTCATTAAGTTAGTTCCACCACATTTTCCCACGGACTGGTGTTTCAAAGACTAATTCTGTTGTCTTGCAATAGGGTTGAACTAACATTTCAGATGTTCCCCCAGTAAACACACTAAGAGGATCTCTCCTTTGTATTGTCACCAATATTTTTTTTTATTTTCTTTTTTTTTTTTAAACAAAAAATGGTGTATCTTTTAATTCCTTTCCCCATTTTAATTCCCTCCTCATTGAAACAAGGCATAAAGGTGATTAGGACAAGGCTTATACAATCACAGACCTATTTCCTTAAAGAAGCAGGCTACAAAAACACATTAAATCAGAACTTCTTTTGAACAACAGATTACTATTTTATATTTTTTAAATTTGCATTTCAAGAACAATACTTTGCACTTCAAATTCTTGCTTTAGAAAGACCTTTGTGTTAGAGAATTTCAAAGCTAACAAAAAGATTAAGCATTATGAGGCTTTGGAAGTAGGCAGTATTCCCATTCCTCAATACAGGAAAAACTGAGGGCAAGAGAGGTCAATCAACAGACCTACCCAACACTGTGAAACAAAACCAGGTTTCCTGACTTCTTGTTTACTGCATGACGCTACTTATATTCTTGAAAATTATAAACCGGAATACCACCACTGCTTCTGGGAGCAAGCTGGATCCCACAGAGCAAATGGACAGTACCTGGACAGTACCTAGCTTAAAGTGCCTGGCCACAACGAAATCAGGGCTAGTGTGGGGATGCTGGCAGGTGTGAAAAAGGTTAATCTTCAAATCAGAAAATCCCCAGGCGTATGATGGAGGGCTAACTACTTGCAATGGATAGTATGCTTTTAACTAATGAAGATTTGAGAAAACTACTAAATCAAGACAGGAAAATCGGAACAGAAAAAGAGTCACCATAGCCCTCTCTGAGAACAACGAAGAATTAAAAGCTGAAGTACTAAGAATACACATTTTTATTATACAACTTGAACCTCAGTACTCCAAAACTCAGTTGTCTCTCTGATCAACAAATCTGGGATTTTAGAGGAAAGTCAAAAATCTTTCATTCTATCATTGAAAAAAACCCTCCAAAGATCTTCAGTTTGCACAGTGGACTAACCTGAATACACTCCACTACAGGCAAGATACCAGCCTAAACACAGAAAAAGCTAAGCTAAACCCTCTATCCAAAGAGAGGCTGACGAGGTCAGGCATAAATAAAGCAGGACTGCCAATGAGAGAAGGCATGTGTGCATCTAAAACAGAAGCTAAGTGAGAGGGCCCTTCCTACGGTACCATCCTAGTAAATTCCACTATAAGGACAAGACATAAAGGTAGGAACGAGAGACTACAGCACCTGCTTCACACACTTGAATACCAGGCAGTATTTGGCAGACTTTCGCACTTCCTTAAGTATTTCTAGACTATTAGTTGGTGCTCACACCAGCAACAAAAAAGATCACTTGCTTCAGAGTAAAAAGTATCTAGCTATAAATTCACTGATTTACTTCTTTTGCAACTTTAGCACAGCACTTGTCTTTAAAAGAGAAAAAGAAAAGAAAGGGAAAAAAAGCATTAACTGGCTGAAAGCGGCAACCACAAAAAAGGAGTCCATATGCAAGAAAGTGCTCTTCCCAGCAGAAATATCACTTAAGCCATCAGCATGACTGAAGCTTTTATGATTGTCACCATCTCTATTTGCCCAAAGTCAAAAAGGCTTATTTGCAAGTGCTCCCTTTTTTAATTCAGTGGCCCCTCACTAGAAAGGCAGAGGAGACTACCTTAGATGTTTTTAACACTAAAGAAGTAATTTGATTTTGGCTAAACCTGTGGCAAACAGTTTGGATATTTATTTATGGTTACAATGAAGAAAACAAAGCCAAAAAACATCCCAGAATACCACCCCCCACCCCAATGCCATTAGCATTCAAAAGTTACTTCAACCCATCCCAAAGATTTCCAGAAAAGAATAATTCAATCCCCATGAACTTAAGCAACAATCAGCTCACTTTCTATGACATTAAAAGGAACTTTTAAGACATAATGGAAAAGAAGCAGGGAAAAAATATCTAAGCTTGGGTTCTGTGTTATTTGGGGCAAATATGCCAAGATAGACCAGGTCAGGAGAGCTTCAAGTTCTAGGCTGAGACACACAGATCAGTTGAGCTGCCTCAGTAGCACAGAAGCAAACAGACAAGGGTGGTACAGGTGTGGGATGACTTGTATTGCCTGAACTATGAGAGAAGACAAACAGTTATTTGAACTATTTGAGGTGGTGTGGTTGACCCATACTGGTGAGTGCCTAAATAGACCTTAAAATTTGTTAGACTGTAACCTAGCTAAATGAATTACTTTAAGCAGCAGTAAAGTTATTCAAAGTTCACAACAAATGGTTCAACTGGGAAAGGAAAAAAATGAACTGATAAGTTTGACAAAGAAAAAATGGTTACCAAGATATATACATTTTTCTTTCACTCATTAATACAGTGCTCTGCTCAGAGTAGGACTGAAAGTCTCCAAACAGAAACACACAGCACATTTCTATTGCACTGAAATAATTTAAACAGGTAGTTGCCGATTCAGTGATGTAAAGGGGCTTTGGCAATCCCAAAGCACACACTTCAGAAGTGATTAGAATCACAAGCTCTTTTCCTTTACATGCAGGGTCAAAGTGCAAAACAGTCAAAGAAAAACCTTAAATCTCCACATACTATTCCTGCCATCCCACTCCTGTAGCCATCACTTAACATCTTATTAAAAACCTGTGAGGAAAACACAAATACAACAAAAGATGCTACTTTGAGAAAATTGCCAATCCACCAATATTAGCCTCTAACGCGCCCCGAACCTCACCAAGCTCAACAGTCAGAAGCAAACCATGTGGTTACCCCCCGGATTAATATCCCCTGCAACACAACCATCAACAATACTGGATCCCACACTTGCACTTCCAGAGGCTCAGTACTTCAGCCAACATACCAGACATCTTGGTAACACACAGATAAAACTAGGCAACAGCTACTTTTTAAAGTGAGCCCAGGAAGGTAAGCTAGAAAGGATAGAACTCAGCATGTGCATGATTGTTTCTCAGAAAATAACTGCTGTTCTTCTGGTATGATCTTTAAGGATCAAATAACTTGAAGGTATGAGCCTGGAAACTAAAATTGGCAACCACTGGAGACCTAAATCTAAGGACTTGGACTCAGTTACAATGCTGGTTTTATGACCTTAGAATACCTTCTGCACCACCGCACAGGTTTTTCTAAAGTATTCTCTATCCAACAGGCTATAAATACTACCTGTGGTACAGGCAGAGCTGAAAACATTCAACAATCTCCCTTTCCTTCCTTTTCCTTGCACCATCACCCATCAACAAAAATAAAAACAAAGCAACAAAATAAACCATGCCTCTATTCAGAGGTAATACTTAGCCTTCTCTTGCAAAGATGGTCTATTTGACATGCATCTAACTAAACTCTGGAGAACTGTTCTCAAATTGTCTGTAGTTCTGGTAGCTACCACTTCTGTTTCAAAACTGACAAAGGACTTGTGAACCCGAAACCTAGCTTTTCCCAACTACATGTCAGCACGTCCACCTAACATAAACCACCTGCAAGACTTCTATGTCCTTAGACTGTCATGGGTACAGAGATATTCCATACCCCTCCGTAGAAAGAAGTCGTGTAGTACATATAGTGTTTTCCTCTTGCCATCAGACCATTACGCTGATCCAGAAACAAGAAGGTAACACTCATCAGGCTTTTAAAAGGCAGTGAACTAAATGAAACAAGTGAATGTATAAGGCAAAGCAATCAGGAGCCGAGAATTGGCTTTTCAGAAGTACTGAATACCTGTAATTGCCAATAGATTTGGACCACAATTTATGCATTCAGTACATTGTTGCAAGAGTTGGATCGTGTTTTCCTGCAGCACAATGACTAAGCTGAACACCTAGTATGGGGTAACCAAGTTGACCTCTGCCCCAGTGGGCACTATGGTTACTTCCTCCCTATCAATAAGCCTCACCTATCTATTGATAGTATTCCAAAGGTGAAACAAATTTGGCAATAGGATAAGTGTATCATTGCCTTGGGCTTCAGCCCATGGGTGGAAAGATGGGCACAGTTGGGTTAGCTCTTGAAGGTAGGCTGCCTGACTTATATGATTGCCCTCACATGGACTCTGATATTATGGGCTCAGTGATATAAGGGGGCAGCCCCCCATCAAGAGCCACAATCATTGCCAACACCGATCCTGGTGAACAGAAAAGATCCTTCAGCTGTCGGGCACTGATGGAGAAGATCCTGGATGTCTATCCTACAGGAGCCGGAGATGAGGACTGTTGGAGGAGCCAGAGCATCTAAAGGCAGTAATTCTATGTTTTGTACCTAGAATTGTGTGCAGGTCTTACCATTGTAACCAATACTGTAATAACCTGATGGTGACTGTTAATAAAGCAAGCATGAAATAGGGACATGGGACTCGTAATGATTATTAATCATGACACATCACACACCAATAATCACCAATTGCCAGCTACGACTATGTTGACAGGCCACCTTCACTTAACCTGGAAAAGGAACATGTATTCTATATATGTTCAATAAATAGCACTTGGCAGAAGAAGCTCTGTTCAAGACAAAGAGTTCATAGAAGACACTGTCAGATGGATACCAGCAACACAGTACAGACACATCCTCCAAAGTCCTCCACACACCGGCGAGATCAACACAACCCAACATTCATAAACAGGCTAAGAAGAGTCCTCCCTCAAGATCCCCCTGAATCTAATTTGTCTATTACAAGGGAGAAATTTCCATCTCTATATTTTGCTTACTATTTAATGAGCTAATCACTAGGTGATTCACTAATATCTAACAACAAGTGTTCCTTATCCACAGCTTCGGAGTCTGCTTCCTCAGAATTCTCAGTGCAGGAAGCAAATTTGATGTTAGTTTGAAGTCCATTAAGAGAGCCTTCTTGATTGGTGTTTTTTGAGACCCAAATATTCATTTAATGTAAGCTAAAAAAAAGTTTGCTTAAAAAGGCTCTGAACTGCAGTTACTCCTCAGCCAAGACAAAGAAAGAAATCAAACTTGCATTAATGTTCCTGGTTTGGCTTTGTCTGTAAAGCAGTGATGGAAAACACTGAAATTGACACCCCTTTAACTTGGGCTTATTATGACTTGCATGATCAAGTTAGCTTTTAAAATATGCCATAACATTTACAGTCACCAAAGGATATCGGGTTTGCCCTGGTGGTCAAGGATTTTTTTAATTCATCATTGGGCTTTTTGAGTGCATCGACTTCTAACTACACAGACAGTACAGGCCTCCTGAACTTTCAAAAGAATGTTAAAAAGGTCTATAGCATGTAAACATTTCTACCTCACTCAGAGCTTGAATCCAGTACTTGAGTTCTGGGGACAAGAGTGTTCCCAGAACTCAACACTCAAGACTGGTGTCCTGGAACACTACGTTGTACTGCAGGAACATAAAAAGGCAAGTGTTGAGCAGAAACACTCTCTGCTTATAGCTTATTCTCATGAAACAGGCAGCCTTGAAAGGTAAATCACCCCCAACTTTGGTTATGTTTCACCTCTTCTACTTTGTAAAAAGCCACCAGGAATGCTTGTAAGTAACATGCTGATGAGACAAAAAAGGGAAAGGCTAGTATAGCAAAAAAACCTGAAGCACATAAAAACAGTAATACCACAAACAGCTGAACATATCTAACAGTTCACTGTCCCACAAATGAAGGTCTTGCTTCCTTCTTATCTCCTACTCTCATCCTTACAAGCCTCCCTCTCTCTTCTCAATCATCTATGCTATTCACTAGGCCCTCCCTGAACCCAGTTCAACCTGCTAGGCCATAAGAAAGCTACAAAGGTTTTCCAGGTTAGTTTTCTAATTTCTGAGCATGACCTGGCTCAAAAAAAACAGGTCAACCACAGAATTAGTGCAATGGACATAGCAGGAATGAGGGCCTGGGAGCTTTTAGATATGCCCTCCCAAGTTCACAAAAATGCCCTGAGATACCCATTTCCGATACTGACCCGAGACTTAGCATTTTAACCCTTGAATCGGACTCACCCCACTGTGTAAAAACACAGGCTCCACACTCCCATCATAAGCAGAAAACACTTCTGTGAACAGCCTTTTTGTAGCATGAAAACTGGTTTAAAAGAACATGATAGTCATTAATAGGACAGACCAATAATCATTTTGATCTCAAAAACTTCCAGATTAGTTGATGTAAGTGGGAGGTGGGGGATTGGGGGGGTGGGTGAACATAGAAAAAGAATTAATTAAAGGAGATAATTACATTTTCTTAGGGAAAAAAAGCAGCCTTTTGATTTCAGTAAAAAGAAGGAGATGGGCATGGAGCTGCATGGAAAAGGGGAAGGGCGAACTGGAGTACCTAAAAATAACTGGAGTTAAACAGTCATTGCTTGAAATATATATGTAATCTGACTTGTTGAGTTGCCCCCAGCAATCCCGTAACAATACATATTTGCAATATGTATTTTATTGTAAACAGATTAAGATGCACAGACTTGCCTTTTTTGATTTTCTTAAAAAAGGCACAGCTTCCAGACCCCATCTAGTGGTGTGAGTGCCTTACAACAGCCTCATTAATCAGCTTAATGTCCACCTGAAAGAATGACAATATTCACATGTTCTAGAAATAGAAAAATAATATTTCCGGAATCACTAGCCAACTTATCATGCTGGACTTACATTAGTTCTATTTTAACAGTGCTTCATAGGCTATTTTTGAGGAGCCAGACCATCACATTCAGATCTTATTAGTGTACTAGGGGAGAAGGGGGGAAATCTCAATTGCTGCACTAAATCTGAGACAGAAGAGATATCCAGCTGTGAATGAACTTTGGAAAAAGCAAAATGAATCCGCCTCTGTATCCTGACTCAGTCAGCAAGACTAATCAAATTATGACTATTTGAAGTGAGCTAAACTTTTCACAATTCAGAGCTGTCTCTAAATTTCCCCATGCATGCCAAGAAACGCTGGCTTTTCAATTTCCGTCTTCACTGTAGTAGCCAAGCATAAAGCACTCCCAGCTTCCCATAAGAAAGTTAACCAATTTCACAGTATATGAATAAAATCTACTCATAATAAGGACTTTCTTCTAACCCTAAAAGTATTTTATTTTTAACTTGTAGGTGTTTAGTGTCGCCTGACTAAAGGTGGATAAAACCAACTCTCCTGGATGGAGGCACATAACAGCAAGCTAGAAGACAAATTCTCCTATAACCCAATTGGACAAGAGCCATGTATTTTAGAAAAAAAGTCTCTGGTGTAAAAATCCTCAGATTCTCCAAATAAGTAAGTAGATGCAGCTCATTTTTTTCTGACAAGCAGTGGAATCTTTATCTGAATTCTCTAACCTACTAGGATATCACTTCTCCATTCAAGATTTTGAAAATTTAGAGCTATTAGTTTAAAACTGCACAGTTAGCCGTATTCCATGGACTGCCATACAAGTTTAGAAGTCAACAGCAAATCACCCCTTTTCTGACAGTGCATCATCAAGCTGAACAAAGTTAAAGAAAAACTATACCTCAACCTGAGGAGCCTCCGTTGATTAAAACCAGAAATTCAGCATTAAACCTGATCCACGTCAAATGAGTGAAGGCCAGCTGAATCCTGCAGGCTTATCAATCCTCAATTATGTCTGTACAGTGTATTACAGCACCAGTGCTGTTGGCCATAATACATGTTACGTGAAGGTATTGCTAGCTACAGTACTCCTATTTGCCACAAACAACTAGACATCAGAATTCCAGGCTTTTCATTTGCTGTCTGGATTTTGCAGGGGAGCAGCAGCAAGACTCTCCAAAACAGCCTCCAGTTATGAAGCAAACCAAGTAGTGCTTGCATCAGTTTAACTCTGCTTCCATCTGAGAACTGACAGAGAACAGGACGACAGTAGTCGGGGTAAATGAGTTTTACACAAAGTGTTATAGTAGCAGCAAATTATTAACGACATATAATTTCACCTTTCCTGTATTGGAGGAATGCTGCAGCCCTGCATAACCTACTGAAAGTTACTATTTTTGCAATCCACAGCAAACATTTACAAGTATCTACACTTCTTCCCCTTCATTAACCCCTAATCAAACCCCCACTATACCACACATCGCGACAAAACAGCTGAAGTTTACCTGATCTAGCCATTTCTGCTAGCACCACAGGTAGAACAATAGGACTGAAAAACCTCCCACGATGGCCAAATTTATTATGAAGGATTACATCAATACTGAAGGAAAAGAGAACTTCCCTTGATAGCTTAACGGCATAAAATAAAGTCCCTCACAAGTGAACTTCACGCACAGCAATGGAAATATAAAGGTAGGCTAGGGAAGGAATAGACAGATCTAGCAATTTCATACTATAATTATATATTGTGCTATTCAACAATCCCAGCAAGTTAATACTTCTACATCGTGTCCCCCGAAAATCTCTAGTCCATCATCCTTCCTACACCCCAGGCAGTGTCGCATTTCCTTGGATACTGACGACACTGTAAAAGAGAGCTACAAACCTGTAGAGAAGCAAGGATATCCACCATTAGCAGACTTTTTTGGCAACGAGAAAAGCAGCTGATGCACTAGCCCTTCTTTGCTGTGCTAGTGTTCCTGCATGCCAGTTATACAGGCAGCTTCCTGTTTATCCCTAGATTATGGAGCATTTCAGGGCTATTTAACCCATTCTGCCTATAAAATTCATCAGCCAAAATACTTTTGGCAAACATCTTACCTGAAACGACACTTTGCGTCCTTTATTAAGAATAAGAATACAGGCAATATACACAAACTTCCTCACATACCAACTTCAGTTCTATGTAAAGTCTATCACAAGTACTTCCAGCATTATGTAGGTTACTTAACCCTTACCAAAACCTTTTTCTTTTCCTGATAATTAAGTTCACAGTGTATCTTCCCCAGAAGACTGTAACAAACTAAAACCCACAGATGAAAATCTAAATTCTGGCTTCTACTTCCTCACTGCAGTGCAGATTCTATCTTAACTGATCTACAAATTAATAAAATTGTTTCCTCATAAGACAAAGTAAATTGGCTCCTAATACGTTAAAAATCAAGTTCCATATTTCTAGATTAACAAATTAGATCTGCAGAGACCAGTAGGAGTTTTGGCAGATGCTCTGTTACTTTATTAAAGACTAAAAGTCCAGTTTAATTTGTTTAAGTATGTGGGACTCTGGCTTTGGCAGCTCACTAGCAGGACACAGCTCACTCTGAAGAGTCCTCTTCCCTAAGAGTTTCCTGGGAGCAAACTGCAGTGGCAGGAGAGCGCTTTAAGCCATTTTCTTTCCCTCAGCCAAGCATACCCTTCTCATCATGCTTTGTGCACATCTCTGATCAAGCAAAGGAGGAAAGCTGATGGCTGTTCCAGAAAAGTCTCCTCTCTGCTGCCGTTTATCACCTGCATTCATTTAAGTTACAGCTTGCTCAGCCCAAGTCTGAGGCTCTAAGTATCAGTCAACAGCACTTACTCTGCGAGGAGCTGCCTGTCTCCTACTATCCACTTTCCTGTTTCTGAATCCTGTGGGCGGAGTGGGCTGCAGGCAGGAAGCTGCGCCTATTGTACACAATTCACAACACCTAGTAGGTGCAAATGCTTTAAATTCAGTACTTAAAGGAACAGCTGCATACACGGTGTACGTTCAGCTGTACAATACAGATGTTGCACACACTCCCCTACACATGGAAAAAGCAGAATTTCAGCACTGTAGTTGCAAGGTATGATGTTTAACCATCACCATTTAGGTTTTTTTAATTGGAACTATTTACTTTCATCAGATTAGGATCAGAGAAGGGGAGTTCTTGTCCGTCAAATATAAGCATACAAGCTTCCATCAATTTAATTTATGCAAGGCCTCCAAGATGACACAGAGGTCATAACGTAAAGCACCCCTTCCCCTCCCCTTTCAGCACTCAAAACAAGACTATAGAATTCAGATTTGTCAAAGGTTATTAGGTCTTTCATACTGGTGCTAAACCTGGAGAAATACAAATTACTTCCCAAGAACTGTTACCAATTTAATTCTGTTATAGCTATTTTATATTTGGCATTAGAAAGAACAATGCCACAATACAGCTAAAAATGTGTGTCCTTAAACGTGTGAGCACAGACTACTACCCCATACACACGCAGTGGTCCCCCCAACAAGCTCACAGCAAGCACTTTGTCTTGTGATTAAGGCTGAGGTAGAAGGATAGCATCTAGACTGGAGATCTTCTGAGCTTCCATGACCTGACAGTTGCTACCACCCCAAGCAACAGCTCATCAACACTTTCATGTATAAGCTGAGAAACTTTTGGAGATCAAAGTTAGAGAATAGCTAAAAAAAAAAAAAGAAAAAGGCACTAGTTTTGCTATTAGAAAATGGTTGTTAAAATTTGTGAGAATTCTCTACTCAAATAATCTGCTCCTGCATTTACCAGGGTCAGTGCTTGTATCCTTAGTGATACTTACTTCCTCTCTCTATTCCTTTTAGCCTTGCACAACCTTTCCATGGGTGACCCCATCTCACTTTGCTACTCAAGTGAAAGGCTTCATCTAAATTTTGCATCCATAAAGAATTTCTATTGACATAAGTTATACCACTCTACCGACATCATTCATTTTATATTCCCACTCTGAGACTAAAAGTCTGAAGAGCAAAATGTTTTGGTGTAACTGCCTTTTGAAATCAAGACCAAAACAACCCACAGATCTTAAATCACACAATTGAGGTAGAAGCTGAAAAACAAAGAATCTTGCAAAACCAGTACAAGGCCAGATGGTTTGGCAAGAGGAAGCCAACTTTGTCCATATAAGTTCAGAAGAAAAAAACAGGCATGAACTGAAGCTAAAATGTAAGAAGTTTTAGGGGAAAAAAACTCAAGAAACATATTTCATAAGGGAAAAATATCCCTAATGTCTTGTATTTCTCTCCCTCTATCCAGTAAATGCTGAAGCTAGTTTGATGTTAGAAAGTTACTTACTACGACCTGGACATACAGAGTTTGACAACGATAAGAGAATATAGCTTAGACAACTTCATAATGGCCTCCCAGTTAAATTTTATCAAACCTAAATTTAACAGCAGACTGCACAACTGCTGCTGACAAGGGCTCGGGCAAACTTTACAAATGTGAGTAAGCTCTGCAGCCACCAGCATCAGCTTGGAAATTCTAATTCAAGCTTATAAATAAAAATCAATTCAAATTATTAATGTTTACAATTTAAGAATAATAAACCCTCCTGAAACCATAATTTGACTGCTATTGTAATGGATGTCTAAACATTTTAGAATATTTTTTTACGCCAGTTATAGTTAACTTCATATGAGATTCCTTTTTGCTCTTTACAGCACAAACCTAAGAATAATTATTAGTGATATGCACTTCTAGATATTCCAAGAAATTCACCAGTAAGAGGACAGTCAAGCGTACACTTTGAAAGATTTTAAATCGCTGACTACTGCACTGTAAACCAAGTACCACCTGTTTTCCCCTTTTCACTTTTTTGAGATTATCCTTTCTACACTTACACTTGTAACTGGAAACATGTAAACGTAGAAGTTGGGAGGAGAAGGGAGAAACATTTACTTCAGGTGCTCAAATTTTTTTTCTGATTATTATGATAAAAAAAGGAAATTACTTTCAAATCTGAAAGACTGAAAAAGACTTCAACAGAAGCTTAATCTCTCATGCATGCGAAATTCTGGTATCAGACATTGCATACGTCCACTTTAGAACCTGGTCTGACCGCACTTCATACTGCAAACTTATTCTTTTCATGTATTTAAAATCCTATGCAAATCTGGAAGCATGTTATGCAGCCAAACTGATTATCCAGGTGTCTAGGAAGTCATATAAAACTCTTAATCGTTGATTAAAAAGTTTGACCACAATCTCTGGTCAGTCACTGAAAACTTAGCTGGGTAGAAAAAACAAACTAAACCAGGCAGTGCCCACCATGGCTTCTTCCAGTACTAGCAAGCCAGTGTTAAATATAATGATGTGAACTTGACACAACAATATGAGTTAATCCGCAGTGGTGAGGCCACGCAGGCTTCCAAAAAATCACTTACCTTAACATTGAAGATCTAGCCCCATTTTAAATCAAATTGGATCATACGTATGAAGAAGAATGTTAATTATGCAAAATAATTAAATTCAGCGTTACTAACATTGCTGTTAACTTTGTTCTTGCTCTTTTCTTATCATCGTATATTTTGACTTAAAAAAAAAAAAGAGTGGCATGCCATCACCTCTGAAGGGAAAGAGATAGCACAGCATAAGACAATGACAACAAGGACAGTCAAATCTTACCTCTGAGGTTTACGAATATCCCAGAGTCCCACACCTTCCTTTGAGTTGGCAGTAGCAAGTAATCTGGGTTCTACTGGATTAAACATCACACTGTGAAAGGCTGATGGGTAGTGTGCCAAGCAGAAAGGCTCTGTTGAAAAAGTTGAGATTTCAGACATAAGAACAAACAATGCATACAACTGTTCAATGCAATGAGTTTAGCAGCTTAATATGGAAACAGCATAATAAGATCTGAAGATATAGAGACATGTTCAAACCATTTCTCAAGCTGACACATCCAAAGCAATATAAAAACTGAGGTTTTAAAATCCACCCACGTGTACATTAACTTTGTCTAAATATGGAAAAGGACACATACTGGATTTCAAGACACCATTTTGCTTATGAAACGTTACCAGAGTTCAAAGCTAGCCACTTCAGGATCAAGTATTTGAATCTTAAGGTTCATGACCAAACGGTCATCTAATAAGGACTACACACAGAGGGGCTTCTGAAAGTTTCCTAGCCATATATACCTGGAAGCTTCCACAGTCATTGATGATCTCCCAACTGCAACTGCTTATATGGGAGAATAATATTACAAAAAGTGAAATAAGTTTCTATGGAACTCCACTCAAAGCAAGCTGCCAACCCTGGGGAAGAGAGGCCTGCCACCTCTTAAGTGCTGCACAAGTAGACAAGAAGGGTGTTCCTCTTGCATAAAAATGCAAACAGTTGGCTTTTGCTGCTCACACAGAGTTTAAAACATGCTCATCCAGACTCTCCCCCTCTCATCTCGATCAGTGTAGCAAGACTGTTTAGCCTGCTTCTCTGCCCTATGCATTCTGTCAAAATGCTGCCTCCATGAAGAGTGGGAAAAAGCCTTGACTGTCATCCTTCTCTGTATGTTTCTGCTAGTTTTATGGCTTTAGGCACAGTCTAATTCTCTTTGTTGTCTGCATCTTTTGTGGCATGCTGCCATTCTTTCACTCAACTAAAAAACCAGAATCAAGGCCTATTTTGTGCCAGGGATTATGCCAGACTTTTCCATTCACTGTTTGCTTTGATGCAACCACTGCGTTGCTCACACGCTTGGGAGACTCTCCTACTGCCCTCATTTGAGCCACTGAGTGCAGGCACCTTTAACCCCACAAGCACCTCCAAAGGTACTTCGTTTTATTTCCTCGTAACCCTCATTAAGACATAAAATATGGTTAAACAGATAACCCTGCCAAATTCCCAATACCTTCTGAAACTACTGTCCATCAAGAAACTGAGACAGAATTAATATTTACTTGTCCTGCCCCACCTGTATCTTCCTCTTATTCTCTATTACAAGCTTTTTGATTCAGGGACTTTCCTTTTTAGTGTTCATTTAGCAGAGATTAAAACAAAGGTCTCTGACCATGGCTGAAGCTGCCTGGTGCTATTGTCATAGGTGGCAGAGGTAAAAGGAAGAATAGGAGCAAACTTTTGTTCTGCCAGCCAGCCCTAAGGCTTTAGAGATTGCTGTTGGTCTGCTGGCAGCTCCAAATAAGGTTTAATACCAAAACTGACCTTCTACATTTGCATCATCAAATCAGATCCCTGCTGGGACATAAAAGGCTGTGTTATTAAAATGGCAGCCCCCACTGAGAAGCAATGGCCAGCATTAGCCAAGTGGAGAGATGAACAATATCAGATTGCCAAATAAAGGAGTTGGTTTTTAAAATAAACTTTTAATTTGTGTACCTTCGTTTAGTCAAATCATTGTCACTAATTGCTGGTGTTTTCCTTCACCCCTTTATTATATATAGCCTGCCCTGGTACTAGAGTTTTCTTCTAAGATATCAAAAGTTGCCTTTCAGCCTGTCAAATTAAAGACAGATTACAGAAGCTAAACTAATGAAGCACTAAGTCACTTTAATGAAAAGTAAGGGGATTACTTTTTTATTGTTCTTTATGCTCATTCACAATTTAGCTCTTATACATTGGAGTATGAAAATGTTTCTCAAGGGAGAAGCTCAACACCATCTCTAACAAAAATTGAAAGTGGGTTTGCAAAAATTACTGCATAAATCACTCAGCAGTGAGAGATGGGGAGAAACAGAAGGGGAATGAATCGCCTTTTCCAGCTTCTTTTAATGCACTATTTTAAACTAGGAGTTTATTTGCAAGATTTTAACAAGCTGGCTGCTCAGGGTAACTAACTATACTTAACACTGGCAGATATTGTCATGGGAATAGGCACTATACTATTGCAGACAAGGAGATTACCCCAGTGACAAGCATTATATTGTAGTAAAAATTGGCAGTGCTTACACATAAATGCTGACTCAGGACTCCTATATAAGCATGCAAAAGCCCTTTATTTAAAATTCAGGGAACCTGAAATGCTAATCTAAAAAAGCCCCAAATGTACCACAGCCAATGCTTCTTCACTGCATTTTCACTGGTGCAGCCTTCTCATTCAAAGTCTCAGCAAAAGTAAAAGCAGTAGCAAGGTTTAACTACAAAAAAAGAAGGACAAACCTCATTTCATACAATTTCAGAAACTCAGATCAGATTGGTCATTAGCTTACAATACTGAGAAGCTTCATGCAGATGCATTTAAGCAGCCAGTCTCACCAACTGTTGACATCCATTGTCAGCAACAGGTTGTTCTCCTAACAGAGACAAATCTTTATGGTGTATAGAGTTCAGGAGAAGGCAATAAAGGAGCATTTCACCATTTCTAATTTGGAAGCCATATTCAGTGTCTGGTCTCATCACTTGGCTATTATGAAAACAGACAACTAGGGATGAAGTGACACTTGGATTTACCGAAGGTAAATTAGTCACATCAGACTAATTCAATCTCTTTTGTTGATAAAGTAACTGACTTTTTATATGGGGGAAAAGCGGTAGATCTAATCAGGACCGATTTCACATGTGGTATAGTATCAAGTTTAGCTACAGGCAGTTAGGAATAGCAAAGGGAGTTGCATGGGGTGAGAAACTGGCTAAAGGGAAAACAACAGTTCACTGTGCTAGTAAGGGACTTCTAAGCAAAAGGGAGGTTACCAATGAGTTCCTCAGAGACCGATCCAGAGAAGAGACACACATATGTATGTGACGTAGATATACTGAGTGTGTGCACTGTCTTTCAGAATGTTTTAATAAAATTACCAGATGGGAGAGAGATAAGGGGTATCACAATTGCACAAGAGAATCAGAATTCACAGTAAGAATCAGACTACTGCAAACTGAATGCAGTGCTATTACATTTAATTTTTATTTATACAAAGGCAGTATACCTGGGGTAGGGAGGGCATCAATAAGCAATCTACTCCGAGTATTCTGGTGGAGCTTATCAAGAAAGACCTAATTCTTGTTAGTCATGTTCAATAAAGCCCTCATGATACTAGTGGCTCTAAAAGACTCCTATGACAGTATAAAGTATGTATTGTTTCAGCTTTCATTTCCTAATCAAAAAGGGACAGAATCTCAGTCTAGAAAAGTTATTAAATTCACTAGGCATGGAAAAAGCTAATTCAGTTAAACAACTTTGACCCAGTAACAAATGTGCACAAATTGCCACAAAATACATAAGCTGGATTTCAGTGTCATAAACAACTTTCCTGTGAGACCAGTAGAAACTACGAGCTAAGCCAAGTGCATTTAATCAGCTTACAAAAAAAAAAGATGAAAGTTGATTTTAGCTATGAAGGAAGGGAACCAGATTCTGTATTCCTGCAGGTTGTTCAGTTTTAAATTCTCAGCTCTGTCATCTTTAGGATGGGGTAAACTCACAACTTCATTTACTGAAGTATTACTTAAGTATTCATATACTGAAATTCAATTACTGAAGTATTCTTCTTCAAATTTATGTAACTACAGTTCTAAACTGAGATTCTCCAGCTTTAAAACTGCAGCTGTACAAACACAGATTGCAGTGTTTTGAGAAGCTGCAGGTTTGTTACATAAAACAACCATATTCAGTTCTGTTTTAGAAAACAAAGATTGAAGTATTAATTCAACTTCCCTGTTATCACATAAGGGCTCTAAGTTTCCATACAACCAGAAAACATTATGCATCAGAACAATTCTCAGTGACACTGGGAAGTATATAAAAAGCTTTGGAAAAATATTCAAATCAAAATAACAGCTTTCTAAAAGTCCAGCAATTTTTTTTATCCCAGGCTATAGACAAAACAAAACCAAAAAAAAATCCACATTCCTGATTGAATTCAAATTTAGCAAGACGTTTTTTATTGAAGAAATGTGTCCTTCACAGCTTCTTTACTCAAGTTAAAACCTATTCATACCAAGTTCTATGCTAGCCTGCACTATATGCTGGTACTTTATGAAGTCATTTAAGACAGTGACACTGAACTGTAAGGACCAAGGCTTGCCTATCACCGGCCACAAGAATTATGCCTCACTTTCACCCTTCTCCAACACTCCCTGCCTCGATTGCCCCAGATAAACGTAATATTTTCCTTCCCTGCCTTGCCCAAATTCTTCCTAAATCAACGATCTTTTCCATCTAGAGACCTCACCTCCATGGGAGGACTCTCGGATGTCCCAGATAAGAACCCGGCCATCATCTGATGAACTGGCAAAGATGTTGTCATTTACTGGGCTCACTGAAAGGCCGTACACTGCATCTTCATGGGCGAACACATCCAAGGTCTCGGTGCTAGAAAAAAGACACACAATATTATCATTCTTCCTTCTTTTACTGTTGTTTTAAATAGTAAAGTACGTACAGCTTTATGTACCTAGTAATATTTACTGACAAGGTTTCTGTAACTTCATAAGACCCTTGTGTTTAATTAAGAGTAAAAAACAAACAAAAAGCCCATGTAGAGTGACCAAGATGTCATGCTATGATAAAAAAAAAAAAAAAAAAAAAACAACCCTCAGACCAAAACCCATACATCAAAAACTTTAGAAACTGCAAGATGCTATGGAAATCATGTTGTATTAGATTAAGTTTGGGAGGAGATAATGGGAAAGGGAAAGAGGTCTCGAGACCTGTGAACTAAATTTTTACTACTTAATGTAAAAAAGAACACAAGACAAAAGTTTATTCTTTAATACAGGCTTCTGTATGATCCAAAAGTTCAGCTAAAGCTCACAAAACAGCAACTTTCCCACTGGATTTTTTAATAAGTTTTCTTGGTTCTCCAGAATAGACCAGACCTATATTTTTATCAAATAGTAAAAGCAGAAAAACAAAACAAAATAAAATGAGTCCCAGGCAGTACCTAGATTTCACCCATTACGCAGCTATAAAAAAAGAAACAGCCTGTTCTCCCTTTCTCAACTTTTTAGATCATTTAAAAAGGAGGAAATAGTTGTATGGAGGGGCCAAAAGCTAAAATCTTAACACGGAAGATTCTGGGGTTGTTTTATTTCTTTAGAGAATACACTTTGTACACAATCCCTATACCTCATAGAAACTCCACCAAAGAGATCCCACATAAAAATCACTGTTTTGCTCCCATGTCAATTGATGTTCTTAGTGACAGATCTACTAATTCTGTCTCATGCATCATAAACAGAAAGACCAAAATGCAGCAACAGAAAACATTTAAAAGTATGAAAAAGGTTGATAGACCAAGTGTTATCCTTCAAGAAGACACAGTAGCTCTCTACAGAAATTAATCAAATTCAGTGTCAGACTACTAAGGTTTCTTTTAGAAGATCCCACAAATAGCCTTAGAGGAATGATTTCTGTATATGTTACAACTGGACTTGGCATACCTAAAAAAAAACCCAACTCTGATAACAAAAGCACATTAAAAATGCATACAGATGAAAAAGACTTGTTAAAACATCTCAGCAAGACACAGCAGGAATAAATGTGGTATATAGAAAGTTGTCAAGGACTGAGATCTTGTAGAAGCTTGAAAAGTCAGAACACAATAAACACTGACATCTAAAATTTTGACATTTCCACATTTAATTAAAAAAAAAAACCACCAAACAAAAAAACCCAACCAAACAAAAAGTGCACAAAAACCCTCAAAACCCCCAAAAGTCAAACCAAAACAAAACCCCAAAAAACAAACCAGCAAACAACATAATAGTCCTGACAATGCATTAGAAGAGTAAGACAAATTTACTATTGCTCAGCTCTCATGTAAGATTTATACAAGAAGTAGATACAAGGTACGATGGAAGGCAGATGTACACTGATCAGTTCACTGCAAAAGACTTTGGACAAACTTAGCAAGAAATACGTCCAAATTATGTGAACCAGGATTCAGGCAACTCAAAAAGATTTAAGGTTTTCTATTTCTCTGTTCCTACATACATCTCTTCCTGCTTTTTTTTTTTATACTTGATTTTCTTGAGTTCAAGTTATTTAAATGGTCATTGCTTAAATCTGTAGAAGTTACTAGTACAGACCAAAATTTTAACTTTATAGTTTTTCTGCTTCAAAAACAGTAAGCTCGAACGACAGGATATCTAGAGAAATCCAATCTAATACGTTACCACTACTGTATTAATTATATTTTGACTAACAGCCTAATCTTGATCTAGCGCAACAAAGCCTAATTCCCAACTACTTTGCAGTTTGTGGTAAAAATTAAGTATCAAAATAAATATGCTTCACATTAGTGTGGAGAATCAGGCAGCTGCAGCCAACGTTTTAAAAGGTAGTTAGGTAGGCCAAGCACTAGCTATCTTAAATACAGGTGAGTGCTTTGAAAAACAAAACAAAAAGGCTGTATATGCCAGAATACTTGTATATGTGCCAGAATTACCTGGCTCTGGATCTACCCAGAACCTACTATGCTGCCTGCAGGAAAGCATACGCATTCAATAACCATTCTGTTTTCTGAGGTCAAAACGATGCAGAACCAAAGTGTTTAACAAAAAAAAAAAAAGGGGGGGGACAGGACGGGACACGGACATGATGGGGAATACTTCATTCTGGATATGAATTTAGATAAATAAAAAGCATGCATTAGGATTAAAACACCGTGTTCTTCTCCCAGATCGTTAATTTAAAACAGAAAGTTCCTTCAGTGAGTTAACATTAAGGGATCTCTTGAAGCAGTGGAAACACAAACTGTGTATTTACCTTTCAACGTCATGGAGTATAACTTGCTCATCATTGCCTATAAAGAGAAATATAAACACTTAACATCATGTTCCAGTCGTTAAAAAGCATTACAGTGACAAAAATAAAAAACAGTAAATGTGGGGTGTTTTTTTTTAAATTTTCTATTTCAAAAACAAAACTCAAGCAAAGAGAAGACCAGTTCAGTTGCCAAGTGGTCAGCTCTCTGCTCAGTTATGTGAAAGGCTCCACGTGACATTTCCAGTCATGATCAAATGTACCAATCCATTCCATCTCCTACTGCTCAACAAATAATTCTACTTAACTGTGTTACTGATCATTCTTTGTTCAGTTCGAGCTCGAGTTTTGGGACACTTGCAAGTAAAGAGAATAATATTATATGAAGCAGCAGAACACCTTTAACTCTGATGCAAATACGTCTTTGTCCTGCTCAGAGGAAGCTCCATAAAAAGATAATGGAAGGTGAAAACAGATGCCATAAGCAAAATGCATTGGGCTCCCAGCTCAAATGTCACTGGTTCACACTGTCAGCGTTCAGGGTTTTGCAACCATTGAGAAGGCACGAACATGACAGCCAGTATAATTTCTTTTGTATTAACAAAAAACAAACCAAGTAACCAGACAATCATGTCACTTTTCTTTGATCACATTCATTGAACACAATGGAAACTAACGACATGCATGCAGACTAAGAGGGTCACAGCTACAAAGTAATTCCACTGGCTCATGCAGTGTTTTTCAAGCTATAGCAACAGAATATTTTTTTAGTCTCTGCACTGAATATTATTTTATCTGATTTGGCACCTCGTCTTTAGAAATATTTAAGGAGACACACATTTATATTTAATTCAGAAGAAAAAAAAACAGCACAGAAAGTCATATTTTTATGCCCAGTATGTCTTTGTAGTTGTGATACCAAGTTGTGAAGCTTTCTTCACGAACACCAAAGATTCAGAAGGAGCAAGACTTCCTGTTATGATTCTTATGTGTTCAGTTGATTCAGTTTTCATTTATCCCATACACATTTCAATTTGTATTCTGTCCCAACAGAAGAAATATGAGAAAGTTTCTCTTTGACTAATGAGGTGTGAGATTTTTCTACATCCACTTACTCTCTGCACAGGCTCCTAGTTAGATCGTGCCAGCCTTAGATTACTGCAGTAGCTCATCTTTTCCATGGTACAATAAACAAGTCACTTATGTGTAAGTGTCCTTTGATCATTAATTGCAATGGAAACTGCCCATTATACAATACAGGCAAGGTTTATACCTAATAAAGTGTCTCTAGTGCCTATGCATTTCATCAGTGAAAAGTGTAGCCTAGTTTCTCCAGTGACAAAATTTCCTCCAGCAGACACTCCTGCTCCTCACTCTCCATACAGTATGAACACAAGAATCATTCTAGATGCCTGGCTTCAGGCCCCTAGTCATCATGGGATTGACCTTCCCTTCCATCACAAGCTCCAAAATGGGAATGAAAGAACAAAAGGAGGGCATGTGTGGACTAACCGCTGCTTCTCTCTGTTTTGTGTGTGGGACGAGAAAGCGGTGACAAAAGTCTAACCACAAACTGCTTGGTTGCTTCTGGTAAGGATTCATCCCTGCAGAAATCACTGGTGTTCAGCCCAATAAGGTTCCCACTTACATTGTTTTACTTCAACACAGGAGAGTTCGTTCTTCATTGAGAATATCTGGGTTGTAATTGTATACACTACTTTATATGCCATTTATAATCTCTCTTGCTTTGATAACTGGAGTTACGACAATCAGAAAGACAAGAAGCATCTGCCATTCCCTTCAATTACACCTGTGAGGATGAAATACTACAAAGCACCTACAGAAGAGCACAGTTAAGGTGGCCTAAACCCCATATCTGTCACATCAGGCCTCTACAGAAACAAATTGAGTTCCCTGTAGGTTTATTTCAGCTTTTCATATACATAACATTAAACGCAAAAAAAAAAAAAAGTCCATGCAGTTTACTAAGAGGGGATCTTTCATTTCAAATGCTGCTCTACTCTAGTCCCAGTGTCTGTGAACAGAGAAGGGAAACAGTATTCTTCAGGGATGGGAACTACTTTGGTATCTTTAGACAGTTTTTTCTCCAGATATTACAGGCAAAACACCGTACACTTGGTTTCTGCCTTCCAGTTCTGTAATGGCTACATGTGGTGCATGCTACGCATGTGCTCCTTCAAAGCAAAGAGCTTTGAAATTCCTTGGATGCAATTCAATTTGTACTGAAGTGGAAAATCCTTTCTCCTCTGCTATCAAGAGCTGCTTTAGGGAAAGGTCGTCAGATCCTAAGTCATTAGTCACTGGCAGCTTTATTTACAGAATGAATTGAGTTCTGTGCACCTTGTGCTAGTTTCCATACTCTACTTTTTAGGGTTTGGGGTTTTTTTTTTTTTAAGTATTCTGACTTCCATTATTTGAATACTGCCCCAACTTCAGTATTGGGGGGGGATAACGACCAATGGATCTTAGGACCCACAATTCTCAGACCTTTTAAGAATCTCTTAGAACATTGTTGAGTGAATAAATATAGTTAGCCCCATTTTACTGACAGAGATAAAACAGATGGTACATCTAGGCCATGCAGCAAAATGACTCTTTACAAGGGATCCAAGAGTCAGACTCACAGCCCCTGCAGACGAGCTCTGTGAATCTTGGTGGAGCAGCTGAAAGAGTTCCTGACTCCTCCAATGGAAATAACTTCTGGCAGAGGCACAGTATGTTTATGCAAACTGGAGGAGGAAAAAAGAGATGAGAACGGCCAGTTTGCCTGTGCATCAGCTGTCACAGCTCATCAAACCTGACTTCTTAGCAAAAATCCACCATAATCAATGATGTAAATCTTTAACTGCAGGTGTTAACTGCAGGTGTTAAATGCAGTGGCAAGGTACAGTCAAACCACTCTACTGCCATTCCTGTAAAAACAGTAGCCTCTGACAGCAGGGCCCAATGGACAGAGGGCTAAGTTGGAAAGGAGAAAATACCATTACAACTGCTCCAGCAAGATTTGGCACAGTTAATTCCTTGAATATTCATTTAAGGTTCCATTTGTCTGCATTGAAACTAAAGTAAAACAGACTCCAGCCCAAATTTTCATTGGAATCACTCATGCCAATACATTCATTTGAGGACTGTGTGGACTGCTGTCTTTCTCATAAAATAAACAGCAGTCCCCAGAATTAGAAGACAGGTATCGCTATTTGACATTTTGGGGGTTTTCTCCACCTGAGAAGTATATGTGAATCATGTAATCCTTAAAATTTGACACCATCTTAAGCTTTGTCGTGCCTTTTTTTCTAAGGGTTGTTATAGTTGTAACACAGTGTTGGAGGATGGGAAGCTTCCACCATTCACATGGGCTTAGAATGAATTTATAGCATTGATTTGCAGTTCAAAAATCATGATTCAAAAAGGTAGTGAAGGGCTCAGACCAAATAGTCTCATAATATCCTAAAATAAGTCTAGCTGTATGTTAATGGACACACTGAAGAAAGATACAAATTCCTGTCCATTCTATTATCATGTCAGATAGAGGAAATGAAGTACAGCAGAAAATCACACTGACTGCATTTTGACAGTCCTGTGCCTTTTTCTTCTCACTTCAATTTTCCTCCCTAACTCAACACTTCAAAAATCAAGTGGTGAAACGAAGCTAAATTCTAGGGATTATTACCCCAGAACAAGTACATATCCCCTTTCCTTATATTACTTTTAAGACTGAATTAAACTTTTCATCAGAAAGTGGATTTATATTACAAAAAGCTTAACAGTATCAAGGCCAATTGGAGCCAACAGTGCCAACAGTGTGCCAACAGTTCTAAAAGGCAGACACTTACCTAGTGAGAAATGAAATGAAGTCTGAGAAAAAGTGATCCACCAACAGATGGCAATAGCCCTTCATTAGCCGTCTAAGGGTGCATTAAATCAGCTACTAGCAGCAGAGATTTTCAAGCATCAGGCTTAAGTGCCAGAGAGGATGCAGGCTCTGCTCCCAGTACAGCTAAGAGGGAGTTAACAAAGACCATGTTCTACATTCTACAGCACAAGTAGGGGCAGACTGGGCCCAGAATTCTCATGATAGCTCAAGACACAATGCACTCACACCAGGGTTTGGGAAAAGGAGAAGCATGACAAAATTGAAAATGTTGCACGAGCTAAAGAATTCCCTGTTCCCAAAGAACCTTCAGCTGCTCATTAAGGACACCTTCCAGACCCTTAGGGGACTACGGAAAAGACCTTTCATGTGGGGCAGGATCTTCTCATGGCTTCTACTCTAAGGCATTCACAATGCAAACTCCTGTGAAATCAGGGCACTTTTCCTTCCTTACCTCCGGAGAACACTTTCGTATTGCCACTGTTGAAAGCTAGGCAGAAGATATTAGAGTGATGCTCCCCTTTCAGCTGAACTGGTTTCACTCTTGAGTGGATGGCTTCTTCCATATGCCAAAGTAAGACCCGGCGGTCATCCCCTCCTAGAAGAGAAAAAGGAAATGTGCGTTACTGCCTAAGCCATGTGTAAATTGATGACAGACAAGTTATTTAACTCTGCAGTTATTCATAAAAGGCTTTGCTGAAACCTTAATTAGCATAAAAATTTATACCTTGCAAGGGTTTGGGTATATAGACATGCATTTACATTAAGATGCCATGCAGTCAGGTATTCAATTAATATTAATGAAAACAGAGAAATCAGCAGGAAGAGTTTGGATTAAACAGCTGCCATTCTGCCAACACATAGTGACAACCTATAGCAACAACCTATAGCAACCTGGAGGCTCAGAATTTTACTGGTATGTAAAATTCTGTGGCAAGCTGTAGATGAATTACATGCCAAATTAACATATGCAAGTTGGCAAAATGCTTCTACACCAACTCCTTATTGCCAGCATCACTTATCTTATTCAGAAAACAGGAATTTTTTTTCCCCTTTCACCGACAACTGTATCTCCTCTAGCGGTCTTTGCAAAGCCTTCATAGCATAGATTGGCTACAGGACTGACATGTGCCCATAAAAAGATTTTACTGAAGCAGTCAGAAGTCTTCAGCATGCACAGTTATGTCATGCTTCTAGATCTGTAAAGGTTAAGACAGACACTTCTGAGTCAAACTCCTGACAAAGAGAATAACTGGGGAAAAGAAGTTCAACTCTCTCTTGCGTTACTGCTTGCTGTACTTCTAATTGCTTGCCCAGGTGCAGTTCTCAGTTCAGAGCTCTATGCACAAATATATTTAAGTGCCTCCTTCTCTGTCTGGTAAAGAGTCAGGTATAAAATAAGTATGAGACTCTGTTCATGCTTTAATTGCATTAAACTATTGTTTATTAGGAAGATAAAAAAAATCATGATACTATTGTATTGGACAGCACTGAACATCAATTTTGGCGCATGTAAAAATCTGAGTAAAGCTTCTTCAAGTCCAATGCAACATATTTTTGGTATCTGTCTAATAACAAACAAAAGAGAATGGCATCACAAGTCAAAAGTGCCACTAGAAACATGCCAATTTCAGTTAAAACATTTTACTGCTTCTTTACACAATCAAAAGCATAAACTCAGTGCCTTCTGAGCTGCTATCCAGAAGGAAAAAGGAATGAAACAGAGACAAAAGGAAACAAATTAATTGGTCTGTGGTTTACTTCAAGAAGAGGTAAATGCACAAATTGAATTCATGACTACTGTTAATCAGATTATTTTTTTTTCACATCATATGATGATATTAAGAACTTTTCCCATGGAACTGAGTTATGTCAAACATCCTTTAAGTTAACAGACTCTCAGCCTTTAAGTCTCCTAACAGATTTTTTGACAATCACTTTGATAGACAGTACAGCTGCGTTTTATGCTTACCCATGTTCCATGAAATTAATTGTGTATTCCTCCTCCTGATTTTGTACTTTACAGAGCAAACAAGAATATATGATAAAGAGATTTGTGATGCATTTGATAACTACTGGGAATAAGAGTCAAATGTGATGGGTCCAGAAAAACTCACAGTAATTTATGGTCAACTAAACTGATGGGAGCTTAGACTCCTTTCTGTCTAGAAATAGGAGAGAAAGTTGTATTTGCAACCTGGTGATTGCAGATGAGCTAGTAATAAGGAGACACAGAAATACATAGTCATGAATGAAACATATGACCGTGTCAGTCATGCTAAAATCAAGACGCGATCGTCACACTTAAAATGGTTACTTTCTGAAGTTGCCAACAGCCAGGTCTTAATGTTATCACTACCTGGCAAACAGTTTAAGCAACATTTATGGCTGGTGAACACTGCCATTGCTTCTATAAGACTACATTTATTGTCTTTCAAGACTTCTGTAAAAGACATTTCAGGGCAAAACATAGTAACATACTGTTGTTAATTGTTACGATAGCAAACCAATTTGCAAAACCATCGCAGAAAGTCTACACATCCTCCTACTTGATAGCACAGCTATATAGGTTTCTCACGTTAACAGCAAACTCATATTCATTTCCACTACACACCTAGTCCAGACATGAACAGAAATAATGAAGATATCCAAAGGCAACAAACATTACTGTGGTTTCCAGCACACATACAGTATGGTAGGAGTGGGATAAATTGCAACCTGTGCAGAAAAGTCTTTGACAACGTTAAAAGTGGCCACTACCTTCTTTTCTGTAAGTTCCTACACCTTAGTGCCTGTTTCCTCTGCCTCCAGCTTCTAAACAACTCTTCCTACTTGTTGTGGTTTGGCCTCAGCCAGCAACAAAGAACCCCGTGGCCGTTCACTCAACCCCCACAGCCGTGGGAAAAATCTGAAGAAAAAGGCAAAACTCGTGGGTTGAGATAGGGCAGTTTAACAGAACAACAAAAGGGAAGAGAAAACAATAACACTGATAAGGGATATACAGACATGATTACAGCACTGCCGTTCACCGACCGGACCCAGACCACCGCAACTGCCCCCCCGAGCAGCGACTGCCCCCCCTCCCCTGGCTAGCGCCCCTTATAGCCTGGGCATGGCTCACCTGGGATGGAATACCTGCCTCCCCTGCTGCATCCCTGGGGAAATTAACCCCATCCCTGCCAGAACTAGGACACTACCGAATCCAGATGTCTCTCTCTTCCCAGACACCTAGATCTTTGATACAAAGGGCCCCACTATTGAATATCCACTACAGCAGTTTGAGAACTAAGTTTGCCTTTGTGGTGGCACATGTTTCACAGTTTAGGAGCTTTTAAATGCTCCTCACACTCAAGCAATTCTGTCCCTTCTCCATCTATGTATTTTCTTGCACATACTTGTCTTTGAGAACTGCTACACCCGTGTTTCATGCTTCCGTTGTATTCCTCTCATACCCTACTGAGACAGAAAGGTTTAATAACTACAATTCAGCTATTCCAGAAATACTTCTGACTTAAGGCCAGTTCCATCAGAAAGAAAAAGCCTTACCAACGTGTCCAGTCACACAGGAGGCTTTGGGGAAGAAAGACACTTCACCAGTCTCTACATCCTCATATAAGAGAGCAACAAGTGTTAAGTCACAGGCAAATGTACCAAAGAAAAGGCAAGCCTTACGTGACTAACACCAGGATAGGTGCAAACCAGCAAATGTGATATCTGCTACCAAAACCTGACCCTTAAAATGGGAGGTACACACGTATGGACAGGTGTACAGGGAGACAGCAAAGAAAATGCAAATAGATAGAGCTTTTACAGTCTGTAGAAAGGAACCACGATTCATCGGACACAAAGTGCATGCACATCATGCAATATAAGTTACAAGTCTGAGAATTATAGGAAACTGTAGGCCGATAGCATTTGTTCTGTACAGTTGATTAGTGAATGCAGATTAATTAAGATGCTTTCAATTTGCGGTGAATTTATTGTGCACATACACCAATTCTACAACATGTGAAGCAGAAGCTACTCAACACTTTTCAAAAAGCACTGGACCCACTGCACAAACTTGTGATAACTCCGCAACGCTCCCCAAAAGAGAGTAACTGTGTATGGCAAGAGTATGTTCTTGACACAATACAGAGCAAATACAAACAGCAACAGATTTACTACACATCTGGGAAACCTGGATATGTGGCCTCATATGAAAATACCTTAGCCACCAAGGCTCCACATGTGGATTTTCTAGAAATTGAAGCCCCACATAAAGTCTTGAATTTGTAATTTTTCAGTTCATGGTGTCAGAAGTAATAAGTTTGACATCTATGCAGTGGAAACAGCTTCACTTCTATCTTATTTTGCTGATTCTGTTTAGGACTGCATGACCAACAATTTGAAAAGTAAAAGTTTGTGTGACCCAGCTAAAAATCATACAATGCCATTCTATAGTTACTTTTCATAAAGGATCCACATTTCAAAAGATTTAATTAGTCAAGTACTTCAGTGTTCATTATGGCTCAAACCTGCTTTTACACTCAAAATCAAAATGAGACAGGAAGAAGTATTTGTCGTCAGAGATGCTGGAAATTTTATCACTTTCCCCTATTATTCTTGATGTAGAGAAGAGCAGTATTCCAACTTTTTCTTCCACAAGCACACATCAATGAAAAATAGATAAACACATATTTCTTCCCTGCCGCGAGTCACTGGAATACTTTGTTAATGCTTTGGGCCTTCTGACTAATGTTGGAGAGAGACACAGGCAGGATTAAGGAATTCTTCCCAGAAGATACGTTAACAGAATATATCTAAAAAGAAACCTCGCATTTCAAATCTTGGGACAGTTATCATGAAACAGATTCTTAAATAGACAAACACTTTGTGTTCACCCTTGACAATCTTCCACCTCCTGTGAACCCAAAGTGGACCTCCCAGAAGAATTAAAAGTGTCTTCTCTTCTTCATGGTTTGCCTGCTTCAGAAAGCTTTGTGCGTGCTGCATACCCCAAGACTGAGGGGCAGAGGGGGAAGAAGGGCTCCCCCCCCAAAAGTTCTTTGTTTTGCTTTGACTGGGGGGAGGGGGAGGTTTATGGGTTTTGTTCAGTTGGTTGGTTGGTTTGTGTTTGTTTGTTTGGGTTTTTTTAAGTGGCACACACAAACACTATAGGTAGAATATGCCTATTCTAGATAACTGACCAGGTCCCAAATGACTCAGCATAGCATATATTTTAGCACAAACAGTTCACTGCCTCCACAGTTTCTAAACCAAAGCATTCTAGTTTTGCCCTGCTTTTGGACTAGTTCTTTCCCAAAAAAAAATTTCCTGATCTGGTTACCTTCTAAATAGGTAATCGCTAAATTTATGCACAATTAAATTTGGAAGAAGAGTCTAGCTCACAGTAACAGTGGGCTACCTGTAGTCCAGGACTGTTCTTTTTAGTTCTAAAATGGTTCAAAGGGGGACAGAACGTACTCTTGCCAAAAGCAAATGTAGTCTACACAGTATCTGCATGAAACACACTTTAGCTCTTGTGTGCTAACAGAAGCACTTCAAAATCATATCAGTCAGGTCTTGAAAACCACAGTTTTAAAGTGCATTAACTTTGCTGATTGCGGACAAAACTCAAGACCGCTACTCTTCTTTGTCTCCCATATACCAGGTCCAGTCACTGAAGAACCTACATGGCAAGTGGGCAACCCTTCCAAATCATAACATGAAAGATTAATCTTAACAGCTTGCATCTACTGAAGAAGTTGCATGAATCACAGAAAGTAGGATCAGATGGTATTTCAAGAAGTTGATCACTTAGTTGACCCTGGGCTTGGGTGAAAGGCCAGACTGCATCAGAATTATTCCCAGTAGATGTGTGTCTAGTTTGTTCTTAAAAAATACCACTGAGGTAGATTTCACACCCTCCTTAGGTAGCCTATTTCAGTGCTTCATTATCCTTGCCATTAGGCAGATTATCCTAATATCTAGCCCAAGGGTGCAGTTTGACGTTACATATAATCCCACTCCCCCATGCCATGTGCTCCTGCTATTTTCCCTCCCACTGAATTCAGTGGTGATGCAGCCAGAGGGTGAGTAGGTTAAAGAAGCTGACCTGACAGAAAAATCAACTGTCAGACAAACAACCCCGCTCTCCCTATTCCTTCCCCCTCTTCAGCTGCTTCTGTTGTACCAGCTTATGACTTTAAACTATAAAAAGGCCACATTACAAACAACGGAGAGGAGAAATAAGTGAATGAATTACAGGATGAAGGGTAAGATCAAACAGCATCCTAAAAATCTTTCTTCCTATAATCTAAGACCATTTCTTTGTCCTATACCCAGTGCACAAAGAAGAGTTTACAACTTTATGTAATAATAATTGAAAACACTTTTATGCAGCTTAAGACTTGCATCTCTACTCAGCTTTTCTTTCTGTAGACTAAATGGACCCGTTTCTTTCAGTCTTTCATCCTTCTAGACCTCTGATCATTCTTCATACCTTCTTCTGAACTTTCTCTGGTGCAGCCACAGCTTTTTCAAAGTACCGTGTCCAAAACTGAGCACAGCGCTCCAACAGTGCCCCAACAGCACCAAATAAAGCAGGTTTACGTCATGTGCTTTACCATGTCTGATGCTATTTATGTTGTGATCTACTGTTACATTTGGATCCTCTTCTACGTGACTATAGTCTAGTCTCCATAGTGCATTTGTAGAGTTGACCATTTTTGTTCAGGTGCTGTAGTTTGCACTTGTTCTCACCAAACCACATGACTTTTTTTTTTCTTCCAGGTAATGTCTCTTAATTGACTTTAAATTCAACTCCTGTCTGAAATTATTGCTGCATTTCCTGGTATCACCTTTAAGTTTTGTAATTTCTTAGACACTAATGAAAACATTGTGTAGTAACTGGACATAGGATCCCTCCTCATGCACAATTCTGCTTGATACAAAGAGACCAAGATCAAGAATGACCCTCTTTAAAACATACTTGATACACAATCCCCTTACTTCAGAAGGAATATTCCACTACCTTTTCTAAAGTCACCTCATTCCCCTGTTTTAGGCTCATGCTCCTTCAAATTTACATGGCAACCAAATGACAGATTAATTTCCAGTACTTTCCTGCATCCCTACAAATTTACAATCATAGAAGAGCTATTAATTTTTTTCATTATCTGGTGAGGGAAAAAGCCAAGAAAAAGAGCATATGCATGGATTAAGTAAGTCTCAGATTACAGTACTTCCCAGAATTTATCTTGCAAGTGCAGTTTAAAGTAGGGGAAAAAAAAAAGTGGGAGGTTCTGATAAAGATACTCATGTTTGTAAGAGATAGCAGGCATGAAAAATTACAGTCAGATAAACAAATAGGAAAACATATCCACCAAACTTGAAGATGGAAGAAAGAAAGTCTACGGCACAAACTAAGTAAAAATGATTTTTAAGAAGGTTAATTGCAGAAGGAGATCTTGGCATATCTGAGGGAAAAAGTCAGTTGCATATCATTGTGTGGCGAATTTAATTTCCATGCACGGACAGTCATGTGTTTCTCAAACTGTTAACAGAAAAATACCACCACCTAGTAGATGAAGTGTTGCAAAGACAAATTTTGTCCAATGAAATCTTTCAATTCCATCCAGCAGCTAGTTTGAACTAATTTCAGCCCACTTACATAGTTCTTGCACGTTAAGCTTTCCTCTTCACTTGTGTCATTCTACAGCTAGATCTTTTCTACTTGTAACATTGCATCTTCTCCTGAGTATCCACCTCCTCCTTTCATTTCTCTCAATTTCCTTTAATTCTTGTTCTTATGCTTGTCCCTTCTTCTAGCACTCCTGCCCCAAAACATCAGTGTCTCTTTCTCCCCCTCTCTAAAGTGACACTGTTGAGTTCCACACAGGTACAGCAAAAGCCTACAAACTGGCCCCCAACCAACTTGCTGACCTCAACTTTTTTACTTGAAAAAGTGGTTAGGAACTACTATTAAATGTGCAATCTTCAATACGAGATTTAAAGAAGTTAAGACACCAAAAAGTTTCAAACATGCTTTCAAAAGGCCTGCTGAGGCTTGTCTACACTGAAGTTCTCTCCAAAATCCTAACAGGAAAACTATCTGGAACTGTAATATAAACCCTGTTTAAGCAGTTTGAAATGTTTACTGAAACAGCAATCATTAGCCTTACAGACTTGCTTCTGGGAGATACATCCAAAAAACCAAAAACAAAAACGTGGGACGCATACCCAAAAAAAGCATTCCAGCCAAGACTGATGAAAACAGCACTAATTTGGATGCAGGCTAGCATTTAAATGGCATCAGTATAGCCACTATGAATGCACTGTATCAGCTGTACTTAAGACAGCTCTAATAAGGTCTAAGTTGTTAACAAGTCAATTAGCTGAAGCAGACTTCTCTAGGTTAAGAATATACATATTACTTAAGACTGAACAACTGAAAAGACTGCTTGTACTCTCCCTTTTCACACACTCCAACATCCCTGTTAAGTCTCTTAGCTGCTATAAGCGCAGATGGAAGCATCTAACATCTCATCCTTACCTCAGCACACTGACTATTTTGAGGGAGGAAAGACCCACATGCCATCTATTCTAAGGCTTTTTCTGCATTTGGAAGTCTTCTGAAGCAACTCTTCTAGAAAACTTCAGATTAGAGGCAGCTTATGCCCTTCCTTTATCTTTCATCTGAGCTTTCCTTCTGTTTTTTCCTGCTTTTGCTATTTCTCAGTTTCAAGATAAGTATGACCTTAAAAAACAGGTGTTTTGAGTGTAATTTTAATGAGGCCTGGGCTTATAACGGCATGAAATTTAACACAATATCCATAAATCGTTTGCTTCTTAATTTCTTATTCTTGACTGAAGAACAAAGCACCTGCCTGCTGTTGCTATGTCACATAATGCATCCTAGATCTTATGGTCACAGATAACATAAAACTTTGTTAAAAACAGTTACCATAATTAGAGCTCTTCATTTTCTCAGGGCATCAATACAAGGTCAGACTTAAGGTAGTCTGTTATTAATTGTCCCAAAGTTGTGCACTGCTAACACACATAACTTAAAAAAAAAAAAAAAAAAAAAAAAAAGAGCATCCTCTTCCCACCCATGCCTTTTTTTTTTTTACTTGCTTCCTAGTTATTTCAAGAAATTTACAAGGGTTGAACTCGAGTACCATTTGTCTCCTGCATACAGAGGAAAAGCTTATCCCCTTTAAACATTCTGGAGCTTTATGAGAAGTTAGGAAACTGAAAACTGGACATAGTTTGAAAGCCTTCCTTTTACCTACGCTTCTTTAGATGCCCATTTGATGGGACATCTGCCTCCACTCTCTCACTGCACCTACCTTGACTCAGGCAGTCTGGACAAAAATAATTCTTAAAAGTCTCTTCCAGCCCTCAACTTTTTATGCTTCTACCTAAACAATGGATGTCAACATAGGTAAGTGGAGTGATGGTGTGAGAAGACCTGAAGTATCTCCTGAGGCTTTCTTGAGCAAGAACAACAGAAAATACTGATGGTGTTTCCATCACTTATTATGGAAAATAAAAAAGCAACAACAGATGCACTTGAGTTCTCTGTAACACTTTATAAGTAGACATACATAGCTCTACTTACTACTGGAGAAGGACCAGCACAAACCAGCATGCCAGCTATAGCACATCTGGGAACTTTAGAATAGATGAATCAGCATTCCCTTCCAACACAAACACCTGTGTATATACATACATATATGCATGCATAAATATATGTACATTCACAAGATAAATGGATGCGTATCTCAGAAGTTGCATGTACATATAGGTAAAAGAATCCCCAACAGTAACATAGAGATCCTTCATGGACACTTATTCAAGAAATCACGGGACCTATGCTTTTAAGTTTCTTCAGGTAAGAAAAATAAATCTAAGAAGGTCTCAGTCTATCGGCTTCCACTCTATGTTTATAAGATGGTTTTATTCTGCTCTTTCTTAAAGGTAACCAAACAGCCATAATAACTTCTTATTGAATCCCCATGTTATTTCTGGAGTTATTACTGATACCTTTGTGTGACAGAGCCCGCCCCTGCCCAGCCGCCGTAGCAAGGCAATGAGCAGCCCCCATCACCTTCCTCAGTAGCCCCTGTCACTATTTACAGCCCACCAGAGGGTGGCCAGGCCCCTCCTCCCAGCCCCTTTTGGCTGGTGGCCAGGCCATTACCCCCCTCCCCCTTGCAAGCCGAGAGACCACTCTCAACAAAGCTGCTACGGCCTTATGCCAAAGAGCTCTCCAATTCCCACCCTCCCCGAGGGCCGTCGCCCCCCACGACAGGGGCACGGGCCCTCCCCGCTGCAGCCCTGCCCAGGGGGAGGGAGCTGCCTGCAGCCCCAGCCCGCTGCAGGGCAGGGGAAAGGGGGCCCGTTCCCTCCAGCCCGCTTCCTCAGAGGGCGTGGGGCGGACGGGACACGACGCCCGCCACCCCCCCGGCGGCCTACGATGGACACCGCGCTCAGCGGCCAGGCCGCCCCCGGGGCGGCGCGGCAGTAGTGGGGGCAGCCCCTCCCGGGCTGGCAGTCCCCTCCCCCGCGCCGACCCAAAGGGCTCTATCCCCTCGCCAGCGGGGCGCGGGGTCCCCCGGCTCGGCGGGAGGGGAGCGCCGCGGCCCCTCCAGGCCCGGGCCCTCGGGGCACCGCGCCGTGCCATGCCCCGCCGCGGGCGGGATAGGCCCTCGATTGCCCGGCCTGTAGCTAAGAGCCGCCCGAGGAGAGCGCGGCCTGCAACGCCCGGCCAGGCCCCGGCCTGAAGTTGCCTCCTTCCCCCGCCGCCCCTCCGAGCCCTCAGGCGGGGAAGGAGGAAGAGGCACCTGCGCCAAGCGCTGCCGGGGTGGGGGCAGGCGGCCGCCGAGCCCCGCAGCCCCTCCCCGCCGGGGGTTGGGGGGGAAGGGGGGTGCAGAGCCGTTCCCCGTCTTCAGTGTCGCAGCTGATGTCAAGCCTTCGCCTCCCTCCTACCTGACAGCATCCCCCCCGCCATGGCTCCCTCCAGCCCCGGGCAGGCAACGGGGGGGGGGGGGGGGTTGAACCCAAAAAAACATCACCATGAAAATGATCCACCACCACCCCAAACGCGCCCTGCAAGGGGAGGAAGGAGGAGGAACAAAACAAAACCCTACTCCCCTCCCCCAAAAGAAGATTGGGGAGGGGGGGGTCCCAGTGATCAGTCCCTAAATTAAACCCATAAGGTTCCCCATAAGGACACTGCAGTCCTTGTCCGTCCCCCCTCCGCCCCGGGCCAAACTGCCGCCCGCCCCCCGGCAGCGGCCGCCGACCCCCGCCGTCCCCCGGGAAGCCGGCCCGGAGCACGGCACGGACAAATGTCACCCGGCGCCCACAATGCACGCAGCGGGGCTGTCCGTCCGTCTGTCCGGTCCCCCCCCCCCAAAAAAAAAAAAAAAAAAACAAACCAAAAAAAACCCCACAACAACAAACCAACCCACCAAAATTCCCTTTTAAGGGGCAAAACAGGCGAGCCAGTAAATAAAGGGGCATCCCCAGCTTCCACCCCCTCCGCACCGTGGAAACACTCTCGTGAAAACTTTGTCCAGGGCTTCCCCCCCCCGCCCCTCCCCAATAATAGTAGAATTTAAAACCTGTCAACCATTTTAGGTCTCTACTTGGGAAACATTATTCCTGGGCACCGGTGGGTTTGAGAAATGACTCTGAGAGGCGCCGCCGTTCCCCTTCCCCCGGGCCGCGGGGGAGGCGGCCGAGGAGGAGGAGGAGGGAGGGAGGGAGGAGGAGGAAGAAGAAGATGCTTTCTGGGGAGGGGGCGCGGGAGGGGGCGCGTTCACTTTACCTGAGACCAGCCACTGGCCTCCATTGTTGGAGAATTCAATGGCATTGACACAGCCGAAGTGGCCCAGGAGGTCCTTCTTGTAGAGGTTCCTGCAGCCCCGCAGGCGTCTCCGCTGGAAGTCCTGGGTGAGCAGGGGGTCCCCCTCCAAGCCCCGCTGGGACAGGAACCCCACCACCGACCGCATGCTGCCCCCCCGGCCGCCTCTCCTCTTCATGCTGCCGCCTGCGCCGCTCCCCGCCGCTCCTTCCCCCGCCGCCCCTTCCCCCGCCGCCGCCGCCGCCTCCCCTCCCCCGCTTCCCCCCTTGTTATGGTTATGATGATTTTTCTTTAGCCAGCCATGGCAGAGAGGTGTTAGACACTCCGCCGCTTCCTGATCCCGCTGGCTCCTCCCCGCTCCCCTCAGCAGCTGATCCTCAGCTGCAGCCCGGGCCGGCTCTAACGTCGCGCCGCCGCTTTTTAACTCGCTCCTGTAACGGCGCGGGAAGAGGAAGGGGGGGAGTGGGAAGTGGGGGAGACACGGACATGGACAAGGATAAGGACAAATTCGCCGCTCCGAGAACCTGCGGCAGGACATTTCCCGCCGCCGCTGACCCGCCTGAGGGGCGGCCCGGCCCGGCGGAGGGGCTGGCTGCCGCCAACGGCCCCGCGGCCGCCCCTGAGGTGGCGGGCAGGTGCCGCCACCGGCGCCGTCCTCGATGGAGGCGAAGGGGAAGGGACTTCTCCGGAGGCAGGGCCGGCCCGCCGTGAGGTGGCCCCCCGGGGGTCCTGCGGCCAATGAAGGGGGGAGGGGGGGGATAGGACCACCAGTGCGTGCTGTTTGCAGTGGGGTTTGCCCTCCGTAAGCGGTAAGCAGTCTGTGCTCTGGGGGGTTTCCAAATACTAGGTCTTGAGTTTTGGTTTTGGTTGTTTGTTTTGTTTTGTTTTGTTTTTTTTTCCCTCTTTAAAATGATTTCTACGGGGCTCGCTGAGGTTTTATGGCTTGCTCTCTCCTGCTCCCACTCGAGCAATGCTGAAAATAGGAGGGTTACCCCCCCCTTCTTCAGTGAGTAAGTAAACTCTCTGGACTCATCCCCAGAGGACTGTCAGAAATACGGGTGAATTTTCTTCTCTTCTTACCTTTCAGTACCAACACACACACCCCCCTAAAAGGCAGCCGGCTAAACAGGTGGAACTGATCTGTGCTGTCCTTCGCTGCTTTAGGACACCCTAACCTGTGTGTCTGTGGGGAAAAATATCTTTTTTGCCTTTCACAGGACCCTGTCTCTCACGTGTAACGCCTGGGACCGCATAAGTGTCAGTGGCAGAGTGACAGCGGCGAGGCGCAGCGTGTAGCCCCCAGCCCCACATCACAGTGCCCAACCACAGACTCCCCGCGCACAAGGTGAGCAGTCCTGGACCCACAGCTTGAAACTTTGAGGTGTGCATTTCCCCACAGGCGCAGGTGGACTGGCACCAGTACCTAGGGAAGATCCAGTTTTCGGAAAGTGAGGGATTAGCCTGACGGTCCTGGCCTTCTCTGTGTGGAACAGCACCTGGTGGGAATTAGGAGTCTCCAAACTTTAAAGCAAACAAACAAAATCCTTCCTGACATAAACTGTGGTGTGGCAATGTTACTGGGTACTGAGACTGCTGCCATGTTCCAGTGACAGCTTTTCAGTTGAAATTGGAATTATTTAATTATAGGGAGTCAATTAAGTGCTTTGGGATTCTTCTTGGCTAAGATTATAGGAAGAACATGAAATCCTATAAACCATGGTTTTTATTTGACAATGCTTACTTTTAACATATAACAAAAGAAAATAACAAACTACAAACTTCTACTGAGAATAAAAAGAATGGAAGAAAATGTAAAAAAAAAAAAAGAACATTTCTTACATTTCAACTTTATATATAGCTTTTTTTCTGTATGTGTTATCAATAGGTATAAATACCAGAACTTAATTAAAGGTATAATTATAATTTGAGAGTAATATCCAGGCACAGTCTGTTAACTGTTTTCTGTTAGAATGGTAATTAACAATGTTACTATTGAAGTGAAAACCAAGAACACTAAATGTCTTCTGCATCTGAACTATATGAAGATTTTTTTCTAGTTACAGTTGTTGATGGCCCGCTATTGCTATATAACATGCCTAGCAAGCCTCAGCGCAGAGAGGCAAAGACCCTGTCCATCATGATTTGTGTTTATTACCTTAGCTTCAGACACAGGTAAATTGCACTGGTATAAATCATATTTTATAGCTCTTTTGCTTGCATGCCATTAAATTCTACGCATTACAATTATATCAGAAACTGTTGCTCACTTCTGAATTCCCAACATAGGTAGGTGGCATTACACTCTTCTACCAACAGACTCTAAACTGACTCCATCAGTTTGTATTTCATTCTCTCCTCTCTAATTTTCATGCAGCTCACATCACCATATGATCTGTGAGCCTTCCAGAAATACGTTATGGAATCACAGAAGCATAGAATGGTTTAGGTTGGAAGCCACCCTAAAGATCATCTAGTTCCAGCCCCCCTGCCATGGGCAGGGACACCTCCCACTAGACCAGGTTGCTCAAAGCCCCATCCAGCCTGGCCTTGAACACTGTAGCTGTCACTTTCATTGCATGTTGTTCACTTTTTCCTCTTTTCCTAAAGTATTGTTCAGGTTGGATGTCTTTGGTTTGTGTATTGAATTAAATAGCTGTAGGAGCCTTCCATTTGAAATGCAACGCAATAAAAATCTCTGGTGCTTTTTCATGTTCTGCATCCAGTCTCTACGAAAGCTCTGTACTTACAGGGCCAAATAGAAATAAAATTATTTCCTAAACCTCCAGTGCTAGGATTTTCAGGAAAGATTTAACTGAGTTTTTTTTTTTTTTTTTAAATCACATTTGTAAGCAGTCAGAAAAAAGATACCATGTTGTCAGAATTTGAAAGAAAAATAATAGAAGACTGCCAATCTTTTCTGCTAAATGCAGTATTCTCTCATGTGGCCATATAGGTTAGAAAAAAAGCGTTGGTAAGCATTCTTTTCACTCTCTGGTTCCTTTGTTTGAATTAATTTTGAAAATATATAACACCTAACAAAATTATAATGACCTATACTGGTAACATTTTCCTTTGAAAATAATGTGTTGCTGCATTAATACCCGAGTGCTGTAACCTTTTCAAAACGCATACACTGTTGGCCTGAGTCATGCTGAAGTAGCATCAATGAAGCATCTTTTTTGACTTTAATAGGAACCTTCTGCAGCTTGGAATGGAACTGAGTACTTAGTCAAAGTGACTGGTCTTCATTGAGTCGCTGTTCTGTTGGACACGTTAGCTAGCGCGCAGGGTCCTGTACTGAGACTGAATGTCACAGAACAAACGACTGAGTCTGGCCAGGCGCAATGGGCAGAGTAAGTCAGGCTCTGTTTGCATGCACTGCTTGGGCAGCTGAATTCTGTAGGATGCTTATAGTCTCCTCCATGTCTCAAAAGCAGCATGAAATAAAGCACAAAAAACGTTTTGACTGGAATTTCAACAAGTGGGCAATAGAGGGGAGGAGTGAACTGGAAAGGAAATAGGAGATAACGAACAGAGTGGTGACTTTCTGTAGAGGCTCTTGGAAATGAAGATTAGTAAATAATGTTTGATGCAATACAGAAGAGGGGAACTAGCAGAATGCTTTAGAGAAGTGTTGTGGTGAGAATAATGATCTATGTAAAGAATCTTGGGTTGTGGTTTCAGGGTTGCTAATTCCAGGGCTGTGCACAGCCCAGTCTCCCAGCAGTACTAAATTGATCTGGATCAGGTATGGCCATGGTGTCACATTGCTCTCGCATTAGCTTCTGCCCACGCTACAGAGTTTTCATTCTGCCTCTGGAAGGACAGACAATAACTGATCTGGTTTTAACGTCTGCTGGTACAAAATTATCCCTTCAGTATTTTTTCTGAACAAATTTGAATTGGCAGAATGAGTTAAATTGTGTTAGTGGTTTCCATTTGATGGCTGTGGCGTATTTGATCATTAATAGGAGGCCTACAGTCAGCTTTACTCCATTGTCAGGTCACAGCACTTACAGCAGTTAGTGGCTGTTGTGTTACAAGCTATGTTGGTTGATGCTGGAGGGAGAGGTATAGGGGCAGTCTACATATGGAAGCAAAAGACCTAAACAAGGGTCTTAGTTGCATAGATGGATCAAAGGACTTTGTCTTAGAGATGCCATATAGGAGAAGTCTAAAATTTAGATCTACCCTGGGTGCAAGGATCTAAAAAGAGGTTTCAGTCAGAGCTGATAGTTGACATACAAGCTTGAGTGGCAGGTAGACTGGTGATGTTATCCACAGATACGCACAAAGAAGATAGTAAGAGGCCTTTCAGGGAAGAGAAAGAACCATGTTCTAGCTCTGTTGAGCTTTAATTTCCTGCTAATCATACATAGAAAACGGAGAAAAGGCTATGATTTGAGTTTGGATAAGGGGAGATAGCTCTGGGGAAAGGAGCAGATCCGTAAATCATCTGCAGAGAGATGTTAGTTGTATTTGTATTTCAGATGAGATAACTTGGAGATAACGTGGGAGGATAAAAGCAGAAGACCAAGGATACAGCTCTGTGAGAGAGCATGAGGAGAGTCTGTCAAAGAACAGTTGGAAGGAAGGCTTAAATATGTAAAAGGAAAAGATTTTAAATGAAGCATGGTTGATTGTGTCAGGTCAGAGAGGATGAGGTTTAAATACTTTTTTTTTTTTTTGAGCTCTGCTGAACCTTTGAATGGTTTTGGTTAATCCAGAGTGTGGACAAGTTTGGACACTGACAGTTGGAATCTACAGACCGACAGTCTATGGAGTGAGTCTAGAGGTGAAAGCGAGAGGGCAGTTACTAGAGAGGAAAGTCAGTGTGAGTCAAGGCTTTTATTTATTTATTTATACCATTTTCTATTTTTGAGGGGAAATAGAAGCAAAAGGAGGGTGAACCAAGAAAATTATGTCATATTTTACCCATATTCTCTTTTTTTTTTTTTAATAACTTTGCTCATGGAATTCATTCCCTCTAGTGGAAATTAGATGGCTTCTGGGCTTTTCTCATTTTGTTTACTGATTTCACAGACCAGAAAGGTGGGAAGAACAAGCATTGTTTTCTCAAATTATCTCCCTTTGGATCTGTTCAGCTAAAGATGTAGCTTTAACACACAGCTGAGCCAATCTAATGACTTGTGGCCACTGAAAGGTGGCTTTATTCTTCATGGGTATGTGTTCTGTCCCTTTTTTTGTATTGACGCTGCCACTCATTGGACCTGTTTATCTACTGGTTTACTGAGTTCATTTGGCTCATGGAGGTGTCCTACTGAGTGCTGAAATCAGCAGAGGCTAGTCAGGAGCGCCCAGCTGGGAGTGGAGTTTCAGGAGATGGGGGGTGTCACCACCTCAGCAGCCATGAACTGCGAGGTCAATTTAGTGTGCCTACTGGAACTGAACCACTGGGGTAAGTTAAGCAGCTCTTCAAGAAACAGAATTGTGAAATTCCTCTCTACACAAGCAATGAAAGACTTGGCAATTAATGAAGAAATATGTTGATGATGATGAATGTTAATACAACTCATCCTCATGGGATCAATCTGGCAGCTCACACCTCTGAGAGCAGTTTTTTCAGATTCTTTGCAAAACCTGCAAACTCTGGCAGATCCCTGCAGTGAGTTGCCACTGATTCATCTTTTGGCTTGGGATGTAGTTTCACTGAGATCTGGCTATATGGTAAGCTAGTTCAAGGTGTTAAACCAGAAGAAAAATCTATTTTTCACTGTGCTAGCTTTCCACTCACTTAATTCCTTGAATCAAACTGGCACCAGCGTTTGCAGAAGTGAGGCAGTAGAAGAATGCCTACAGGTAGAAGGGGTAAGCAGAATTGCCTTTTCAACAGGAGCTAAAACTTCTATCCACCTTGTTGCAGTGTGAAACTCCACTTCTAGGATGTGGCTTCACAGTTGATAGGAACTGATCTCATTCTGACTTTTTTATGAAAGAAGCCGTCCTACTGCCTCCCTGGTACCAGCCCTGTTAAAACAAACCCTGCTCAAAATTACTTGAATATGTAGTCGTGGGGTTGCTAGCATCAACATGAAGAAGATAAATCACATTAGGAGTTGAAATGTGAGTTTTGGTTTCCTTCTGTAGATTGGGATGGGGCCCCAAATAGTGTTATTAATGAGCTAGTGGGGACTACACGCAGCTCTCTGCTCCTTGTCTGCTAGCAGCAATTTGAGTCTTGACTGGAGCCTCTTTCCTTTGATATTCCACAATCATTGATTTTTCCTTTGAACACCGAGTCATATACCCTAGTCTTCTCCCTGTTAAAGGATGAGCTAATGTGATTATAAAAATATTTTTTTTTTCTGTGATCAGCAGAACAAGTGAAGCCTGGTTTCCTGTGGACTTGTGCTGATGTGGCACTGCTGTGTGGATTCTCTTATGTATATTGAAGAGTGTCTGCACACCCCTGTCATTTTATCAGTGACAGCTTTATTAGGATCTGTTTCATTGATTTGTTTTGCATTTCATAGAAGTTTACCTTTGTACAAATTTAGATGGAATTGGCCAATGGCTTAAACATGCTTTTTTGGCAAGGAGAAGGGGGAAGAGAGAGGACCCACAGGAAGAAACACCAACAGAGAGTGAAATTGCATAAGCATTCTTTCCTTAAGAAATCAGGCTAAAAATGAGTCTTTTGACAGACTGCTGCAGAGATATCAGATCAGGCTACAGAAAGAGAAAGATAAGTAAATCTTGCTGATTACCATGTAAAGGTTTCCAGTTACCTGCTGCAACAGATTTTTCATAAGTAAGGCTAAGCCAGCAGTTGGTGTTTACTCACTCGGTTACCTTCTCATCTTCAGCAATGTCCCCATCAGGCTTTGGGAACTTGGGTTTTTTTGCCAGAGTGCACTCATGCATCAGTTGCTTTCATTTATTTTTAATTTAACCTTTATACTTGAATAAATGGCTATGTAGGTAGTAAGACAAGCTGTTAAAGAGACTTGTGGTTTACAGGACTCTGTTTATGTCAATGATGCCATGAAAAATAAAGGCTTTAGATGCAGCCAAGGATACACTCCTGTTACTGTAGAAAAGCTAGACTTGGGGCTTCCATTATACAGCATCTTCTCTGTGAGACATTCACTGTGTAATAAATGCTGGGGTATTTTATTGTTTTCCTCTCTTTTGTAAGTTTACACTTAAGCTCCTATTACCTTAGAAACTAAAAGAAACAATTTGTTCAAGGAAAAACTGGCCTGTTTCAGATTTCTGGGCGGATGCCAGTTTATTACAAACTGGTCCAGCTACGAACAAACTTTGCAGATTTGTTCAGATTTTGTTGCTATTCCAAGCTTATCTTGAGCTCTGATAGTGCCCTTATGAATACCCTGCCTACCCCATAACAGGGCAGCTGGATCCTGGAGCCCAGCCACACTGGCTTCTTGGGTCTCCTCCCAGTCACCTGGACCTTGAAATAAGTCCGTCGTGTCCCCAGATGTTAACTTTTTTTCTTGAATTAGTTTACAGCTGGATCGGTTCCCTGATTCTCTGACCCTGTCATTATAGAAATGCTGGTGCTGGAGCAAGGGAGCAGGGAGGGAGCAGTCAGTCAGGTTGAACAGGAAATGTGGGACTATCCTTCCAAGTGGCACTCCAGGTTTGGGCTAGATTACAACGACCATGTAAAACAAAGCATTATGCATTGGGGGGAGTGAAGGGAAGAGGGAGAAAAGGAGGAAGAATATGTCTATCTGACTGTGGGAACTCAGCTTTTTCTCCTGAGTGTGAGCCATGTGATGAGCGTTGGAGTAGTGCTGGTTCCTGCTTGATGACTTCCATTTCAACTGGTACATCAGATCACAGGGGACGGACAGAGAAGGTGTGGCTGGGTTGTGACCATAAGGGAGGTGCATCCCTTCCCTGTAGAGGAGAATGAACTGGAGACATGATGTGTGAGTTATTATAGTGTGATGGCACTGCTTATAACCCCAAGTGGATAAATGTAAAAATGGATAAAAATTTCTTCACTGTAGAACAAGATTGAGGGTCTTTGCAGAAAGACTTACTGTACAGAAGCTGTAACTTTCAAGTATAAAGCTTTTGTGTGTTCAAAATACAGACACAAGTCAATGAAAAGCAAAGTTTCCTGATATGACCACACCACCAGTGAGACCTGATATGATTATACCATCCTGGCTTAGACCAGGTCCTTAGTATGAGCAGTTGTTTAAGCTTTAATGGCTTGGTCATCTCATTTCTGAAAGGGAGAGGGCCTTATTTGATCAGAGAAGCATTATTCTGGAAACCAGCTGTGTTCCATCTTTACTATCAACTGGTCCCTACTTCATTCCCGAGTTAAAAAAAAAAAAGGGGGGGGGTGGAGGTAGGATGCAAACACTAAGATAGAAAAAATATTGCTTCTATAGAGAGTTTCCTTGATGACAGCCATTAGCTGCTTTGTTGCACCCCTTGGACAATCTGTTTGCTAAATGCCAAGTCTCTGCTAGGGAGATCCTCCTACCCTGGTGATCACATTACAAGTAGAAAAGTTAAAACAAAATGAAATTTGACACTGTCAAATTGTCAAAGCAATTTAAAGCACTATTTCCTGTGGTTTCAGCATCTCCTTCAAACAGATGCAGCTAGCTGGGATTCTAACAGCACAAAAATTGAGAAATATTGGGAATTGCAAAGGAATTGGGAGAAATTGGGTGCTCGGATCCCTTTTGGTTGCAGTGGAATTTGGGCTGGAAACTTGTTTGCTTTTCGACAATCTTGGCCTCAAGACTTATGATGATAACCCTGAACCTGGGCTGCATCACAAGAAGCGTGGCCAGCAGGTCAAGGGAGGCGATTCTGCCCCTCTACTCTGCTCTTGTCAGACCCCATCTGGAGTACTGTGTCCAGCTCTGGGGCCCCCAACATAAGAAGGACATCAACCTGCTGGAGCAAGTCCAGAGGAGGATCATGAAGATGATCAGATGGTTGGAGCACCTCTGCTATGAAGACAGGCTGAGAGAGTTGGGGTTGTTCAGCCTGGAGAAAAAAAGGCTCTGGGAAGACCTATGGCAGCCTTCCAGTACCTAAAGGGGGCCTACAGGAAAGATGGGAAGGGACTTTTTACTAGGGCATGTAGCAATAGGATGAGGGGGAATGGCTTCAAACCGGAAGAGGGTAGATTTAGATTAGGTATTAGGAAGAAATTCTTTACTGTGAGGGTGGTCAGGCACTGGAAGAGTTTGCCCAGAGAAGTTGTGGATGCCCCATCCCTGGAGGCATTCAAGGCCAGGCTGGATGGGGCTTTGAGGAACCTGGTCTAGTGGGAGGTGTCCCTGCCCATGGCAGGGGGGTTGGAACTCGGTGATCTTTAAGGTCCCTTCCAACTCTAACCATTCTCTGAACACGGCAGCTGCCTGTTATAGTCTAAGTTGTGGTGTGATGGTTCTCGTGTTCATACTTGTTCCCCACGCACGAGCTTTGCCATAGTTCTTCCTCTGTTAAACTCTTAATCCTTTCCACTTGATTTTTCCCCTCTTTGTTTTCTTCCAGTTTGCCACTTTGGAGACGGCCACAATTTGCTTTTTATTTTCCGGTCTGCCTTTGTCCTTCACTCTCCCTTCTCTCCGCTGCCCCTTACGCTTCCCCCGGGGCGGAGGGCCCTGCCTGTTCCCTGGGCCCCCGCTCCCGCCCGAGGCGTTGGGCAGCGCGGCCGCGGCTCTCAGGCAACCCGCGACCTCCATTTTGCCCGTCCCCTTCAACGGCGCTCTCCGGGTGCTGGGAGGTGGGGTGGGTGGGGTGGGGTGGGTGTCCACAACCCGTCAACAGCTCGCCCATCAAGCCTTCTTAATTGCAAACAATTAGAAGGTACGGACCGAGGTGGCAGCAAACGCCTTCCGCGGAGGCCCCGGGGCTGCAGCAGGCTCGCCTGGTACCGTGATCCGCCCCGCCTCAGCCACCCGGCCAGCAACTGCCGTACAACATGGCGGCGCCCACCCCCCGCTCGCACCGCCGGGAAAGAGGAAGCGTCCGCCACTCTAAGCCTCCCGGTGTGCGCGGCGACTACCCCGCGGGGCGTTCCTGCCGCCGGAGACGGCCGTTCCGCGGAGACGCAGGTAGCGGGCGGGCAGGTGGGCCGCTCCGGCGGGGCGCCTGTGGGCCGGGCCCGCCGCCCGCGGCAGTGGCCGGGAGGGAGAGGTTGCTGCGCGCATCCCGGGGGCGGACCGCGCCGGCAGGTGCCCTGGCTGCGCAGGCCGGAGGGCCCGCGGCCTGCTCGGCCGGGCCCTCGGCGCCTCCCGCCTGCCCTGTCCCCACGGGGGCGGCACCCGGGGCCTCCTCCCGGTAAAGCCTAAACCGGGCAGCGCCTCCGCCCTGGTGCCGAGGGGCGCTGGGGCCCGCCCCCGCCTACCCCCACCCTTCTGCGCCGGCCCGGAGCGAGCGCTGTCTGCTCTCCCCGGGGCGGTGGGGTGCTGCGGCGGCCAGGCCCCGGTCAGGGTTCCCCGGCCTACCCCCGCGCGTCGCTCCGGGCCCGAGACGCACCGCAGCCTCCCCATGGCGGGCGGCCTGCGTCTCCTCGGCCCGGCCGGCGCCCCCACGTTGGGGCCGGGGCCGAGCCCGAGTCCGGGGCTGTTGGTCTCGTCGCGGCTTCTCCAGCCGGGGCGGGATGGGGCGAAGGGGGGAACCGCACCAGCGGGCTGCCTGCGCCTGCACCCTCTGGTTCCCAAAGAGGCGGCAGGTAGCGGAGTGGGGGCAGAGTCCGTGGGTGAGGGTGGCCCTGGTTGCTTCCAGTCTTCTCGGTCGGTGTAAGAAGCAAATTACCTGTGGGTCCAGGAGCATTCAGGCAGGTGGCTGTGCCCGCACTCAGCGGGGCTGTGGGGCCACCAACACTGCAGCCGCTGCCAAGAGCGTGTAAGGGCCAACCTTCAAAACTAACGTGGTGGGTTGGAGCGATGGGGATGGAGGGGCAGGATTGATGTCCGATCGCTGAAGGGGAGTTAGTTAAGCATCTGTATGATAGAGGGAAAGCTGTGTTATAAATAAGCACTGCTTCTTTAGGGCTTTTCAGTGCCTGAAGAGCCGTTTGACCTGAGTATGGATGTGAATGTAATGGACAATGCCTATTATTTAATAATGCATGAATGGGCATGCTTATTCTGCAGTAATCTCGTTTTGTCGTCGTTTAGGCTGATCTGGTTCCAAACTAAGCAAAAAGATGTTGTGAATAGCCCTGACATTTATTTATTTATTTATAATATGAGAGCTTGTGGAATCATCTAGTTTCCCTGGTGTAAATCAGTGGATTCCCTTTAAGGTTTCTGGTGGTGTGATCAGCAGCAGCGTTCACTCTCCTGTTACTGCCCAGTCCACCACTGCAGCAGTCTGTTCCCTGACCCCCAGTTTATCAAAGTTGGACCCAATCCTCCTGGGTCCTGAATCCTGTCAGGATCACAAGTTGTGGCTAGAACCTTGTTTTGATACCAGTGGGTGTATTTAATTCCTCTAAACACATTTAATTAAGTTGTCTTTAATTTCCACCTCTCTCCTTTTTCTTTGCAGGCCAAAATAAAATCCTACAATGCCATTTTGAGTGGGTGAAGTGAAGGGGGGAAAAGGAGGGATTAAAAAATGCCCAAGCAAACAGCAGTGACGATTACTTTGGCGACCCTCCTGGGTGTTGCAGTGGGGGGCCTGGTTTTGTGGAAAGCAACCCAGCGTCGGAAAGGAAAAGCGTGCTGTAGCAGTCAGCGAGAGGAAGCAGTTATAAACTCTGGAGATGAAAAACTGATTAAGGCAGAGGATAAGGAGGTGCTTTCCTTCTTCAGATCTCCCACCTTTTCCTGGGTAGAGAGGACCCTTGGTGCAGACATAGTGATAGTTTCAGAGCAGGAGGAGTGGGATTGTGTTGAACCTTTGCTGAAGAAGGAGCTGGAGAAGTGGCCAGTGCTTGGAGTTGATTGTGAGTGGGTGAGTGATCAAGAAGCGCCTCTCCTTTAGATTGTAAATTGCAATGGGAAATCATCTGGGTAGGAGTGATTCTTTTGCTTGAACAGATAAAACAGGAGTGACTATTGAAACTGCCTGTGTGATTATCTGTCATGACAGCAGTGAAGTAGCTGCTAACTTTTGATTTTTCTCACATTTACATGTGCTGATGGTAAGTTTTTAATTCACTAGTTGTAGTCATTTGCTGAACTCCTGTGATAAATCGACTATGCTAAACGTAGTGATAATTATATGGCTAAATATAGCATTATGTGTTTTGTATAATATCTCTTTAAACATGATTTACTAGAAGTAGCTTGGGTTTACACTGTTTTAAATCCAGCTACACACTTAAGAAAAGTATATTTTAAGAATAATAAAACCAAAAAGGAGGATAATACTGATAGGTAGGTATAACTCACTGGGACTACAGAAGGCAAAGTTCCTCTTCCACTTGTACATTTGCTTGTGTGAACTGTCAAAACAGGCTTTGAGTCATTTATAAAGTCTGGCTTTGCTATTATTTTGGCTGGAAATTTATTCACTTCACAGTCATTAGTATAAGCCACAATTAAACAATGTGTTTGCCATAAACATTTATGTAGTAGGTGGCTTTGTGCTGATGTGGATTAAGAAACGTGTCTGATTTCTTCCATCAGCTCAGCTACGAGGGGGAAGGGTGAAAGGGGGAAAGTTTCTCTTGTAGGAGTGTAGCAAGAAGTAGCTGGGGAACAGTAATACTGTGAAACAGATCATGTAATTTGCAGTATAATTTAGAGGCATAACAATACTGACTATATAAACTGATAGGTATTTCGTGTTTCAGTAGTGTCTTTTGCATTTTGTTCCAGCTCCAGTATTGCTGATAATACTATAACCCAGGCTCTGATTTTTGTCTTTATTTCAGGTATCTGTGGAGGGAAAAGCAAATCCTGTATCCCTCCTACAGATGGCTTCTTCCAGCGGCCTCTGCATTCTTGTTCGGTTGCCCAGGCTTGTTGCCAATGGACAGACTATCCCAAAGACCCTGGTGGACATCATGGCAGATAGTGCTGTGTTGAAAGTTGGGGTGGGATGCTGGGAAGATGCTTGCAAGTTACTTCATGATTATGGTCTTCCAGTCAAAGGGAGTGTGGATCTCCGATATTTAGCCATGAGACAGCGGTGAGTGTCTGAAGACAGAGGCAGCTCTGTTTGGGGCATCATTTGAGTTGGGAATATTTTAAAAGTAAATTGCACACGCTGAATGATACAAGGCAGGTAGTTTTGGAGTTCTCAGTGTGGTTTTAGAGCATGGGCGTTGACAGCTGCAGCTGAAGAACATGTACTGCTTCTGTTCTATGGTCTTAATGGAAGTGAAATCTTTGTGAAGATTTCGTGTGCTAATTGTGTCTGTTAGTTTTCTCATGCAATACCTGTATGGACTTTTCTGAGTGAGTGTCATGCTTCAGCTTGTAAGAAGTCCAGGCATAGTGATGTAACGCAATGAGAGTGATCACCATGTCAGCAGATGTTTGAATACACTGTCTAAAAGTATGGGGTAAATGTGCCAGGGGCACGTAAGTGGAACTGTTGAATTACAGGATTTCTTGAAAAATGACTAAAATACACCATCTCTAATTTTCTCTTCTAATAACAATGCTTCCATTGAAAGGTTACAATTATGATGCCATTTTCTCATCCTTCATTATTCCTAGAATACAATGTTTTACTTGGGAATATTTTTCACATACAGTATATGTATGCCTGGGTGTGTTGTTAGTGGTCTGGGGCATGGATTTGTTGACCTGACTGTGCCTTTTCATAAATGAGGATGGACTAATTGTCTCTAGCAGCCAGGATTCCTCTGAGTCATTCCTGGCTCTGATGCTCCTCATGAATCCCGGCGACAGGCGGTCCATCCCTCTATGATAGACCTCTTTAGTTCAGAAGTGGGTAGTTCAGCATCGAACAGCCTTAAATATTATCAACTCCCAGCATTGCCTGTTTTGCATATTGCAGGCACTAGATAATTACTGAATCTAGAAAGGACAGCTTAGCAGAGGGGAGGGAGTAGGCCTGTAAAGCTGACAGGCAGCTGTGTGCTGTTTGAGTGGGAGTCATCCATCATGTGCATTGTGTTCTGGTAGGTTCAGGGTGTGTGAGGCCATCCAAATTTACGTGGGTGTATAGTTTCATTTTTAATATGTTTGTTTCACTTTCTTTGTTAAACTAAAGGAAGGATCTACTTCGCAACTGCCTTAGCCTTAAGTCTTTAGCTGAAGAAGTCCTGAACTGCCCGCTTGACAAGTCTCCTCATGTGCGTTGCAGCAACTGGGAGGCAGAAGAACTGACACAAGATCAGGTGTGTCTTCCACTTCAACTTAGTGTTTTGGGAGGAAAAGCAACCTTCTTAGTAGAGAAGAGACATTACAATAGGGAGATCTGAGCCTTCTTCGAGTTCTGCCTCAGAACCTCAGTACATGTGACTGTGGTCTGAAGTTAATTTCAGACTCTCTGCCTGCATTTCCCTCCTTTTCCGTCAAGGTAATTTTCTGCTGTTCTCCCTGGATTCTTGGCCCTTGTTTACCTGAAAGATCTATAAGATCCCCTGAAGAAGTGTTTGCGCACCCCAAACCTCACTTTTTTATTATTTTCTTTCCTTCAATCTATAGCAGTCAGTGCAATATTAAAGAGAGACCCTGGAAGCCTTGTTCACCATCTTTAGACCATTATGTTTTCCCTGATTGCCCACTTTCTTTACAGTCATGCTGCAGATGTCTACAAAATCAGTGACCGGTAGAGGGAGTGACAGGATAAAGAACCACACGGAGTATTTGTAGAAAGCGTATCTAAAGGGAGCTTTTTTTGTAGTTAAGGAGGTCTCTGAGGGGTGGGAGGATGTTTAAGGCCTGGCTCACCTGAATTTTTTTAAGCCCCTTGTGGTTCCTGAGGGCACCCATGCATATTTTAAGCCTGACTGACCCTAAAAACCTGGAGTGGGGTGATGTTATGAAAGTGTCACTCAACTGCCAGAACCTTACGTGAACTTCAAAAGGAAATAAATCCAACTTCTGGCTTTACTGTACCTGGTGTTAAAGACTGATAATGTAGTGTTTGAGTGTTTGCTGTTTGTCAGTACCTTGATGCCTATGCTTTTCTGCAGGTTCTCTATGCTGCTAGGGATGCCCAGGTCTCGGTGGCGCTGTTCCTTCATTTGCTGGGATTTGCCAGCCTCCCTGCTACATCTGAAGGTGAAAGCTCTGTCACTGCTTGGGAAAAAGCACTGGGTAAATGCCGGGGCTTGGTGGATATCCCATTTAGAGGAAGAAGGAGTGGCAGCACAGGAGAGGAGAAGAGTGGAGAGGGACGCTCCCCTCGGAAAGCAAAGAATCAGAAATCTTCAGTGAATGGCCAGCCCTCTGGCAATCAGCAAGTGAGAGATCCACGGAGGCACAAGCGAAAGCCTCTGGGCGTGGGATATTCTGCACGGTAAGTTTATGAGCACGTTTTACTCCTTGTGCTGCAGATTGAAAACTTTGAATGATGCTTTATGCTCTACTCATTAAACCAAGTGGATAATATGAGCTAGGAAAGGAAATGCAGGACCCAATGGTCATGGGAACCAGACCTTGTTTATGTTTTCCCCATTTCCCTCTAGGTGGTATTGAAAGCCGGGGCAGCACTTGGATCTGTACCGGGTTATGAGAAGGTTGTCTTCAGCTTTGCCCTTCCTTCTCCTATGGAGGAGCATTAGCTGGAGAGCAGAGTCCCAGCAGGAGGCGGTTGGCTGTCTGAGTGGCATTTACTGCTCAAACAGTTGTGCCCTGTCTCCTCCGGGGAGAAGGTGGCAGCTGCACAGAATTTGTCCTGTAAGCAGGATCTGCCTTGTGGACTGCTGTTGGTACTGTGCTGCCCCAGGTCATTGTGGCCACAGAGATGTCAGGGTACTGAGCAAAGCTGAAGCCTAAGGTTAGGAGGGGTGAGACACATAATGTGAGGTGCCAGATTGCAAAGAAAGGAACAGTCTGCGGCTGCGTCAAAGCACTGCACATCTATGTTGGCCTGGGAGAGAGAGGAGGGAATGGTACTACTTTGGCCTTGCAGAAGCAGCTGTTGCTGGATTCAGGATCCCTGTCCCACAGGTGATTTTTGTGGAGCAAATCCTCAATTCTTATGGCCCTTTGCTAGTGAAAGTTCAGTTGTTTTTAAATTAAAACAAGTTGGAGAAGTCTCTTTAAGCTTAATGCAGTGGAGTATGTGGAGAGCTACTGTGTTTGGGTTTGCTTGAATACAATTTAATAAAATTAATCACAGGGATGTAGGAACTAAAATTGTCTGTAGTTACTGTTTGGAAAGAAAAAACATCGTTTTAGTGTTTGTTTTCTCCTTTTCAAGCTTATTGGATTGGCAATGAAGACATTTTAATGCAGTCAATAATATTGATTTCATTAGCAATCATTAATGATATTGTGTTGTACACAGCAAGTCCCTTCAGATTTTTTTTTTTTTTTCTGTTGGAGCCTGTGCCATACAAAACAGGAGGACTGCACCTCATGGGAGGGTTAAAATTTAAACAAAATTGCATTCTGAGCTAAACTGAGCTCTCCCCATGGTCGGTTGTTTGTTTATTTGTTGTTTTTAACCGCTCTTTACTTCATGAGAGATCTGTAGACTCACTGTTCTTTACAGTATCTCCAGCAGTCTGGCTGTGGTCTGTAATAAGACTGATTTCAAAAGTCCTCTTCCACTCTTCCTTTCTGTAAGCCTGTTTAGTTTTAATGTTTATTCATTTAGAGTTGGGAAGTACTCAAATTATCATGGTGGTTGAACTGAACTGCTGATGCTCAGTGGAAGGAGACCTCCTGTATTGTTTTGTTGTGTTGCATTTTTTCCCCCTGTGGACCTCAGAAGAAATCTTTTTGTCAGATTACATAGCCTGTGAATCAACCTTTTTAGCTGGTAAAACTCTGCTGAGGACTTATTTGTATGATCTGGCTGGAAAGAAAGGAAACTTTTCCACAGTGTATTCGGATATGTCTATATCCCTGGCCAGTTCCTCCCACGTGCTCCCCAAGCTCAGGGTGCTCTGCTCTTCAGTTTTGTTTGAAGGAGGTTTGCAAAGTAAGGAAATGTTATCTGCAACACAGAGCCCTTCCACACACTGCCACAAACCACCAGAGACCGCTCAAGCAGGACTTTTCACCACTGACGAAGGTTAGGTGCATGTGTTTCAGAGGGCCTCAGCTCACCTTTGTTATTCCTATGGACTCGGGTGTTTGGGTTCCCAGTGCTCCAAGAGGTTTTTTGCATATTTCTTGTGGATGAGTGAAGTAATTGCTGTTTACACTAAGTTTTAGAAAACTTGACTTAATAAAACATTAAAATACGGGCTTAGACAGCTCATCCTTGAAATTGCCTTGCCTGTAAGTTGACACTCTCTTTTAGCTTACTCTTAGTTCATCATCCTTCTTGACTTCAATTCTCATTTGTTTTCTAATGTAATTTATTTTTAAATGCTGTCATTATTGATGGCATCTCTTAAACTGGGATTCAGAGTTACAATTCTATTGGCAGCAGGAGAGCAAAGATACCTTACAGTCAGTTGGTGAACCCTAGGTACGTTTTCAGATGTTCTGCTTCCCTTAGCAGCAGCCTTCGCAGCACTTAGCAGCCATAATGTGTGTTTAGGGGCACTCCTGTGATTTGGAGGAGGCTGCATGAGTTGCAGTGTGGAATGCATGGCTATGGAGAGCTCTGGTTTTTTGGCATGCTATTATAGTTGCTGTAATGCTCCCCTTGTTTCATAGAAAATCTCCACTGTACGACAACTGCTTCCTGCATGCACCAGATGGACAGCCCCTGTGCACTTGTGATCGCAAGAAGGCTCAGTGGTATCTGGACAAGGGGATTGGCGGTGAGCATACCGATTTGCCTATTGGTGTTTGAAATACATAACTTTTGGGTTTTTGCCTTGTTTCTTAGGTAACTGGGCATGAATTTTTTGTATCCTTTCTTATTGGAAGTACTGTTGGGGATTCACTAAGATGACTCCTGTGTTTTAGCTTTTTTATTTTAGCTTTCAAATACAAATTAGTCTTGAATATTTTCTGTTTGCCTTTACCCTTTCAGAGCTAGTTAGCACAGACCCATTTGTTGTGAAGCTGCGGTTTGAGCCTTCAGGACGTCCCGAGTCTCAAGTTGATTATTATCTGACAGTCAAAGAGAACCTGTGTGTTGTATGTGGCAAGCGAGAGTCCTATATCCGGTGAGTCGTTTAGTGGGATAAGAGAAAAACACATTTTTTAAAACTGGACTGAGGTCTGCATCTAGTTTGGCATCCAGAAGCTTGGGTAGTGGCCTGAAACATCATGCTTGTTCACATCCTGGATTGAGCTATCACTGTTTGAATGCTCTGTAGTTGTATGTGTCTGGGTAAGTTTGACAGTGAACAGGCCAACCTTCCCTCTTCTTACAGAGGCAGGAGGTATTTGTGCTTGGAGAGAACAAAGCCAATGGAACATGTATGTGCCGCTGTTTGAATGACAGGGGGCAGCAGTATGCCAACACACTGTTCTGATGGCATCCCCTTCTGAAAATAGCTGTACTGTTCCTTCCACTACTTAAACCTTTCAAAAATATAAGGATTAGGTGAGCCTGAAGCCCATGAGGTCACAAAGGGTGAGATTTTTGTCTTTGCAGCTGCTACTGTTCAGCTGAGAGGTATGCTTCTCATAGTGCATTGCTTTATTATTTTTTTTTTATTCAGTATAAATCACTTCTTTTTAATTGAAAGTGGTGAATTTTTGGAAGGGGAGGAAAAAGAGAAATGCAGAAAACGTGTAGAGAGAAGTACGAATAAAAAAGTTGCAGAATCTATTGCTGCATTGAGGGTCCTGACCCTGGTGATCTTTTTTTTTCCTGGACTTTTAGTATTAGTTGTCCCTTTGCGGGCCAGGAAGAGGAGGAACTGGGGAATAGCAACCCCAGGAAAATGTAATGAGGTGGCTGGTTTGTCTTCCTTAGGAAGAATATTGTTCCTCATGAATACCGAAGACACTTCCCCATCCAGATGAAGGACCACAACTCCCATGATGTGCTCCTGCTCTGCACGTCCTGCCATGCCATCTCCAATTACTATGATAACCATCTCAAGCAGCAGCTGGCTGAGGAGTTTGGTGCCCCCATTGGCTCTGAGGAAGGTGTACGTCTTCTGGAGGACCCTCTGCGCAGGCAAGTGCGCTCAGGGGCCCGAGCCCTGCTGAATGCAGACAGCCTGCCTGACCCCCGAAGGGCAGAACTTCTGCAAAGCATCAAGGACTTCTTTAACACAGAGGCAGTCACCCCAGAGATGCTCCAGGAAGCAGCTGGTCTGGAAACCAGGTATGACAAGCCCATCAGTAGATGTAACATTTTAGTCATTTATGTTGGCATATAAGTTCGACAAAAAGTTGTCTACACACAGAGCCTTGGGTAAATATTACTGCAGCAAAGTAAAACAAAATCCAGCAGGATTTGCAGAGCTGAGGATCACACATGCTGACTTCCCGCCCATCACCCCCAAAGCATTTTAATGAAAATAAGACAAAACCCATTGCTGGTCTCCTTGAGATATTGATGTATCTTCCCTAAAACAATGGTGTCAAGTTAAGAAGTTTCTGAATTTGAGACTACTAGGAGTTGATCTGCACAGGAGAAATGAGCCTCTAAAAGCATAGATTTATCACTTGTATAAGCCTGCAGAGTCTGGATTTATAGTAATTTGATACGTTTAACTAGAAAGCAAGGCTAGGAAGAAGATAATTGTTCATGCTGAGGCTCTAAGCAGACAAGTGCATTCTGCATTTCTTACTGTGTTTTTGTTTACCCCCTTCTCCCCTCAACCCAGCAGTAGTTTGTGAACTGCCGCTCTTGTTTCTTCCCCTCTTCCCCTTCCGTTTCCAGCAATCTCCTTCTGTTCTTGTTCTCCATCTTCCCCTCCACTGTTTTATACCTTTTGAAGGTCAGATCACGGAGGGAGACTGAAAGACAATCATATCGGGAGTCTCCTCTCTTCTTCTTTCTCAAAGTTTCCCCAAATATCTTTTCTTAACTAGTATCTGGCCTCTGCACGAAGTCAGTATTTTCACTGTTGTTTGTAATGTGGCAATGTTATAACTCAGAACCTATCCAGGCAGGGAATTCAGTGGCAGGATCAGGGCTCTGGAATGTCATATGGTTCTTGCCTTGAAATTTGCAGTCTGTCTCCTGAGGAGCTTGTAATGAACCTTGAGAGCTTTGTTTAGTATTGCTGTAAAAGAAGGAACACTTTCTCAGTTCAAAGGAACCAGCTTCCCAGTGTAACTGTGTTTCAGGAAGCAGTCTGGCATGGAAACAAAGCTTAAAACTCTCCCTCCTGGTTAGCTTACCATGTGTCTGTAATTAGATTCTGCAGCTGAAAGTATCTTCAGTGTCTTGCTGTTCATTGTAGACAGGTCTAGATTCTGACAGTGAGCATGTGTGAAAATAAACTCTGCTTGTGTCCTGGCAGGATCTGCAATGAGAGCTACATGCCACATGGACTGAAGGTGGTGCAGTGTTTTGCTAAAGGAGGCCTGCGCTCCCTTATGCAGTTGGAGAGACGCTGGCGGCAGCATTTCTTGGACAGCATGCAGCCCAAGCACCTCCCAGAGCAATGGTCAGTGGACCATAACCACATGAAACTGATCCGAAAGTACGGGGAGGATCTTCAGATTGAGCTGTCGTGAAACTAACTTCCTGGACTCTAGACAGTGTCTACGGACATACGTAACTGAAGGTGGAAGGACCGGGTTTATTTCTGTCTCCACTAACATCTGGGCCTGGGTTTGCAAACAGGCGGCAGTGGATCTGCCAGATTTAGCATTTGATAGAGTTAAATCTCTTGAATCCGACTTGAATTTTCAGGTGTGTTGTGGTTTAACCCCAGCCAGCAACTAGGACCATGCAGCTGCTTGCTCACTCCCCCCAGCTGGGATGAGGGAGAGAATCAGAACGGTAAAAGTGAGGGAAAAAAGCCCTCATGTTTTGAGATAAAGACGGTTTAATATGTAGAGCAAAAGCCATGCACACAAGCAAAGCAAAACAAGGAATTTGTTCACTGCTTCCCATGGGCAGGCAGGTGTTCAGCCATCTCCAGGAGAGCAGGGCTTCATAACGCGCAACAGTCACTTGGGAAGACAAACGCCATCACTCCGAACATTCCCCCCTTCCTCCTTCTTCCCTCAGCTTTGTATACTGAGTGTGACATCCTATGGTATGGAATATCCCTTTGGTCAGTTGGGGTCAGCTGTCCCAGCTGTGTCTTCTCCCAATTTTTTGTGCACTCCCAGCCTACTTGCTGGCAGGGCAGTGAGAGGAGCAGAAAAGGCCTTGACTGCTTAGCAACAACTAAAAACATCAGTGTTTTACCAACACTATTTTCATCCCAAATCCAAAACATAGCACTATACCAGCTGCTAGTAAGAAAGTCAACTCTATCACAGCTGAAACCATGACAAGGTGGTTTTGAATTTTTAATCCTAGTCTGTCACTGACTAGTTCAGTGCAAAAGTGATATGCTAAGGGAACTTGCCTTCTCAGAGTGACTACGGAGAGTTGTTTTCGACCCCCCCAGGGTCGCTGATGCCTCCAGACCATCTCTCTTAACACAGAGCACAATATATGAACATTTCCAGGTTTTCCAACAGATACATCTGCACCCTTAGCTGCACCTTGAGAGTCTTCTAAAAAAAGTCTTTGCTTTCAGTGCAGTTGTATGCATGAGTTCTTCTCAGAGAAGACTCCCTGCTAGAGAGAGATTCCTTGTTTGGAAGTGACAAAGAAACTTCACCTTTTTTTCTTCAGATTCTGAGCTATATATCAGCATTGCATATAGGCCTCAGTGAATTTCCTGGTGGCAGCTCCCTGATAGGAAGCGACAGTCTTTAGACTTTGGCAGTATGGAAGCACCCATGTGAAGTCTTTCCTTAAACAGCTTCCAGCAACACACAGTCTATAAAAAAAAAAAATGTAATGTCCTACTTCCACTTGTTTATCATGATTAGCTCTTGGTGGGTACCTTTTCATATCAGACTGAAATGGGGTCAGGTGTCTTAAAAGGGATGAGAGGAAACAAATTTTATTGAAATACCAGCATCTTTTAAGAGGTCAGACCATGTGTGGTAGAAAACTGGGAATTCTGGTATTCTGTTCCTGGATTTGACACGCATGGTGGTGAGCGGGTCATATTCTCTTCATGCCTGTTTCCCTGTCTCTAAAATGGGACTAATAATACTTACCTATCTCACAAGGGTGTTGTGAGGCTTAATTAATTCATGTTTTTGTAAAATGCTTTGAAAATATAAGCTAGTGTGTGCTAATTATTACTGTTGTTTTTTAAAATGTGCTGCTGTCTGACTTTCTTAAATATTAATGTTTTTTGCCTGGTGCTAGACCTTAGATAAATATAACTTTTTAAAAATACATACCCTTTTCTGTGAAATCGCTTTTGAGTGTTTTGATTGCATGGGTGTGCTTCTCCTGAATGATGAAGCTATGCTCAACATTTTTATAGGTCTCAGTAAAGAAGTTTCAGTAAAACCCTGAAGTCATACTTCACACTACTGTGTATAGTACAGTTGACCCATATTTTATTATAACATTTGGGCAGAATCGTGTACGTGCTGTGATCATGGCTGAAACTCTCCCTTATCAGATAATTCAAGAAATTTCACAGGCCAGGAGTGAAAAACCTGTTTGCAGCAGAGACTGTTTGAGATAAGTAGGAGCCATGGAGAAATGGTACGTTAGTGCCATCACAGAGAAGCTGCAGTAGCAGCCAGAGCACAAGGAATCAAAGATTCATGATAAATACTACTTATCACAGAGCTGCAAATGAGACTATTTTCATTATATGGGCAATTTTGTTCCTTTCCTGTACCACTGACAGGTCTTAACAAAAACCGATCTAGCCAAATGTGTTCTGTCTCTGTGCTCATTCACACAGCTGATTGTAATCTCAGCAAGAACCTCCTGTCTGCAGCAGCAGCTTGGATATAACTATTTCTCTCCAAAGCATTTTGAGTATGTGTTCAGATAGGGCTATCTCCTCTCCTATCTTTAGTGCCATCTGATCAGGGTGGCAAGAGCTCTGCGTGGCTCAGAAACTCCTTTTCAACGATCAGGAGTACAAGGTGTCCATCTCGCTTTGTCCTGCTTTGTTTTTTCTCCCTTTGTTCTGATGCAGGAACTCCTGATAAATCTGTCCTTGTTTGATGGAACTGACAGGCTGACCACAGGGCTGCTGTCTTTTCGGTTTGTTGAGTCAAGAAAATGATGTTGAGACAAGGATTGGACTCTACAAGTCCTCTAAACTTAAGGCGTCAGTGATATCATTGACGATTTTTGTGTTGTTTTTTTTTTTTTTCCAAATCACTTGTTCAGGAATAGAGATTTGCAAGGAAAAACTTCATAAATATTTTCTTAACTAAGATTCTTTGTTGTTTGTAAGATATCCTTAACTTGCATTATTTTAAGTCAACTTGAAAGAGGAGGGGAAGTGGTATATTTATTGTGCAGAAACAGATTATTTTTATATGATTATGATTTTAAATTTTCTGCCAGTCTATAGATAAAACTTGTGTGTATGTCTTCATGGCTAATTGTTACACTCAGTAAAAACTTGTTCTTTTACCAGTCTTAGCACTACTGAAGCTCTTTTTGTCCTTTTTCACGTGCCTGCTTTTTCTCTCCTTTCCCTGTGTCTCACCCTGTACTTGTGAGTCCATCGTTCCTTATGTTAACACCAGGACCTCACCCTCTGAGTTTCCCTTTCCAGTGCCTTCCCTGATGTGTCTGTAGGAGATGAGTCATGGAAGAGCCCATGCTGGCAGCAATACTTTACTTCCAAGCAGTGCGATAGCAAGTTTGCTCAAGTATACTTGAATTGTTGCTCTGAGGCTCCTGGTGGATTCAGGTGCTGCCCTTCATGGAATCATGGAGTTTTCAGAGTTGGAAGGGACTTCTAGAGATCATCTAGTCCAACTCCCCTGCTAAAGCAGGATTGCCTAGAGCACATTACTCAGGACTGCATCCAGGCGGGTCTTGAAAATCTCCAGAGAAGGGGACTCCACAGCCTCCCTGGGCAGCCTGTGCCAGTGCTCTGTCACCCTCACCGTAAAGAAGATTTTCCATGTATTTGAATGGAAATTCCTATGTTCTAACTTGTGCCCATTGCCCCTCATCCTGTCACTGGGAACCATTGAAAAGAGCCTGGCTCCATCCTCCTTCAACCCACCCTTTAGATACTTGTACGCCATAATAAGGTCTCCCCTCAGCCTTCTCTTCTCCAGGCTAAAGGGTCCCAGCTCTCTCAGCCTTTCCTCATAAGGGAGATGCTCCAAGCCCTTAATCATCTTAGTTGCCCTTCGCTGGACTCGCTCTAGCAGTTCCCTGTCCCTCTTGAACTGGGGAGCCCAAAACTGGACACAGTATTCCAGTTGTGGCCTCACCAGTGCTGAGTAGAGGGGGAGAATGACCTCCGACCTACTGGCCACACTCTTCCCTGTGCAGCCCAGGATTCCGTTGGCCTTTTTGGCAACAAGGGCACATTGCTGGGTCATGGATAATTTAGTGTCTACTTTGGCCTGGTCGTGTTGGTCAGTCATGATGGCTACTGATCTACCTTTTTTTAAATTAAAAACTTGAATGCTCTGGTTGAGCAAAATCTATCTAGGTTGCCCTAAGTATCTTACCGATGCTAGGGCCCTCCTGCACCAAACCACACGCATCCATTTTGCCTGCGGAGGGAGAGAATTGCCGTGCCTCTCTGCGCAGGCTGGATTTCACATGGGATTTTTCATTCCGTTGCTTGTCACTTTACGTTTGTAAGTTTGCCCAAGGTACGCTGCTAGAGATGGGGGAGAGAAATTTTCCCTTTTGCCCTGCGCTTGATGCCATCTGTCTCAAACTGGTTCTTGTAGGTTAGTGGGGAGCATGCTCCAGATGCTGAGGTCCCTAAACCTGTCTTAGTTTATGAATTCCCTGCAGAATTTACCTCCATCCTTTTTGTTTCAGTTTTTTTGCCTACATGAAACAGATGTGCTTTTCTCTGAATATGGCTGGGTACATGTTTCCAGTGACACTCCTCTGGAGCAGGAGTACCAGCTGGCCCTGCGGTAGGTTAGCTTGACTTCCCCCATGGGCTACAAACTGATTTCTGTCTTCCCAAACACTACAGTTTGCCTTTTTCTTGGCTTTGCAGTAACTTAGACGTTATTGCAAGGTGCAGGAATTACTAGCTGAGCAGCATTTTTGATAGTCTGGCAGTTGGAGGTGCAGTAAGTGCTGCATTTCTGAGCAGACCTTACATGACATGTTAATTATGCTGCTGACAGACTTGGCATTTGGAGTGCCTTGGTTTCTCTCCTTTGACAGTCTTTAAAGGTCCCAGCTGTCACATCTATGACTGACAGGACTGAAGACAACATATGCCTGTGGGCTTCTTGCATTTTTCTCTGTTTGGTATTCGCTAATGGCAGGAATGGGAAGCTGTCTTCCTGTTGCATTTCTATTGCTCTGGCTCCCTGGGGAGTATCTGAACTCTGCACTGTTACATGGTTTTGGTGGGGTTGGTTTTTTTCAGTGAAGGCAAAGTGGTTAGCCTTGAGAAGTACCTCATTGCCCTGGCCCTGTGCCTAAATGCCTTTGAGGAACCGGGCCTTTTGCATATGCAGAGGGAGCTTCTGTAATAAGGAGTCACCAGGAGCCCTCGCCAGCGTGCAGTCGTCTGTACTGATTTAGAGGCACCTCCAGTCTGAACCAGTAGGTCAGTTCCTATCTCTGCTCCTTGAGCTCCTCCGTCCTTCAGGCTTCCAGGCCAGACCTATACCACCTTCTTCATTCCCACAGCCTGACACAAACTGTCGTCCCCTTGACGTTCTTTGGGAATAAGTGGCACTTTAAAGCCCTTTCTCTCATTTCTGCATAGTGCTGTGTTATTGGCATAAGGGCTTTTCCGCACCCTCAGGGGTACATTGGTCTGGAGAAAGGGAGAGGCAGTTTGAGGTCAGTGCAAAGAAGACATATTCAGCTTTCTCTTGTGTGTTATTAAGGGAGGCACAGTGTGCCCTCTTGTATTAGTCCCGCATCAAGGGAGTTCTGTTAAATGTTTTTTACAGGTAGAGAGGGTAATGCAAGAAAGCCAACATGGTTAAGCTTAGTAAGGGGAAAAAAAAACCAAACCAAAAAGCCAAATAAACATGCGTGGAACATAATTTCCCATATTCAAAACAGATTCCTCTGTCACTGTGAATTCCATCATGAACAGCGGACAGCTGTGGCAAGGATTTTCTGCACCAAGGTTAGTGCTGTATCTTCTCTTCCCACTTAACTATCATGGTGCTTGTTTCTGTCTTGAATTAGCCAGCGTGACACCACCTGGGGTCTCAGTGGTGTTGGTCGCCAGGAAACAGAGCAAAACCATCTTTCTTTTATTATTTTTCTTTGTAAGCTGTTGGATAAGTTCAATTTCTGAGATGGGAGAGTAAAGAGAACAGGGGAAAAAAAAAGGGGGGGATGGATGCTTTTATTGTAAAATAGAGATGTCATCTCCAGATAACAAGAAACTATTTCCTCGTACAGGAAAATCTCCAGCCTCAGTTATAGATGATATAAAATATGGCTTCTATCTTTCTTTGCTTAAAAAATAGAAAGATTGTGCAGTGGTTAAGGACCAAAAGAGAGGAGACATTTATATATCTCAGCACAAATGTGACAAATCTGGGGAAATAGGTACTAGGCAGCTGTCAGAAATGCAGGCTTAAGAGAAAAACTGCCTGTCCAAACCCCCTCCACAAAAGACCTGCTGCTCTAAGAAGCTGTTTCGCTTTGTAGTGTGCCCTGTGGGGAACTGACATGTATCTGTTTCACATTGATTAACAGCAAGTCCTTTCCAATTGATTGTCCTTTGAAAAGTGCCAAACAGTACTCTGCATCAGCTGAGATCTGCCAGTTGCTCTTCCCTTTTTCCTCTGTGCCCTGACTCTGTCCAGGACTTTCAGCTGTAAATAAAAGCAGAGAGACTGACTGCTTGTAGCAAGTTGTGAAAATCAGAGTGCGACTTCCTTTCAATGCAGTATGAATAAAAAGTCATTATCCCTACTTGTCTAGCAAGGGCTATGGAGAGCCCAAATCTGAGCTGTAAGTATGTGTGTATAGTTTTATGTCAGATTTTTGCTATTCAGATAATGCTTTCCATATGTTTTTAAAGCATTACACCCTCTTCTTTCCCCCTCTGGTTCTCCTGTGATATATGGGTAGCGATACTAGATGTTGTTCAGCTGCACATCTCAAAGCGCTATGCTGGTGTCTGAAAGACCAGCTCCATTTTACAGATATTTTCCCTGCGCTTAGAAAAAGAGTCAGTCCAAGCTGTATAATTAGAAATTAAGAAATCCTTACAGAGCCCTGGAAAATACCAGACTTGACTGCCCATCTCTTAACAAATTGGTTATGGGGGAGAAAGCTTAAAATTCAGCAGGCCTTCAAGGGCATATTCTGTGTACGATAGCCATAGGTGACAACCACTAGATGGTGCTGAGTATTAAACCCCCCAAAATACCCAAGTGTCTGTCTTTTTTTTTTTTTTTTTCCCTTCCTTTCTCCTCTGCCTTGTAAAATGGGCATTAGGACTCTTAATGCCACTGGGCTCTGGCCCCATTAACTCCATGCCCCCCAGTTCTGCTCCGCTGCTGTCAAGGTTTCCTGTGAGTAGTGAAATATTGGAAGGTGTTCTTGCTATCAGCAGAGTAGAAGTCCTGCTGCACCTTTGGCAAAGGAGGTGGGGTAAGTACAGGTAGATAGATATAAGGTGGGTTATCTTTATTTCACTCAATTGAACTAGTCACCAGTTAAAACCAGAAAGACCTCCTGTTAGCCATCATCCTTTAGTTGGGTGTATTTTACCACCAGCTGTGGCTTATCAGTGGGTTGATAGAAAAAGCTTATTTGTCATGATGGGCTGCAGGAGGGGACAAGGAAGAGAAATTGCTGTAGCTAGCAGCTTTGCCCTTGGGTAATAATCTCAACCTGCTTTGCCCTAAACATGGAGGGAAAGGAGCTGAGGGAAGCCTGGATGGGTCCTCACCCTCCTCACTGCCTCTTTTGCTTGGGACCTGCCACTCTGGAAGGTAAGTCCTGTTCTCTACAGGGGACACCAGGATGGAAATGTGTCTTATGAGCAAAGCCCAGAAGAACTGAATTTGTCTAGCTTAAGGGAAACACAGAACCGAGAGACAAGGAAACAAATAAGAAAAATATCGTGGTGAAGAGGAAGGGGATTTTCGTGGTTTGCTTTCTAGTCTAGCTAGGACAGGAGGTTATAGACTTAAATGTCAACGAAGGAGATCTGGGCTAGTCATGAAGAAAAGCTTCCTTATGGTATGCGCTGCTTCATGACACAGGTCACATCGCTTCCTTACAAGCGTGCTGGCTGGCTCCCCAGCTGCAAACCATCTGTGCTGCCCACCGACAAACCTGGAGGTGATAAAAACTGAAATATTTTAGCTAAGTCTGTCCGCGGGCATTTTGTTCCCATCCGTGCTACGTGCCTTTCAGTCACCCGCTGCCAAGACTGACACGCAGCGCTTCTCTCTGAACTCTTTAATTAATGTGTGCCTGCTCTGGATTTTTATAGCTCTTAAAAAGTAGCTGTGAGTGGTATCTTGTGTCGGAGGGAGGTTTTATATCACTGCTGTGAAGCTCGCCATTGCTACTGCTGAGGAGGTGACCTTGGCACGTGTTCCCTCCCCTTTGCTCCTCGCACTATGTGTTAGCACCACACTTTGCTCTTCCAGTCAAATGCTTCAAAAAAGGACACATGAGCCAAATGATTTTGGGTTTGGTTTTGTTGTTTGGTTTGTTGTGTTGTTTTGTTGTTTTTTTTTTTTTCCAAATGCAACTTAGGAGCTTTCCAAAAATCCCTGCTCCCTTGAGACGAAATACAAAACCAGACCTTCAGACCCAGGTAAACTTTCTCTGTCTAAATAAGGATTCATTTTTTATATCTCAGAACTTCACTTAGGGGAGACAATGAAGACAGTAACCTCACCAGCCGTGTTTTTCTATAAGTCCCTGTGAGTGTGTTAGGGAAATTTTTTGTAGGTTTGTTTTTTGTTGGTTTTTTTTTTTTTTTTTTTCCCTGGGAAGTTAAATGGAACTGCTGGACAAAGAAATTGTGCTGGAATCGGGACGAGAAATACACACCAGTAAAGCCAGCATGATTTTCTCACTTCTATCCTTATGGGGCTATACTCATATCCTGAACAAAGATGAAGGGACAATACTGGCAAACACCATCAGCTTAAAGTTGAAGGGAATTCCAAAAGCCATGGGGTGCCGTGTCTCAGACACTGCAAAAAAGTACTTCAAATGATCAGTGAGGGCAAGGACGGAGAAGTAGGCGTTGCTGTGCTGGACCAAAGCCAAAGTCTAGTTAGTGGTCAGTAGTGAGAGCTTGGTTCTCCCTAGATAGTTTGTTTTTCACACTTCATATTTTCAGGGTGAAAAAGCTGATTTGTATTTCATGTGGTACTTTGAGGAAAGTTAGGCAGGATTTTTCTAGCATGTCTCCCATCACCAAGACACATGGTGTGGTGCCCGCCTTGCTGGGCATGAGCCGTATGGTCAGCTGGATTTCATTTCACCTTCCCCTCTCTCAATACTCAGCAGTGAGTAGACTCTCAGTGAGTCGGCTGTCTGAAAAATGTCAGCTAAAGTGGCTGCACGTGTTTCTACCAACACCAATTCCCAAACTGCGTTTAGGGTTTTGAAGAGTGTGGGGAGAAAGACCCTGATTGATACAACACTGCTTTAGTTTGCTTGGCTGAAAAACTCCTGCGTGGAGGGACTGTTGTCTAGTTAACAGGGCATTTTACAAGGAAGAACTTCAAAGTCTTTACAGGGATTGATCTTTGAAGTAGTCTGTTCCCTGGCTGGCTCTTTGTTTCTTTTAGGGATGGGAGATGCAAGGAGTAATGGCAAATGTAGTAAGGGTACCTGTGGAATGAAGTGCTGGTGTTCAGGCAGGTTTGGTGGTAAACTGCATGAGCTATTTTGCATGTTTTAACCCCAAATAATTCAATGCTCTAGGTGTGCTGGTTTGATAAAGCAAAAATGGCTTCTCCACCCTCCTTCCTATGCTTGTCAGTGGACTGTGGCGATAGTGACGTAAAGAGATGTTGGGGAGCAGTGTCAGAGACACATAACCTGACTTCTCAATTACAACACGTGGCAGAGGAGCAGAAACTCCCTCTGCACGTGTGCTAGCCTTGCTGCTCTGCAGATTTGACATGGAGAGGACAAAGTTGCTTTTGTGGTCCTTTTTGCCTCTGCTGAAACTGTGGCTGCCCATCAACAGCTGCACTGTGCAAACAAAACCCTTGTAAGGTAACTTGATGATGATCCAGCTGGGGGGACGGACAAGAGTGACAGAGAGACAGATGAGCAGATATCATCTGTTCAGGCTTGAGGAACACCACGGCTGTGTCTTCAGCACTGAAGTACTTAAATTTGTCAACAGTCCTTACTAGCTATGCCTATCAAAGCCCACTGAGATGCATCAAGTAGCCTATTTTCTAAGCTACTACAGACTGTCTGAAGAGGACCCTCTGGATGCATCTGTCTCTGCCATGATAGCCAGAAATTTAGACCTCCCTTACATGGCGTTAGTTATTATTTTGATTGGGGGTGGGTTTTTGGATAGTTTCTTTTGTTTATCTAACTTAAATTTGATCTGATGCTGTCAAGGAGGGTGCGAAGGTCTGTTATGTGGTTGTAGCTCATTCCCCTGGCAATGCAGTGCTATAAACACCTCAAATTCGGCAGCTGTGTCCATCCTGAGGGAGCTGCACTGGTTTAACGCTGTCAGTATATTAAAGCAGTACTCCTTGTGTATCGACAAGCTCCTCTTTCTTTTAGCAATGCAAACACGTAGTGAGTAAATTACAATATTTTTTTTTTGACAACAGAGAATAAAAGGCATTAAATCTGTGTGTCCCCACCTCAGGCTCCTGGCTGGGTGCGTTTATGCACTGCTGGCAGCCTGGACCCCTGCTGCGACCCAGCAGACGCGTACAAAGGAGCCTGCCGCGGAACCAGGCACTGGAGTGCTGCTGAACCGAGGTGGGAGGTTGTCACAGCGCCAGGGGGCCAACCTGCCTCAGGAGCTAAGGAATCCTGGGGAACGGAGCTCCTCCATCTCTCACTTCAGTCATTACGGACCTCACAATTTCACCTTTTGCTCCTGCTCCCTGTTAATGTCACAGCAAGGAGACCCAAGCCACAGAAAACAAACGTTGGAAATGTGTCACTGCTCCTTCAGACAGCTCACATGGGGAAGTCTGTCCATGTTATTTCTAAAACCCCAAATCCCTAGAAAGGGCTGATGGTGCCCCAGTGGCTGAGCTCGTGCCTCAGCGGGTGGGGTGGTGGTAGGGCATTGCACCTCAAGCACAGCATAGCTGCAAACAGTGGGACAGTGCTGGAAAAAATGGTTCCCAAATGCAGCACAATAGTTTTTTAGAAAAAAAAAAACAACTACAACAACAACAACAAAAAAACCCACACAAAAATAGAGTGAGACTGGGGCATTTTAAGGACACCGAGCTGCTGAACAGGATTTTCAGAGCTGGAGCTGCTTACTCTTCAGGGAGGGCAGGAAAGTGCTTTTCTTAAGGTGCGTCTGTCCCACTTCTTCGTTTCTGACGTCCCTGGCATCCCCAAACTATCTTCTGAATCTTACTTGAAGCTGTGAACTCCTGACTTCAATAAATCCACAGCAAAGCATGACCCTGAGGTCAAGAAATGACAAAATCAGCAGAGGCACAAGATCAGAAGTACCTGGAAACCCTTCTAAATCTTGATGTGCTGTCTGTAGCTTGTTTATTGACTTCTGCTCAGTCTGAGGGCAAAAAATGGGCACCTGGATGAATGTGCAGGGTCAGCCCCAGTTTAGTTCATGGAAAGCAGTGCCAGGTTGCTCGTTTCAATGTTTTATTAGTGAAAGAAATGCGTCTGAGCCAAAAATGAATGGCAATTTTTGTTATTTATACTGTAGTGGCCGGTGGCCTAACTATGCGTGGAAATTTGGGTGAGCCCCAGTTCATGATGAATGGGCAATGACCTCATGGTCCGATGTCATCACAAATCAGTTCCGCTGCAGATGATTTAAAACAACTTCAGATTTAGATGGATTTAGATTTAGCCACCTCTTTTGTCATCCTTATTCCTCTCCTGCGGTACCCTGGATTCACCAGCCCTCAGTTTTGTCCTGCCCCCTCTGCAGTACGAGCACTCTACCTTCTCCCTCTTTTTCCTTACCATAATTTCACTCGCTCTGGTGATTGTGCTCTTTTCCTCTTTCCAGCAGGCTTGTCCCGAAACAGCCAGGGCAGTGCTGAGCATGCCCATGAGGGGAAGAGCCTCCTGGCTTTTTCTTGCGATGCACGGGACACCTGACCAAGGAATTCCTGGCATTCCCCAAAATTGCTCCTCTGGTCAGTGGTCTCTCTTTGTGGCTCCCTCTGAGGCTCCAGGAGGTTGCACTTTCATTTCCAGATCCATCAGTCATTTTCATTGGGATTCCCGTTTGTCATTCTCAGCTTTACTGGCTCTGACTTTTCATTTCCCACTTCCTCATGTCACAAAAGGCTGTCAACCTGTGTCGTTTAATGGCAGGGCTAGTTTTCTGCTAGTGAGCAGAAAACACTTCCTTCGCTGTTGATTACACTTTCATGTTGCTTATTCTTAGCTCTTTTTTTGTGATCCAGAACCTGAAGGAGGAGAAGGCAGGAGGAGGGAGATAGGAAGAAGGGGAGCATTTGCTTCTCCTGGCCCATTAAGGTTTTTCCTTTCCTCAGTCTGGTAGTTGTCTGGCTTGTTCTACAAATCCTCATCCTTCTCCATCTGTTTGGTTTTAACTTGGTCCATCTTCCCTTGCCAGGTTTCCCTCCCTCCACACTGCTCTCCTGCTTCTGCTGCACATACAACCTGCTGGAGAAAACACGCGTGTTTCTGACAGTGTCTCACCTCTGCTCTGCACGGGGACACACAAGGTCGATTTGCCCCATAGCCATCATACCATTCTGCACTTCATCACTGCGTGAGCTGGTCACAGATCAGCAAAGGCCACCTCCAGGTTCAGGTGGACACTAAGGCTTCAAGGGCAGTAGTGAGATCATGGCCACACAAATCTGTGCTCGTTTCAGCCATGGGGCAGCCTTTAAACTGGTTTCATTTGATGCTTTTAAATCAGTTTAAGACATAGCTCAAAGCAAGAGGCTTGAACTCATTTAAATTATTCTTTAAGCTGCTGTGGGGAAAATGGCGTGCAGCCCAGGTCTGGAGGAACAGATTCAGATGCACGGAAGCTGACATGGCCACACTGGAGCAGTCGCGGGCTGTGCATAAGGGGTGTCACCAGCCTGCCCAGGCTGGCCCTCCAGCTCTGGTTTTCTGCTTGGTGGACCATTTGCAATGACGTGTCCTCAGAGACAAGTGGCTAAAGCCAGGCCAAACCTTGGTGCACCATGCAGGGTCCATCTCCCGAAGCATGACTGGAACAGACAAAAAGCCATTTTGGGATGCTCCTGGCAGAGCGTCTGGCTGGGACCCGCTGAGAAGGGACCTTTGCCCAGGCCAGGCTGAGAACTGCTGCCCTGTCCTTCAAAGTGATCCTCTGCCCTGTGCTGTGGGCTCACCTTGCTCCACCCTGGGGCTGTGGCCTCCCCCAGCCAGAGGGGAGAGCACCGGGTGATGGTGACAGAGCCCCCCTGGGCTGCTGTCGAGGGTCTGCCTGTGTTAATGAGATAGCCTTCATCCGTACTTGGCTGGCAGCATCCTTTCAAATAAGTCCTTTTTATTTATTTATATGGTTTTAAATGGAAAGTTTGCTTATGTGAGGGCTGATCTCTCAGCAAGAAGAGAGACTGGGGAGTCTGAGGCTGACCAGGGACAAAGCCCGATATTTCAAGCTGACTCTTGCGTGTTGTGTTGCAGTAATGCACGGTCCTTCTCCAATTCATCATTGTGCAAGCATTTTCCGTCCCTTTGGATCCGCAAAGCACCATGCCTGATAGGGTTAACAAAAAACTTGTGCATGGGATGTGATGACTGGACTAAAATATAGGGGTACATCTGCCTACAGATGAAACCTGTAACCCACACTGGGTACAGCTGACTGAGCTTTGCGGTTCCAGAGAGTTAATGTCCATGGGAAAGGTACAGGTACATTCCCAAACTGGAGGGACTCGTGGGTGCTGAGGCCTCAGTTTTAACCATCTCTCCACATCCCTCACGTGGAGGAAAGCTTAGGCTCTCCGAAATCTCCATTCTACCTTCCCATCTGACCCCTGCCTCTGTACTGAGCAAAACCACACCGTCTTCAGTCCCAAATCCAAAACCTCACAATGTCCTGGTAAATTTATACTCGGCAGGCCCAGCTTGAGTGTATTAGCTCCTCTGCAAGAAAAAGAAGAGCTAGCGAAGGAGGGGAGAGCGGCTGGCTTTCTGATTTACAGATGCTTTTGTTGTAAAGCACCTCAAAAATGACAATTTACAAGGGTAGTTTCTGAGAAACAGAATGAGCCTCCTTTTCCAATCATGGGAAACATCCATGTTTCCCTTTTTCTCCATCTCTTCCTATTTTTCCTTTTCAACAAACGTGGTTGTTTATACTCTTTAAGAATGAGAAGCAGGTTTTTCCTTGCAAATATCAGAAGGGCTTAATCTCAGGCCGTTCTTGGAAAATAATTAGCTGCAGCACGCTCTGCCCCTGCTGAGAGGTATGAAGTGTGGCTCTTCTCCTTGGCACCACTGCTCAGAGCAGAGTCTCGTGGCATTGGATCTTTGCTCTTGAACAACAAGCTGTCTTAAATCTGGATCTTGGTCTCACTGCTAACACTGGAAGAGAAAGAAATGCCTTGGGAGATGCTTTATAAGCCTGGACATAGGAACCGAGTTTTTAAGATAAGCTTCAAAGCTGACTTTCGGGGGGTGGTGAGGGTGACCATGGGTGGGCCACAGCCTGGAGGGCGCAGCCACCATTGCTGGGGTTGGCGCAGCTGCCCATCTTTGGGCAGGGCAAATCCCAAACACAAAGAGCCTCTGCACGACAGCCTTCAGAGACAAATGAGGATGTGATGTTTGGAGAGCAGAAGAGATAAAATGAAATAAGAAAGAAAATCTATTTAAAATCTGGTTTATCCTGGATTATCTTGGGAGGGTTGCAGAAGTCCCTGAGTGCTGGAAACCTGTCAGAGCCACCCCGTCCTCCAGAGCTTGGCAGGGACCAAATGGCCCTACAAGTTACAGCAGTCCTCTCCTGCCACAGCTGTCCTCCCAGCGAGCTCCTCCCTGGACCTGATGATAAGGGGAACCTGGTGCCTCCTTCCCCCTTTGCCCTGTGCCTGCTGCCCTCAGCTGCCCCTGGGGGTGCCAGGGAGGGAAGAGCTGCCTCCCACCCATGGAGACACCAGTACTGCGTGAGGGCCCGGTGCGTGTTTGAGGTGCTGCAATGGCGGGGTCTGAGCTCGCCCCGTGCTGGGGCTGGGACAGAGCCTGCCTGGCTGAGATGGCGGCTTGGAGCAGGAAAGAGCCAGGCGATGGAGCATGAAATGCCACTGTCGTGCTGATGTACGGCAGTGTAACTGTCTGCAGGCTGAGATTGCACCCAGCTGTACATGGGGCTTTAAAGCTTGGGCCTATCAATATGGTTATTTTTGTCTGTATAGATTTTACTGCACTAAAATAACCCGTAAGTGTTCTTCAGTAGGCCATTAAGCAATATGGTCATAATTGTTGCACACAGGCTTTTTCATCCTCTCTCTGCAGAAAAAGGTATTGTGCAGTGGACACACTTGTAGAGGAATTACACACGTAAGTGGTTATATATTTGCTAGAGGTGGCACATTTCTTTGATCTTGCTGTGACCTTCAAACAGAAATGGTCAGCCTTACGATGGCTCTTATCTCCTGTGGGAGATATTTTCCTTGTCTTCAGCCAGCATCAGAGAAAGTAGTGTCTGCTGCAAACTCGAGCTAGTCTCGAAACTAATCTAAGCGTGTGAAACACATGTGCATACATGTGTATGCACGCAAGGACGTATCTGCATCTGAAAATGCTGCAGTGACGTTGCTGAGCATCTCTGCAGACACGCAAGCGTTCAAACGAGAGAGTACCATTTCTACTCACAGCGGCTTAAGCAGTTTCTCCCATTTCTCACTCCTTTTTCTGGCTGCTGTGCTCCCACGGTGACAGGTCCTCATTGCCAAGCCTTCCATTCAGGTATTGGAGACAATTATGAGCAAAAACGAGGGGTCATTTTTTAAACAGCGAAATCTCTTACTTCATAATTCCAATTCCTTTTCTGTGCAAAAGTCGTGAAGGTCATTTTGTTCAGCACTTCAAAAGTATTCACCTTTAGGGAGGAAAAAAATGTTTGTCCTAAAATGTGAATATTTATAGAATATGAATCTGACCTTCCCTATTGCTTTTACAAATGTAATCTCTAGTTCATTTCTTTATTATACAGTGGCTGTTATAAAAATGGCTTCTTAATGATGAAGCACCTTGCCTTTCAAGGAAAGACAAAAAGTCTGGGACTGCTCTATTTGGGGAAGGGGAAGGCTGGCAGAGAGGACAAGTCATGGAGGCGGTGGATAGGGTGGATGGAGAGCTCCCATGTACCAAGTCCCACAGCTCTGGGACCAGGGGGCACTTGGTGGAGCCTGGAGGAGGTTCTTTTCCAACAGGTAAAAGACAAAGTGTTGTTGCACAGTGAGCAGTGAAGTGTTGGACCTTGCTGTCACAGGAGATAGGGGAAAGAGACGCTGTTGACAGGTTAAGAAGGCGATTACATAATTTATGGGCTCTGTTGCCATAAACAGATTCTATGGGAAATAGCAGGACTGTACCCGCCAGCATCCCGTATGAGAGGGGCAGGTATCCCAGGGGAATAGGAGAGGCACGGGCTGCAGGAAGGGGCCAGGTTTATGAGCTCTCCCTAGGCAGCATCTCTTCTGACCGCTGCTGGAGACAGGGTGATAGGGTGAAATGAACCATTGGTTTCACTTAGCAAGAACATAAGATAGGCTTTACTGGCGATGTGCCAAATGATACATTTTCTAGCAGTCCTTTGGGATGTTTTGTGATAGATAGTCCCTGGTGTCAGGTATGTTCACGGTGAGGCTGTCGGCTCGGACACCAGCACTGGGGAGCTTTGGAGGAAAACTCTGCCCTCAGGCTTGCACCTCCGAATCTCCTTTTGTTCTCTGGGGCCTGATCAGCAAATCGGAATGGCCATGTGCCTGCTGCAGGACTCGGGGCTGGAAAGGACCTGCAAGTGCAGAGATGCCAAACAGGGATGATGTGAACTTGGTTCCCTCAAACCCTCATCACCTTCAGCTAGAGCCAAGCGCTCCCAGGACCTCGCAGCATCAGTCTAAGGAGGTTATGTGTACCTGCCCTGAGATCGCAGCTGCCTTCAAGGAGGTGGCTCCTGCCAGTGCTTCTCTCGCCACCCCAACTGTTGTTGTACTTTTTGTGCTTCATTAATTCTGGGTCACAATACGGCACAGGTCAGCCTGGCTTTCTCATCCTCCCGCGCTGCCTCAGTGCTTAACCCCAATGTGGGAGAGGAACAGTGAATGCTAATACTGAAACCCCACCAAAATGAATGAGAAGAGCTGAGCGAGGAGGGGTGGATATGTCACACGCTGGCTGCTGACCTGTCCCACCGCCGGCAGAGGCCGGGGGGCTGGAGTTGTGCAGGGATTTAATTGCCAAGTCTTGCCAGGCAGAGCTGTCACTGCTGAGGGTTTCTCATCCGCAGCGACTGGCCCTGCGTGATCCCAGTGCGAGGGGTTCCCATGCTGGATGACTTTATAAAGTCACGAGAGGACAGCAGCTCTGCTTCTGCAAGAGCTTCAAAATAAGTTAGCGACGTGTTTGTGGGAGCTTAGCAATACCTGGATCGTTGTTTAAAGCGATCGCAATGGAAAGGGATGCTGCCAGGCTCACACCGAGTACCTTATTCTTAAATTAGAAATGGTGCCGTATTGATGGAGGTGTCTATGCATTGTCCCATGGAGTGCCCTGGTGTCTTCCAGACTGATGTAACCGCTTGCTGGCCTGTGCAGGTCAGCAGGTTTTATTGGTCGTAGTTCCACCAGGGCTATAATTTCAATAAATATTCTTGCCATCCTTGAAGTGCCCTTCTCCCACCTCCCTGGGAGTGAAGATGTTCCAGGTGGAAAAGGTAGAAACTGATAAATCTCGAGCATCATGTTGATCTGCCTGGATCTTACTCCTGACATTGCAGGGATGCCTCATGTCCTCTGGACTCCAGCATCTGCCCTCGCTTTTTTACACTCTCTGGGTGCCACCTGGAGATAGATCTCAATGCCAGCAGGCAGAGATTACGGGATCAGCCTCGCTGCAGGGGCACTGCAGTGCCTCTGGAGTTGACAGATCTGTGGCTCCTATTTCTGGGCTCCACACAGCCTGGAGTTTCTCACGCTTAGTGCCAGGGCTGGAATGTTTGGGAACGTTTTTGATTAATTATCTAGGCTATTTTGAGTGACAGAGCTTCAAAAATAAACACATTGCTGCGACTTTTAGGAAGGTTAAGCATTTTTCATTGCATTCGACTCGAACCCAGTTGGCTGTGCAAGGTGCAAGCCCCTTTTATGGGATGAGTGAGAAACTGGGTAGGATATTTTTCACAGGTTATTTCCCAGATTGTGTTTTCACATGGAATTCTTCTGTACTGGAAGACAGGAGTTTCATCATTTTGCCAGATGAGCATTTCAAGCTGCTTCTGCTTTGCAGCCAAGAGGACTGTTATGAGCACTAACCTGGTAGCTACATTGAGCTGTAAAAGCTTTGAATTTCTATGAGGATTAAATTGCAGTTCAGGTCACAGTCAGCACTGGGATGGGCTGCCAATAAAGGAGAGCAAATTGTCGTCAGATCGTAATAAAAGGATTTTATTGTTAATTAATTCTGAGCACCAGAAAAAGGGCTACGTGCTTTACCATAAAGGTGGGAAATAAATCCGTGCCCTAGAAAAGATGCGGCAAGAAAGAGAAGCAAATGATTTGGGTTGAGAAAAGGAGATAAGAAAAGTGGTAGGAGGGAGAGTGAAAATTTATGTCAGTCTCATAAAGTGAATCAAGTTGATTATAAGTGGATCTTCTAGTTAATAAGTTGTATTAATATGTAATTATTGCTACTTAAATATTTATTCTGTTTCTACAGTTCTAAAAAATTGCACAATGGGTGCATGAATTTAGAGCGTTTTTTGGTGCTGTTGAGAGCTCCTGCCTGATTCTGCCACGACCCCACTCCTCACTAAGGCTGCACCTACTCTGCGGTGGCAGACAGGTGGGTTACCTGGCTCAGAGAGGGTTAATGGGATTGTCTCCCAAGGGGGACAAGGGGTGCCCTGAATCTTGGCTAACCATCTCTAAAGACTTTCCTGGCTCCTCCATGCTGTCAAAGGAGATTCATCTTGCCGCTGTTTGCCTTTCAGCAGATGATTTTCTCTTCGTACTTGAAGAGCACAAGTGCAATTTGGAACTGTTAATTACAGCTTATTGGGAATTCTTCTCTATGCTCCCATTTTCATTAAGAAACACACTCATGAAAATAACGTTAAGGTTACAGTGACCTTAAATAGCACTTCTTAATGTTTAACTGTACAATTGGAAGCAACTGAAATCCTAGTTCCCAGTTAACTATATGCTATTTGCCTTAACTTGGCCGTGAGTCACTCCCTTCCACCACCTTACTGTTTGCGTGCTGGCCAGAAACAGTGAGCCAGAAGGTATTTCTGTCCTGCTTAGCGTATATGCCACCCTAGGCAACTTATCTTCTGTTAAATGCAGAAATAATTGGCATCTGCCCTCTGTGCCTATTCTGATTGGGCATCAAGATAAATTAAGGATGGAGCCGCTGCCAGGGGAGTGGTTTGTCTGTCTGGGCTTTCTACGGTGCCTGTGGCCATGGCATAGGTGGTGGGGGGCTGGAGAGTGCCTGAGCAGTATCTAGCTGTAGGCAGGGCATGATGAAGACTAGCTGTTGGACTTGTGGCCCACCACGTAGTTTCCCAGTGGTGACTAGAGGCCAAGGATGTGGAGGGTGATATATGACCTGAGGCACAGCAACATGGATTTTCAGAAACCCACACACATACCCACGCCCTCTGACCAGCATGAGAAAGCTTTTTCAGACAAGGAGAATATTTCAGGCAGTTTAGGAATTTGGCCAATGTAGATGAGCAATGCAGATAACATGTTTCTTTTTCTTTTCAACAACCACATGGTGGGAGACAGCAGCACACACTTTGCCATCTTGGCATTACGGCACGGGTGAACATGTCTCGGAGGTTTGCAGGGGTATGATTGGGATCTGGATGAAGAGCACAGTGAGATGTTATGGATGTCAGAGGGGCCTTTCATCCATTACAGGGAAAGGAGTTCAGCTCTTTCTGCCCATTGGGACAAACATTTCCCCTTCTCCCTCCTTTTCCTGGAGTTTTCCTGAATTGAAATCAGGGATGAGCTCTGAGTCCTCTCCCTTCTATAGGTAAATTGTTTTCACCCGCTCCTACCCACCTATTCCTGACCTGGAAGCAGACCACTGACCCTGCTTGGGAAAAGCTTCGTCAAGGAGAGTGAGTGTCCAGCCCAGGGATGGGCCAGAGGTGGAGGAAGGAGCCACTTGGTGGCAGCAAGTTCAGAGAAAACCATCTTGAGATGTCTCACCTTCTCCTGGGCACCCTGCTCTGCCCCTGCAGAAAGAGCTCTTTGAGGAGCAGTCTCTTATGAAAAATGCCTGAACTTAGGCTGTTCTTCCCTTGTGTAATTTAGCTAGGAGCTGTGACAGAGGCTTAGCTAAGGAAAGTAAAAGAGCTGACTCAGCTGTGTGTATGGATGTGCTTTGGAGTAAGAATTAAAAGAAGGAACTCCTGCAGCTGGAGGGCTATATGGAGCTAAGCCGTGCTTATGCCCTTGTCCCTCGTGACTTTAAAATGCACGACTTTCTGGATCTTCAGTCCAGAACACACGTAGTGAGCAGGCAGGAGCCCAGCTGGGTGCACAGGACTTTCATGCAAGGTGGAGCTCAGCTCCCGGCCAGCTATGGACAAGCAGAGCTGCCTTTCCCTGAGCAAGTTCTCTTGTCCCAGCAGATTAATGTGCCACTCTCGTTTCTCTCTGGAGCATGATCTTTTGTGGTGGGTTGACCCTGGCTGGGTGCCAGGTGCCCACCAAAAGCTGGTCTACCACTCCCCTCCTCAGCTGGACAGGGGACAGAAATTATAACAAAAGGCTCGTGGGTCAAGATAAGGGCAGTGAGATCACTCACCAGTTACAGTCATGGGCAAAACAGACTCGACTTGGGGAAAATTAGTTTAATTTATTAGTTTAGAAATTAGTTTTATTAGTATATTAATTTTATTAGTTTAGAAAATTAGTTTAATTTATTACCAATCAAATCAGAGCAGGGTAATGAGAAATAAAAACTAAATCTTGAAACACTTTCCCCCTGTCCCTCCCTTCTTCCCGGGCTCAACTTCACTCTTGATTTTTCTCTACCTCCTCCCCTCACGCAGCACAGGGGGACGGGGAATGGGGGTTATCATCAGTTCATCACACATTGTCTCTGCTGCTCCTTCATCCCCAGGGGGAGGACTCCTCACACTCTTCCCCTGCTCCAGCATGGGGTCCCTCCCACGGGAGACAGTTCTTCACAAACTGCTCCAGCATGGGTCCCTTCCACAGGGTGCAGTTCTTCAGGAACAGACTGCTCCAGTGTGTGTCCCTTCCACAGGGTCACAAGTCCTTCCAGCAAACCTGCTCCAGCGTGGGCTCCTCTCTCCATGGGACCACAGGTCCTGGCCAGGAGCCTACTCCAATGCAGGCTTCCCATGGGGTCACAGCCTCCTTTGGGCATCCACCTGCTCTGGCGTGGGGTCCTCCACGGGCTGCAGGTGGATATCTGCTCCACTGTGGACCTTGATGGGCTGCAGGGGGACAGCCTGCCTCACCACTGTCTTCACCATGGGCTGCATGGGAATCTCTGCTCCAGCGCCTGGAGCACCTCTTCCCCCTCGTTCAGTGACCTTGGCATCTGCAGAGCTGTTACTCTCAGTCCTCTCTCCTGGTTGCTGTTGCGCAGGTATTTTTTTTGCTTCTTAAATATGTTCTCACAGAGATGCTGCCGCCGTCGCTGATGGGCTCAGCCTTGGCCAGCAGCGGGTCCCTCTTGGAGCCGGCTGACATCAGCTCTGTCTGACGTAGGGGGAGCTTCTAGCAGCTTCTCACAGAAGCCACCTCTGTAGCCCCCCTGCTACCAAAACTTTGCCACACAAACCCAATACACCTGTTCCAGCCCCTAAACCCTAATGCTCATTTTCTTTAAATGTTCTTAGCTAAACTCTGGATGACTTTGTTCAAACTGTTTCCAGAGTCTAGACAGACATTATGTTCATGGTTCAGATGGCACTTCCATGCCCGAAGGCCAAAAATACAGCGGACCTGATTTCTCAGATCACAGTAGTGCTAAGAAAAACCGTTTGGTGTTCTCCAGATGTTTCATAGTTGAAAGCTTAGCTACATTTTATGTCAGATGACTGCAAAAGCATGCACTTTGTCTCACTATAACTAGAAAGCAGCCACACTTCACTTATTTTTTGAAGACAAGTCTGGACAATGCTTGTCTTTCCTTCCCCTGCAACAAAGATCTTAATTCTATCTGGCCAATTTGGGACACCGGATCTGCTTTCCTGGGTGTTGTTGCCAACATCACAAAGACGCAAAATTGGTTTCTCAAATGCACTTTTTAATTTTCATGGTTCTAGGAGATCTCTTTCCATTGATGGTGACACAGATTAAGGCCTTGTTGATAATAAAGAAGATAAGAGTCCTAACACCGTACATAAACTTCTTCCGTGTAGCCGGTCATATTCCTCCCTCACATTTCTGTATCCAGATTACTCACTAAACAGCCTATGCTTATGTTAAAGGACCAGCCACCTGAATTGTCGAGGGGTGTCTTATATTATTCCACTGTCCAAAACTGTACAAAGTTTTTCACAAAATAAGAAAAAACTTAGTATCTCTAACATGGAAGTAACAGCTATAGAGGAAACTGAAAAAGGTAAGTGTGGTGGTAAGACCCCATAATTCTGCTGTGAGGTTTGTATAATCTTGATTTGTTTAGTTCATTATGTTTCTCAGGTCACTTCTCTTAGGGCATTTATTGAATTAGCCGATGCTTTTGCAAAGATCAGCAGTGAAGTGTTATCACTGTTAATATTCATTCTATGCCTACATCGCAGGCTGCGTTGAGTTAGAGATCTCTGTGCCAGACTCCCTCTGGTACTCTTGTTGTCTCTGATGGGGCTGCTTCAATACCTGTGTGCACCATTGCAGCTTACAGTACAGCTATACTGGAACTATTTATATTTTCAGAGATCCCTGTAGATATATAAGCCTAGCAAGGTACTATCTTTTAAAAGAAAGATGAGATTCTGGAGCAAAGCTCTGCAGTCAAAGGTGAAACCGTTGCAAATTCTGGCTGCGGAACACAGGACCTTGGGTACGAATAGCTCAGACCTGGGAGCTGGTCATCCCGCAGTGACGTATTTGGGCCCTGAAGATGAAACAACACTGTGGAGACACTTTCAAAGTGTGTGGAAGCCTGGTGTGGCAAAAGTACATGTCTTTCCTGCTGGAGCTGTGCTGAAGGTCCTGTCTCCCTTTCCAGCTCAAATAGGTCCCAAAGCTTAAGAGATGTAAATAATGGCTCTCTGCAAATCTGGGTTATCTGTGCTGAACTGGGTACTCTGCAAACAGCTCTGAGGGTGGGTAACCCCGTGCTTTTGGTGGGGCTGTGGGCTAGAGCAGAGCTTCCCTACCCCGTGCTCTGGCTGCATTTCTGCAGGAACACACGTGTGGTCTGGGGCTGACTCCTGGAGGGAGAGAGAAGTAACAGCTACTTTGTCCTGGGAGAAAGACCCCTTGAACTTCAGCTTGTCCTTCCTACATCAGAGCTTTTCGGGGCTCTGCTGAATCTTGCCTACAGAGCTCTCCGCTTGTTTCTGACACTTACCTACAGGCCATACAGTGAAAGGGATTTGGAGTCTTCAAATGAAAGGATTCATTTATCTGGGTTGTGTTTTTCTTGTAATTAATGAATTGATTTAGTGAAGGAAAGTAGTCATTCTGCACAGGAAGGTTCCTGTCACTTGTGTAAGTTGTCAGCAGGTCACATTACCCAGGTAATACAAGTAAACTCCGAGGTTTTGGATTTTCTGTGCTGTTCTCTGCACTGCTGGCAATGCTCTGGGAATCACAGGATGTGACGGGGCAGAATAGCAAAGAGGGCTCAGCAGCGTGTTTTGCAGACACGAGAAAGCACTTCTGAGAGCTCGAGAGCCTCCTCTCCAGGAGCATGAGCTCACTAGTGACTGGGAGCAGCCAACAGCACATGGTCAGCTTTCAAGGCTGATATGTAAGGTACTTCCAGAGATGAGGGCCAGCTGGGTGCCAGCAGCTGCTTGCTGAACCCTGCCGTGGGCAGAGCCCTGCCCGGCTCCCTGCATGTATGCATGGAGGTTAAGTGCCAACACAGGCCAAGCTCTCTGCTGGCACGTTCCCCTGGGCAGGCTGGAGAGCTGGGCAAGTGCCAACCTCATGAAGTTCAACAAGGCCAAATGCAATGTCCTGCACCTGGGTCGGGGCAACCCCAAGCACAAATACAGGCTGGGCGGAGAATGGGTTGAGAGCAGCTCTGAGGAGAAGGACTTGGGGGTGTTGGCTGATGAGAGGGTCAACAAGAGCTGGCAATGTGCACTCACAGCCCAGAAGGCCAACTGTATCCTGGGCTGCATCAGAAGAAGCATGGCCAGCAGGTCAAGGGAGGTGATTCTGCCCTTCTACTCTGCTCTTGTGAGACCCCACCTGAAGTACTGCATCCAGCTCTGGAGCCCTCAACATAAGGACATGGACCTGTTGGAGTGGGCCCAGAGGAGGGCCACAAAGATGATCGCAGGGCTGGAGCACCTCTCCTATGAAGACAGGCTGAGAGAGCTGGAGCTGTTCAGCCTGGAGAAGAGAAGGCTCTGGGGAGGCCTTATTGCAGCCTTCCAGTACCTAAAGGGGGCCTACAGGACAGATGGGGAGGGACTTTTATAAGGCATGCAGTGAGTGATAGGACGAGGGCTAATGGCTTTAAACTGAAAGAGGGTAGATTTAGATTAGATATTGGGAAGAAATTCTTTACTGTGAGGGTGGTGAGGCACTGGAACAGGTTGCCCAGGGAAGTTGTGAATGCCCCATCCCTGGAAGTATTCAAGGCCAGGATGGATGGGGCTTTGAGCAGCCTGGTCTAGTGGGAGGTGTCCCTGCCCATGGCAGGGGGGTTAGAACTGGATGATCTTTAAGGTCCCTTCCAACCTAAACCATTCTATGGTTCTATGACTGCAGTTCTGAAACGCAGATTACTCTGCTCCCTTGCTCACCTGGCAGTGCTTTGCACCCACTTAGCATAGCTGTCCATGGCTGCTCCAGGCAGGGGGAGGCTGGGGCCAACCCTCAGAGTGTGAGCCTGGATTGTAGTACAGACAAGGTTCTGGCATTTATTAGCAGATGGCAAATGTTAGACTGCACTTGCAAAAGTGAAGTGGTAATGCTGTGAAAATATAGGGCTCCTCCGGCCCTTGTCCTGCATAGGGAATAAAGTGTGAGGCACCTTTCCCCAAAAGGTGGTGTTTGTTCTGGAAGGGGAAGGGTGCTTAAAATGATGTTGTCCCTGGAGAATCTGAAGAGTCAGGGAACTGGGTTCCCTGGGGAACCTCAGCAGAAAAGAGGAGATGTTGGGCTGACCTCACAGGGGGAACTTCTCATATATTAGAGGTTTGGTGGAGGCTGAGGTACTTGTGGGGTGGGGAACACCATCAGGATGATTGGAAGTGCTGAAACGTGGTGTGGGGAGGCAATGGAGACAGATAGCAGGTGTGCTAGCAGGGAGGACAACGGACGAAGAAAATGAACAGCTGCAGTAGAAGGGGTAAGCAACATGCTTGGAAAGGCAGGAGAAGGTGGTCTGTTTAGTTCAAGTGTTGGGACAGAGGGTTTTCTCCTGGTTCACATGCGTTTCTCCATCAGTGTTTGAGTGACTTGCTTTTCTGTAGTGAATCTCACACAATAGTGAGAAAAGACTCAGAAGGAAACAAGCAAAGTCTGGTATGATCTACACAGTGGTGAAAAAGCAGACAGTGTAAGGGGCAGGGACACGAACATGTCTTTCTTATGTGTCTTTCCCTTTTCTGAATCCTCTGCCTCTCTTCACGTCCCTCTGCAACCTGGGCAGCTGCTGGGTCCAAACCCACAGAGGAGAGCAGCCACCCTTTTGTTTGTAGGACTGTGAAAGAGACCGAAAACAGTGGGAGCCTGGGTTCCATGGGTTGCTCACACCACTGGGACAGACATGGGCTGGGCAGTTTGGACTAATTACATTTTTGTTGATCTCTTGGAAGACTTTGGTTTTGCCTTGAGTGTCTCAGACTTCCCTTTGCTGCTGGCTACGATCAGCTGGCCTGGGAAGCTGCGGGTGGTTGACGGGTTACTGGGAAAGGTGCCTGGTGGGATGTAAGATGCTTTGTAACACCTTTCTGCACGAGGAGTGCAGTGTGCTTTGCAGAGAGGTCGGTGTGGAGCCATGCTGCAGCCCTGGGAGAAGGTGGTCCTAGCAGTAGCTTTCTGCCATGAGTGCGAGTGCACTACAAATCTGACGGATGAATTCCATACTGTGCTGTGCTTCAGGAAACGAGCGGTGCGCAGGTAAACCTGAAATGGCAATTTAGCAGGGCGGGTTGTAATTACATTTAGAGGGATTTGGCCAGGAGGAAAGTAGGCAAAAAAGTCATTTAGAAGCCCTGCTGCTGTTTTCTGCACTGTAATTCAAATCCTTTAATCCCCTCGTCAGGTGCCTTGGAGGCACCCACATTCTCTAAAAACTCGTCTTCACTGGTAGAGTTTTCTCAGTACCTCCTCCAGCTCTCTCAAGCCCTTAAGCCCTAGTTGCATAGCAGCTGCACTATGCTTAAATGTAGCTTGGTTTCACAAGCTGGACAGTCGGTTGCCTAAGCTGCCACGGGGCTGAATTCGGTGAGCTTTTTACGGCTACAGTTTTGGCAATGCCCTGTGATGCAGAATTGTATCATCGTTGCCTCTCCACTCCTGCACTTCCCCTCCCATGGGGCTCGGAAGACCTTGTAGCTGTAGAGCTCACCAGGCGCCCAGCCCTCATGTGACCGTGTGTGATGGCCGGGCAGGCGGTTGTGTGTAGCAGTGATGGGAGCGGGTGCTTGGGCAGCTCCACTGTCATCCAAGTGACCTGCTTCTGTGAATCCCCAGGGCTTCAGTGCGAGATGCCTCCAGGGATGCGCCCATCTCCATGGGGTGGGTGCCTCGATCCCCTGTGCCATGAGGTGCCACGGTATACCTGCCTTATGGCAAAGTGGTCACTTGTACCACTGGGACAGTTGTGGACTGTGCAGCTTGGACTAATTACCACTGTTACTGTTATAGTCCTTTGGGGCACGCTGAGCAAGCAATGTGCCCTGGTGGCCAAGAAGGCCAATGGCATCCTGGAGTGCATCAAGGACAGTGTGGCCAGCAGGCTGAGGGAGGTTATCCTCCCCCTCTACTCTGCCCTGGTGAGGCCACATCTGGAGTATTGTGTCCAGTTCTGGGCTCCCCGGTTCAAGAAGGACAGGGAACTGCTGGAGAGGGTCCAGCAAAGGGCTACAAAGATGATTAGGGGACTGGAGCATCTTTCTTATGAGGAAAGGCTGAAGCACTTGGGGCTTTTTAGTCTGGAGAAAAGAAGACTGAGGGGAGATCTTATAAATACTTAAAGGGAAAGTGCCAGGGGGATGGGAACAGTCTTTTTTCAGTGGTGCCCAGTGATAGAACAGGAGGTAACAGGCACAAACTTGAACATAGGAAGTCCCATCTAAACACGAGGAGGAATTTCTTTACTTTGAGAGTGGCAGAGCACTGGCACAGGCTGCCCAAAGAGGTGGTGGAATCTCCTGCTCTGGAGACATTCAAAACCCTTCTGGATGCTGTCCTGTGCAACCTGCTGTAGGTGACCCTGCTCTGGCAGGGGGGTTGGACTAGATGATCTCCAGAAGTCCCTTCCAACCCTGACCATTCTGTGATTCTGCGCTGGGGCCACCGAGGGCAGGGAGCTGGGCTAGCGGTGCAGGAGGGCAGGCTGCTGTGCACCATCATCCCAAGCAGCTGCCTGGTGGGGCTGAGACCGCATCACCCACTCCCCCCACGGGGGCCCTGCCGCCACACCGGAGCACCCGCTTCCCCCGGGGGGGCTGCCACCCCCCTTCCCCGCCCCAGCCGGGGCGCATCCTCGGAGCGGCACCCAGGCAGGCGAGCCGGCCAGCGGCCAGCCGCGGCCCGGCTGCTCCCCCCGCCGGGGAGGAAGAGGAGGAGGAGGAGGAGGAGGCGGCAGCGCGGAGCCCTCCGCCCCCTGCGGCGGAGCGGGGGGGACGGACGAGGCGTTAGGACCCGGCGGCGGCGGCTGGGCGGTGCGGGGCCGGGGCCGGGGCCGGAGCGGTGCGGGGGCAGCAGCCGCCGCTCCGCCGCCTCCTCCTCCTCCTCTCCCCTCCTTCTTCCCGCAGCCGCCCCTGCCCGTCGAGGCAGCGCTCCCAGGCTCCCCCGGGGCGCTCGGCATGAGGAGGATCCGGGCCAATGCCATCGCCATCCTGACCGTCGCCTGGATCCTGGGCACTTTTTACTACTTATGGCAGGACAACAAGCCCCGCTCGGCGGCCGCCGGCAGGTCCGCCGGCGGCGGCGGCGGCGGCGGTAGCGGCAGCGCCCGCAGCGGGCAGAGGGCGGCCGGCAGGCTGGAGCTCCGCCGGGAGGAGAGGACCATCCCCCTCACGGTGAGCGAGCGGCGGCCGCTCAGCATCCCGCCCTGCCGCGGCGGAGAGGGATGCTCGGAGGGGGGTTGGGGGCGAAGGGGAGCGGGGAGGGCTTGGCTTTGCCTTGGGGTTGCTTTGTATTTATTTTAGCGTTCGCGCTCGTCGCCATGGCAGCCGTTACAGCCGGGGAGCAGGGTGGGCAAAACCACGGGGGAATACGAGTGATGCCGCGGGGAAAGTCTCGGCGAGTTGTCTCCGCCGGCTGGACCGGGCACCGCGCCGGCGGCGGGGAGCGGCTGCCCTTGGCTGGGGAAAAGGGGGGTGAAACAGCTGGAAGGTTTTTGGTTCTCATTCAGGAGGCGCATATATACATACATACATACACACACACACACATACATATATGATCGCGGTTTTTTCCCATCAGGATGAGGTAAGAGCCACGACCTCTCACAAGCCCTTGCTCTGGCCAGCCGGCCGCTGCGCTTCGGGCCGGGGGGACGTGAGCGGCTCTCGCAGTGGGGGACTGTGCAGCTGGTACCAGCCTCTGCCTCCGCTCCCTCCGCTTTTGCTGCCAAACAGGGGAAATTGGGCTCAGCTCCCGAGTTTTGTCTGTTTTAAGCCAGAGACGGCAGTCTGGAAGTGGGCTCGGGCTTGGGCAGGGTGGGAGATAGAGGAGCCCTCGGGGCTCCTTGCTAACCCAAGGGCTGGTAGCAGTGCCCTGATGTGCTGCTTCTAAATTGCTTTCAAAGCCCCAAACTCTGCCCTCCCTGGATATCTGTGGGCTCGGCGGGGTGATAAAATTGAGCTCCTGACTTGAGGATGATGAGGACCTTCCTGGTCTTACCACGGAAGAGGTTTGTACTCCTTCAGCCTGTATAATAGTGTCAGTATAGCTCTCCCAACTCTAGGCAGTAGCTTCATAAAAAATAAACCAGCCCCTGGAGCAAAAGTGGCCCAGCAATACCATTCCCAGGAGTGATCCAGCTGAAGCAATTCGGGAACTGCACTGCGTGTCACTCTTTGGCTGCAAATCCATTTATCAGCTGGTCATGCACACATGGAAGCAAACAAAAGCAGCAGCCTGGTCAGAGTCGGAGCAGGGGCCGGGTGCTGGGGCTCTCTGCTTCCCTCCTCAGCTGATGCTGGGATTTTTGGCCTGTCTCTCTCTCTTCTCCACCTGTAAACTGGGAGTGGCAGGTGTGTGTGTGTGTGTGGGGGGGGTGTTTGGGAAGCCTCGTGAATGTTTGGAAAATGCTGTCAGAGCAGCTCCAGCTCTCAGGCAGCAGGAGGAATATCCATCTGCTGAGACCCTTGGCCATTGCTTGCAGCAGTCGAAACTCAAAAGTCAAAACCGAGGCTCTCGGGCTGAGCGAGGACGTTATTTTGCCGCTCATTAGGGCTGGGGGCTGCCAGGAGTTCAGGCTGCTCTGCTGTGAGACCCTCTGCAGACGGAGCAGGAGTGGAAATGAATGCGGTGCCTGCCGGGCAAGGAGCTCTGTGCAAGTGCCATAGCCCTTCAGGACGCGCTGGGAAGCGCTCTCAGGCTGGCCAGGGCCGACTCGAACAAACGGAGGATTTGGAGTGCTTGCCACCTGTCGGATTCCACTTTAGCTGTGGGAAGCTGCCCCTGATTTCTTGCGCGTGCTTGAACATGCTGCTCTGGCAGTTTTATTTCTCCATTCCCCTGCTTATCCCTTCCATTTTTTATTACATTTACTTTACTCCCTCTCAGAGGGCTTGTGAGGTTACGTGAATCCATCTCGTCTGCCAAGCACCTTAAAAACCTCGAGAGGAGGATGCTGTGGCAGTGCTGCACGTTGTTATGTTGCTGCTGTTTGGGGGAGGCAGTGTGTGCTCATGGCTAACCACAAAGCCTCTCCTTACAAGCTATAGTGCCATGCAACAGCTGCTCCAAATCCGGTCCTGCTCGCAGAAAGATGTAAAGTGTCCCAGCTCTGCTCCATGCCTGAAATCCCTTAGTGGGGAAAAATAATCATCCTTTGCCTCTCCTGTCCCTCTGTAACTGGGGTCCCACGATGGGCCAGCATGCCCTGAGTAAGTCCTGGTCCCCCCGGCAGTAATGGCTGGGATGAAGGAGGATGCTCTCCTGATGCACCTGACAGGGAGGTGTGGTGGAAGTACCACATCCTGCCACGATCCGTTTGCACCGAGAAGGGAAACAGGAGGATTTTGTGTGGTGTCTGGGCTTCCCCTCCTGCGTGCAGAGCTGCTTCCCAAGGGCCCGGTGGGCTGCCGTGAGAGGCGAGCTGGTAAAATGCAGTATCTGTGCTGCTGTAAGTATGCAGCGGCATGGCTATCGCAGAGCCTAACGGGCTTCGCATCAATGGGAGGTGAATAACGAGCCATGCGCTGCTGGGGTGGAAGCAGGGAAGCGACTGCAGGCGGGCGCAGGGCAGGAAGGTTGGCGGGGGCCTGGGGGCAGCACCCCCCCACAGTGGGTGGCATCCAGCTGGTGTCTGAGCAGTTGATCTCCTGGGCTGAGTTGTCCGTGTGAGCCTGTGGGGCTGGTTACGCAGGGGCTATAGCTGTGCGGAGCGGTCCTCAGCACGCATCCTTACCCCGGCTCCTGGGTTGCACGGTGTGCGGTCTGCGGCACTGCCCACCGCCCTCTCCCAGCCAGTGTGGGAAATTGCCATTTCGACCACACCGCTGGAGAAATGATGCATTTAGAGGAACAGCTGTCCTTTTGCAGTGCGGAGCCCTTGACCCCGAGTTCATTCCCCGCGAACTCAGATTGCTTGACTTAATGTATAATGGCAGTCTTGTGTAAGAGGAGGCGTGCCTATGCTCCGCATGCTTCTCGCGTCCCTTGGCCTTCTGTAGAGCCACTGAGACAAGCGGCCCATTTTGATCCAGCTTTTGGTTTCCTCTGCTCTGCATGAGTGATGGTGTTGGGGTTTAGGTTTGGGCTCATCTGCAAATAAGGGTGACTCATGTGACTTACGGGTCTCTGGAAAATATTTTTCTTAGTTTTCTAAAATTGGCTGCTTTTCTCTCTGGGACAAAAAAAATCTCGTCTTTTGGGTGAGCGAGTCCAAGAGTTCTGCTCTTGCGTCTATGCTGTGACATTTCAAATCCCAGGCAAATTAAGGTGAATTGCATGGTTTTTAAAAAATGAAGTGTTTTCTGGGTTTGTGCTTTTCTTCTTTCTTCTCTCCCAAAGTGAAGAATAAAAATCACCTCAGGTAAAAAATATAGTCAATTGCAAGTCTCAGCTTCAAACTGGTTTGTTATTCGTGGACCTCATGTTTATTAGCACAACTTTAATCTTAAAATGTGGATGTCTGACTCCTAGAGTTAGCAAGGGAAATCTTTGGATATTAAAGTTGGGGCTGAGCCAGCAGAGATCAGTGTCCCAGAAACAGCTCATGCATTAACGGTGATCCTGCAGATCCCTGTTTTGCAGCCAGAAATCTTGACATTTGGGCTCTCTTCAATAGCCTCTCCCCAAACAGGTCCTACAGATACTTGAAATAAAAATGCAGAAATTGGTAAAGGGCAGGGCTGCCTCGGTGGCACGCTGAGCCCCTGCGTGTTTCCCCTTCCACCCGCCACAGAGGGTGGAAACATGAATGAGTACCACAGTCGTAGGAATGCATTTTTTTCTCTGGAGCACAGCATAGTTTCCTATCAATTAGGAGAAGCCCTGGGACCTCTGGCAGTTGGTTTGTGTGTTGGGTGTTTCTGGAGGATGGACTTCTTCCCTGGGTGCTTCTCTGTCCCTCCCAGGCAGGAGGTTGTCTCCTCCTCCTCAGAAATTTCCCAGAGGCAGGAGCTGTGCAGTGTGTCTTCTGGAGGGGCTTTGGCATCGTTTCCAGACTACGTACGGGTGGTTAATGATTCACCATGTGCTGCTCGTCTGCTTTAGCACAGCGCTGATGTGCAGAGCCCAGGACTCTGTCCTCCTGCCTCTAAAGATTGCGGGTCACCCGTGTCCCGCTGGAGAGAGGAAAGCCATCACTGTTGCGTGGGCAAAGCTTGGTAGTCAGAGGGGTGGCTGGTAGGTAGCTTTGAAAGGGGAATTTTGCTCTTGACTTGACTAGGAGGTGAGCAAGGGAGTATTTGCTCCCATTTTCCAGTCACAAGCTGGATGTGAGGTTGCCCGTGGGCTTCTCCAGCTTGCTGACTTCTCTGGTGTGGTAGGAAAGCAGCAACACACCTGGAAGATGGAGACAGAAGAGTATCATTAGTTAAATGTTCTGGGTCAGGTTAGGCTGGTGCCTGATTGATCTTTGGAGCAGGTATGTTGTCTCTTATCTTTGTCCTGCCAACTTTTGTGACCTGTGTAGCTCCTCCGTGCGCCAGTAGAGACAGTTTGGCAGGTGAGCCACCCGATACTGTAATGCTGGCTCACAGGGCCTGGGCTCAGCTCTCGGCTGCTCCCTGCCTCCGTGCTCAGCCACGTAAAATGAGCACCAGGGAGATATGATCAAGGTGTCCTTTTCCCTTGTAGCTGAGGGTTCCTAAATGCTCTGCAAACATTGCTGAACTGAGTGTCACCTGCCTGTGGTGAGACAGCGAGCGGGAGACTCCTCTGGGACGCGCTGCTGAGAATGGGCAGTGTCTGTAGGCATCGAGCAAGTTGTGAGGAAAGATGTTGATCGTTTGATTCTCCCCTCTTGTTTAGCCAGAAAATAGGCAGTGACTGGGGTTTACCTGCTTCTCGGGGTGGCCGGACTGGCAAGCTTAGCCACACTTGTGGTTGCCACCATGTGAGACCACCTTGACGTATGCTCTTCAGAGCCTGGTGGACTTAACTAACTTGGCCAAACAGTGCGCTCTGCTGCGTGTGTTTTCTGCTGCTGTTGGCTGGGGATATCCGAGTCCCGCAGAGGAGGTGCTGGCTGATGTTCACCGTTCATTTGCGAAGGAATTTATTGCCATCCCTTCATCACATTCCCTCTGTGCGCAGCTTCCAGGGGATGCTGTTTCCCTCACAACTGGGATAAGCTGCAGCTTTCGTGGAGCAATAAGTGATACCATTTTTCAGGGGCTTATATCCCACAGGGGTCCTGTGTGTGTGTGCCGGCCCAGAGGCAAGTCTTGTAGCCACAGTGGTGTAACTCTGGGAACCGAGATGGGTCCTAAAGGAAAAAAAAAAAAAAAAGAAAAAAAAAAAAAGACAGCAAGAAGGGGAAGAGCACTAGCTCCTTGCATTGGCATATTGTCAGTATTGTCAGGCTTGTGGAGTACAGGTTTGATTTCACGTCTTGCTGTGCCGTGGAGAGAGAAGCCCTAATACTTAATGAGATGCCACAGCTCATTTTGGCAGCCTCCTTACCATTTGCCTCTCTTACCGGCTTGCCCACTCGTGACTCTCCTGCCTTTTAGGGCAAAGATGAGGAATGTGGCTATATAGGTTTCTTTCTTTTCTTATGCTGGGCGGCCACACGTCATTTCGCACACGTGTGAGCGCAGCGCAGGGGGCTGTACAGTCTCCTCGAGGCTGCGGCGCTGCCTGTAAGCCAGACAACATCAGACACAGGCATCAGGAACCCGAGTCCGGGGAGGCACGGTGAGCCAGCCGGTGAAGTCTCTGTGTTCAACAGCTTGTGAGACTTTGTCTTAAATCATCTTCTTCCCTTCAAATTAAAAGAAAAGTAAAGGGGGCTTTGGGCTCTCCGTCACGCCAGCCGGCAGAGCAGCTCCGCTCCCCGTGGCTCTGCAAATGTCTGAGGTGCTGGAAACGAGATGGAAAAGGAGCTGCAGGTCTTAGCGCCAATGCTTTTGCAAGGGGAAGGTGTCCCCTCCGAGTGCTGGGTTTGCCTGTGCCCTTCAGCCTGCCTCCTTCCCCTGCCAAAATCCAGCGCCCACCCAGCTCTTCCCTGCACCTGTATGGCCTCTGCTCTTCCCTGTTAATTTTAGGGTGGTGGTGGGGTGGCCCTGGATGCTTGGGGTTCTGTGGCAGCCGTTCCTGCTGTGGCCAGACCCCTGTAACACTGACGGGTTTTTTTGGATCCCTGTGGGATTCTTATAAATGCCAGATGAGAGGTTTGTGCCAGCTCCCTGGGAAAGGATGACTTGGTAACTATTTCTCCAGGGGTATCACTGCCGGAGGAAGATTTGGTGACAGTTTGACAGCTTAATATTTTATTTACGGTGTTTGTGTTTTAAAACTGTGGGAATGAATGCTGTTTGCCTAAATGGCAGAAAACGATTTTATCTTTAATTTGTCCCAGTGGCCCATGCAGTGCATTAAAAAATAAAGTAAAAATAAAAGAAATGGTTCACGATAATAATATTAATAAAATCCAGTTGGCAGCGCTGGCCTTAATTGTTAATTAAAGTGACGGGGCAGCTGCAGCAAGGTAGCTGGGGCTCGGGGAGCGTGGTGGTCTGGGGAGCCCAGGATGGTGTGTAGAGGTGTGAGGGGGTGAAATGCAGACCCCCTGAAGATAATTTTTTACCAGAGCCTTTCCATTAAATAAACGGGTGAAGCAGCTGTGAGTTTTAGTGAGCTAAAGTGTTCTTTCAGTATGCAGCTGTTTCCGCAGTTAGATTTGTCTTTGCGTATACAAAACCGCCCAAAGATTTAAAAGGTAAAGATTTAGTGGTATTTGCCTTTGTGAAACATCTTGGGTCACTCTTTGCCGTGGTGAAACTCTTCCCAGGTGCTTGATGCCGAGGCGGGCAGGTTGGGAGTCACTTGAAAGGCATGGGGAGAATCAGATCTGGTTTTGTTTCAGTGGCAGTGAACTGGGACTGCCCATATGGGAGCACTGAAAAATGACTTAATTATTCCTGTTAGAAAAACATGCGGCGTAGCACAAAGGCAATGAACGTGCTGGGGATGCAACACATGGGTCAGCGGGTGACCCTGGCTCCCCTGTGCCGGGCATCGCCTCACTTCCGCAGGGAGAGCCCCGGTGCAGAGCAGCATCTCTGGCTCTTCCTTGGCTCTCCTCAGGGTGTCAGCTGGTTGGTCCTGTCCCACAGCATCTCAGGGACAGTCCCAGGACCTTGTTCTCCTTTTCCTGTTTCGGTGGTGAAGACTGCTCCCTTGTGCTCCTGCAGCCCTATCTGCCAGCTCCCACAGCGGGGCTGTAGGCTCTTTGGGGCTCCTCGTGTTGTATGTCACTGCTTGTTCTGCCTGTGTGGCGCCTAGTGCCGAGGCCGTGACCTACAGCATGTCCTGTACCATCGCAGTAAGGTAAAGACATAACTAAAGCGAGAGCCATGGACTGGGATTCGAGCTGGCTTACTGACTGAGCTGCAAATTCATCCTCCTTCCAGGCTTCCGTGCCTCAGTTTCCCCAAAGTCTAAAATGGAGATTTTTAGCTGCTTCACGGGAGGCTTAGCTTGCAAGTTTTGTAAAGGGCTGGAGATGAGACAACCTTAGCAAAACATTTGGTTGAGTTCACCCTTTGTACGCATTTGAACCAAGAACGAGATTAGCAGAAACGCAGCAGGTCAGGGACGATGTGCTGCAAGAGGAAGGGGTTAAAGGCGCAGCACGGCGAGCTCTGCGTGCTGAGCAATGGGGTTTATGGGGAAAGGCGGTGACCACCCTGCCTCTGTCTTTCACTGTATTTTTATAAGCACATGTTTCTGCAACTAATAGAAGTGATAAAGGACAGGAGCTGGACAGTCCTCATCAGATTTGCAGGTCCAAATTGTGCTTGTGGCTGTGGAGACAATAAGCTATAAAGGAGTACATTAAAAAAAAAAAAGAAAAAAAAGGTGGTCTTGAGCCCCATCTTTGCAGAGAAATTACCCACATTGTGATGTGCTTTGAGCATATGGGTAATTTCTCAGTGTTGGTAGCACCTGAGTTTTTGACAGGCAGCTGCCTGCTGTCTTTGGAGCCGCTTCAGGGGCATCATCCCTCCAGAGACCTGCCCCAGCTCCTTCTGCGGTGGCAGTGGAGGTCCAACAGCACCGCTGGCGGGTCAGCTCTGTGGTACCCTGAGATGTGAATGAGGCTGCTGCGTGGGGCTGCCCCTGGGCAGGGAAGCTGTTTTAGGCAGGCTGATGATGCTTGGTTGGTCATCCTGCCATGATGGAGCTGCAGGGTTGACTTTGCAGTCCAGGCTTCAAGGCTGCCATGGTCAGGCTGGGATAATGCTCCAGCTTCTGACTCTGTTATAGTGCAGGCACTGACGGCACTTGGCTAAAGCTGCAGAAAATGATCTACTTTAACCTCTTGTTTTCTTTCTTCCACGTTCCAAATGTTTCATCTTTTAAGCCGAAATGTGGTCCTTGTGAGGAGGCTTTGTTTTAAAGTAGCAGAGAGAGAAAAGCAACTGTGCTGAAACCTGCATCGGCTATTTTGTGGGCCCAGGAGGAAAAAAAAAAGGAATATTTTTCTTGACTTTTTTATTTTGGACAGGCTGAATCCTGAAACAGCCGGGTCTTGGCTGGAAAAGTGCTCTTATCCAATGAAGATGTCTTCAGAGGTTCTCTGAAAAAGTCTTCCTGCAGGACAAAATTGGAAAACACTGATGCTTTCCATCTGCTTGCACGCTGAGTGCCCCGAACAAAGTATTTGGTGCCAGAGAGCATCATGCTCAGTGATGCCATGCTGTACCTTTGTGCCTTTTGGTATGAAGTCTGCAGTAAAAAGCCTAATAAATGAGGAAGAGCATGTAAAAGCTGCAAAAAGCGGTGTAGCTCCTTGGGTAACTGGTGAGTTAGTCTCTGAGTGTGGGAACAGGGATACAGTAGCAGAGCAAATGGGAACCATCGCAGCCCCACAATGAAGTTAAAAAAATTCTGTGGTCCCTATGTAGTTTTCCAAAGTAATTTTAAATTGTAAAAAATAATAACGTATTGGAGTTAGGAAATGTGAATGTTGCAAGTGCTCACTGCAGATTCCTGTTGCTCAGCGATGTGATCATGCTGTAATTCCCAAGTGCTATACTATGTATGTGGTGTTGTTTGTTTTTTTTTTTTTTCTTTATACCTTTCTGGGAGACATTTTGGATCTGGTGGCATGGTAGGAATTACCAGCTACCCCAGGCTGCTGATGGAGTAGGCGGTATGTGTTTCCTAACCTTCTGGCATGCCTCAGTTTGGCTGAAGTACCTGTTTTACACCTGAAGGTAGGGCACAGCCTCCCAAAGTGGTCTCTGGGCGGGTTGATAGGGGCAGTGACAAACAGGTAGGGCATAACCCCTTCCTCCGCATAGGGACGCTGAGTTGCCGCATCCCCGCTGGTGCTATGCTTGCTCAAGTGATGCTAAGGCTCTTGGGTTGGTGTTGGGGAACAGGGGAGCCGTCTACCCTGGCAGGACCAGATGCAGGCTGGGGTGAGCACAGTCATGTTTCTCCCCTCGCTCGGAGTGCAATGTGGTGTTTATACTGAGCTTGGGTTGGCAGCAGAAGGATGGATGCTCTGCGATGAGGTAACCCTTTCAAAAAATCTGTTGGAGCAAATCTGAGCAAACTTGCGTCTGTTTGCATCCTCTCTGCGTTTGGGTGATCTAAGTCTGGTCATGCAGTGCCCTGGGATGCCCTGTTGCTGTGTCATGCCCGCTAGCTGAGTAGCCCTGTGGGGCATTTCCAGTCTGTGCTGGGAAAACCGGATCACACTGGTTGGACACTCCCAAAGAAATTTTGGGAAGGGCTGGGAAATCAGTGTTCCTTGAGGGACTAGCTGTGGTCAGCACAGAGGGACCATTGGGTCAGGCTGTGATGAGATTCGGTCAAGTGAGGTCTAGCCTCGGAGAGGCTGCCCAAGCACCCATCAAAAGCTCCCTTTGGCCCAGCGTGAAAAGGTTTTAAGTCAGCGGACGGACTCCTGGCTCGGGTCAGGTTCTTGAACAGACACAAATCTCATGCTCCGTGTTAGGCGAGCCAGGAGGAGGTGGTTTACAGTGAAAGTAAACAACGCTGTCCTTACAGCGCAGGATACAGATTGAGTCACATCGGGTAGCAAGGAAAATCTGCTGATCTGCTTGCATCACTTAGATTACAGCATTATTACAAATAATTATTGATTGTAAATTATTTACTCATTCATTTTCTTGGGCCCAAAGCCTCACCTTCAAGAAAGATGTGCCGAAGTTGAAGGGGAACATGGTGGGGTGATATAAAGGATCGCGCTTGGCAGGGCTAATATGAAAAGTAGGTTATTTGCTTCTTTCTGCTGCCATTCAGCTGTTAATTGTGCAGCTCTGCCCTGCCTGGCTGGTACCACTCTGACCTGTGCTGCCCCTTGCATCTGTGAATCAAGGGGGCTACCTGAGTGCTCCTGCCACCCCCATGGTTTTGGATGCGTTAGTCTCAGCGTGGCAATGAGTCCTTCTGCACACCGCCAGTGTCCTTCGGGCAGTGGGTCTCACCAACTCTTGCTCGCTGAGGAACCGGCAGGGACGGTGTAATGCGGGGACCTTGTTAGAGGCGTATGATGTGTGCAAAGCTGAGCCCTTTAAATCTTGGTGCCCTAGTTAATGGGGATTTAGTCCTCCCAACCTGTCACAGCCCATCTCATTTTTTCTTCTCTTTCTTTTTAGTTAGAGGATTATAATTGTCGCATTGAGCTTAAAGGGGATTGGAATGCTCTGTATCTTTCTTCTGGCTTTCCCCAATATCTCCTAAGAAACATCATAAGGAAGGCTCAGGAATGGATAAACAGGTATTAGCAGCACTACAAGCGCCGAAGAAGGGGTGAGAAAATTCTCCCTAACCTTTCAGGCTCTGCACGGGATGCTCTGTAGCCTCCCGAACTCTGGCAGCTCCCCGACACCCTGGCGTTAGTCCGTGTCCCCAGCTCTCCTGGTACGCAGGAGCAGGGACTGCTGGCAGTCAGCTGGGCAGGCGCAGCAGCCGCAGGAGGGGAGAGCGCTGTTGGGAACTGGGTGTATGGAGGGATCCCCTTCTTATTCTTCTGTGCCTCCTGTATCTTAGGAGCCTCGTAAGGTAGTATTCCAGTTCCCCAACTCACGAGAGTGCAAGAGGAGCTTGTTGCTGCCCATGGGTTGCACGTTCAGAAAACCCAGTATGCAGATGCACTCGCTTCCTTCAGCTGGGCTTCAAGAGAATCCAAAACTGTAACATCTAAAGTTTAAATGAAATATCTTGACTTTTTTTTGGGGGGTGGGTGAGTGGTGCTATTCACCATGGAAGAATCCTTCAAAGTGTTAGAAAGCAGTAACGCCCGGTGACCGTTTGAACTCCCTAGTTTTTATAGCAATGAATCTAAGAAATTAGGAAATAATGCAGCACACAGCATTTATTAAATGTCCAGGAATTTGCTAAACTGAGCCTTGTGACAGATTCATTAAGGCTAAATAAATGTTGAGGATCCACATTGCATTATCAATTTTCTGGTCTAACTTTCTGTTAATGCTTTTATAACTCCACTAGAAATACACCTCCCACTGCTATATTTAACTTGCTGGCCCTGTGTGAAGCTTTAATTGTGGTCCACGCCATTCTCAGTGGCAAGGACAGCCATGAAGCATGTTGCCAGAAAGTTATTTTGAATCATTCAAGGCAATTCATATCTTTCCAGTCTTGAGTAGGTGAGTTGAATCTGAATGGAAAATACTCCTATCTGGATCACAATTTGCTTTAAGTTATTAATTTAATATTTTTTCTGTTCAAGGTAAATTCCCATATCATTGTCATTGCCCCATATCATCTTCTCATATCTGATGCGGGTAAATTTAGATGCATTTTGGTCATTGCCTGTTGTTTGGTGGCCCTTTGAGAGTCAGATGTTGCTCAGCCTGGGATGGGCTCAGCACCGTTGCAACGTAGGGTTCAGATCTGCACTGGGTCGCGACTGGGAGGACACCAGCCATTACCCAGGTCTGCTTGGCAAGAGCTGAGTGAGTGTTGGCACTGTGCTTTGGGTTCAGGTGCAAAAGGAGAGACACGGAGAGAAGCTGTTCTCTATGAAAACTCAGCCGGCTCCGGAAACTGCCAGCCTTTCCCCTGCCCGGGCTGTAACTCTGTATGCCAGGGAGCGCATAGCCCGGCTCACAGCTGGATGTGTATCTCCGTAGCAGACTCTTTCTGTACGCGAGGGACTTGTTTTGAACCTCTTCTGGGATGGGAGAGTGAGGCAGGGTGACTCGTTGAATAATAGGGGCTGCTAGGGGCTGCCACAAGCCTCCCTGGTGTTACCAGTTGCCTTGTCATCCTTTTCTGAGCGATTTGCACATCAAAGTTACACAGCCCCGTAGATCCCCCGTAGGGCTTGCTCCTAGCCCAGACCTCACATACAGCCTGCGCTGCTGGGTCCCTCCCAACAGTCTGCACAAAGCTCCTCATAGGGGTGTTTGGGGATCCAGACCTGGAGCTCTTCTGTGCAAGGTGAAATGAGAACCAGAAAGACAGCCTCTGTCCCAGGAAGTTTATAACCTCCATAGATGAGTAAGATAAAGGGTTGGGGAGAGAAAACATTCTTCCCCCCATTTCCCTGATGTAGAGCTGACATTAAGCCTCAATCTCTGTTGAAAGGAAGAGAAGAAAAAAAGAAAAAAAAGGTATGTTGGTTATTCAGATCTGCTAGCCTCTGGTTATTAACTCTGATTAAAATAAGCCAAGACGGCTTGGATATTAACTGTGTGCCAATATGAATTCAAAGAACTTTGCACTGGATTCAAGCTACTACCCAGAAACAATTAAAACTCAGTTTGTCCTGTGGTAGCTGCTGTTGTAACTGGCCTTACCTCATTCTTTTTAGGGTTTCACTTGCCTTGGTGGTTTGGATCACCTGCCCACCTGCTAATTTCTGTGGGTTGGGGATAGGTTATGGGATGGCCACTTAAAAACTGCTTTGGCACTTTGCATAACCAGAGGGGGCTGAGATCGCTTGGGGGGAATAAATTTAGCTCATGTCTGAGTGGGTCGGTAACTTTCTACCCCCTCAATTACCCTGAGTGCCAGCTCAGGGTTTTGTGTGCATTTTTTTCTGCACGTTCATTTGGGGGAAGAAGCAGCGTTTGAGGAGTAGCCAATGGGAGCAGGACTGGGCAGACAGGTTAGAAAAAGCTTCTAAACAATTCCTGTATGCGCAAATATTAATCATTAAACCTGCTACTGCTTAACAGTGTGACATCTTGTCATGATAAGCTGCCCCTCCAGGCTGAAGAGGAATAAATCGCAGGGTGTTTGCTGAGCTCTGACTTCAGCCTCTCCCACCTCAGCCCTAATACTGAGTGGTGTTTAAACACTTCTTAGCGGGCTGTGGTGGCAAACTGCGTGCCAGTGGGGCTCCTTGGGGCTGCTTGCTGCTTCTTCAGTCTTAACTCTGTCTTTGGAGAGTTAAATTCTCAAATTTATCAGGGTAAAGTGAGGTTCCCCGTGTTATGTTCGTTTTAATGCCAAGTGACATCTGTAACCAGCGTCTGGATTCTCGTTCTGTGCCCAGACCAGTAGCCTATGTCATTTGCTCTTCTTGGGGGAAAAAATACACCGTAGGCACTTTAATCATTCTCTCTGCAGGAAAAAGTGTGTTTGCATCTGGGAACACGCTCCTGGCGTTTGTAGTATGTATTCACTTTTCGTCTTGCTACCAAGTTCTTAAAGCAGATAGATAACAGCACCGTGAGTACTTGCATGCTGCAACGTTTATATTCCCGTCCGGTGGCACGTGGCACAAGTTGTAACGGGCAATACCATCTGACGGGGCATGTGGCCTTTTTGCCACAAGTTATTAATTGTCAAATGCAAACACAAGCAGCAGCATCTGTAGCAGGATTTTACAAGGATGAATTCAGCTAGTTGTACTCGTTTGCCCCCAAAACAGGAGTCTGAGCGTAGGACACCCACTGCTGTGATGTCGAGAAGGGGTGGGTCACTTGTTCAGGCAGTCTGGATGACATCAGTTGGATGATGAAAAGTTGTAAATGGATGACTGGGCCTTTACCCCCATTGTTTTGGCGAGTGATATTGGGTAATATTTGTTGCTAGCAATTCTGTAATGCAGGCAGGGGACACGTAGCAGTCTAAGGCGTGAAGGCCCTGGGGTACAGCCTGTACCTGAGCTGGACAACCCACTCTGCAAGGCACACTGGAGACCATCTCTTCTGATCAGAGAGGTGAGGAACAATGTTTCTGGGCCAGCAGCAATATGCCACCTCAAGCAGGCTCCTCACAGCCACAAGCAATTCTAAGTCCCTAGGGAAGTCTGTCCTGTTTGACATAGACTTGCTATTGCTTCTTGAATGTCTCCAAACAGCGCTATGGCATTGGGACAGAAGTGGTTCTTCAGGGTGGCTCTGCACTGTAAGCAGAAACAGGCTATTTGGAGTTCCTTGAGGGGAAAAAAATGGCCAAAATAGACTGAAAACCCTGATGATGTAAAGGAAATACCTTTGCTCCTGAGAAGGGTGGGGGGAAAATCCCCACCTGTTTGGTAGGGCCACTCAGGCTCCCTGTAGGCTGTGCTTCCAGAAGGACTATTTGCAATTCTCCTGCCAGTTCAGTACCGCCAGCATGACCAAAGCACCTGTGAAAAGCAACTGCATGGCAATGTCTTTGATGTCATTTAGAGGCCAGCTCAGCTCTCTGTCCTCTGGACAAGACACCAAATCTGGCAAGGAGAAAGGTATTTATACTATGCTTTAGTAAGTCTTGACCTCAAAGAACTTGTCGCTGTGCATGTCTCAAAAACCTGTTAATTGAAAAAAAAAATCTCCCTTAGTTTTTAATGAAATTGATTTGGTGCATTTCTGAGAGTGTGAAGGTGAACAGCTATATGCTCCTTGGTTTGCCGAACGAGCTTATGTGAACTTGGAGGAGCTTCCTCTGTGCTCCCTGCAGATGAGAAAGACGTATGAAGAGGCCTGGGGTGCAAGAACTTTTGTCTTTAGTATATGCTCCTCGTGTATTGTGGGTGTGGAAGTATTCAGGTAGGTTTAAAACATTTGAATGTTTGCTGAAATGTAGAATCTTAATATTATCTTTCTTACCTTGTCGCTTCAGCTATTTGAGTTTATTAGGAGAAAAGAGGATTTTTTTGTATTTCCTTTTCACACATATGGTGGTGTTTGTATCGGTCACAGAAAGCAGAGATGTTAAAATAACTGTATTATCCAGGCAGCCTCCCTGCAGATGCTGAGTCCCGTAGTAATGGCCCACACTATCTCTTGGAGCCTCTTGCTTGTTTGGGGAGGTATGGAAACCATCCGATAGCTCTTCCTTCCCCCTGTCCCATTAAATAGGTTGACAATATAATATACAGGATGCACAGCGCTGTGGTTTTAGTCTGTACTGAGCCAGATTGAATGCCCACATTCCAAAACCAGAAAGAAAGATTATCTAAGGATGTTGGGGTTATAGAGTAGGATTCAGTGTCACTGGGCTGGAGCTGACTGCTCCTTGCTGTAGAAGGAGCTCGGCCACATCCCCTCCTTTGAAGATGTGTGATTTGGGAGGAGGGGACTGCTGTTAGAGAGGCCTGTCTGCTCCTCCAGAGCTGATACAGGAGCCTGCCTCCCATTCAGGCAAGGGAAATGCTATCAGTGGAATTTTTCCCAGTGCATTAAGTGACCTGGCTGTATGTCATGGCCTAATGGTGTTACCACAGAGAGCAGCAGATAGAGGATGATTTTCCTTGAACACTTTTTTTGCTGTGTGGGAAACGGGCTGCTTCCATCTGATTCAGCTGCTAGGCAGCCGGATTTCTCTGTGCTGGTCAATAAACAGAAACTGCTGTTTTATGCAGCAGAAACTGGAGTACTGGCTGCTATAGTTATGACTTAGTTGCTAGTGTCAGATTAGTTAGGACCTAGATACTGCACTAAGCCAAGGATCTATCTACTAAAGAAGTACAGGCTGAAAGTGAATCCGTATTTCTACGTTAAACAGATTTGTAGCGGCATCTGTACTGCCCAATGATTTTTACAGGGGAAACAGTCCAGAGACAGTAAGATTGAGACACTTCAATTGGTACTTTTGGTAATAAACATTTTTTGCGTTGACATTTCTGGTGCACTTGGCTCTTCAGAAATGTGGTAAGTGCTCAAGCATCTTCTTTTACAGATCAAGAGTCTGAGGGAGGCTCAGAAAGGTTAAAGTCTTGATTTACACTGATTGCTCAGGCTCCGTTGACTTTCTCTTTGAATGTCTTTCCCACTGGGCATTTGACTGACATCCCTTTCCCTAGAGCTTCAGTGCATGCGCAAGTAGTTGCGGATATTTTGCCGGGAGGTCAGGTGGATCAAGGAGAAGCAAGGTGAATATACCCCACTGATGCACAGTGCCAGCATGCTTTGCCTCCCAAGGACACTCCTCTTGGGGTGTCTTTGGGATGAAGCATCAGGAGTGCTCAGGGGTCTGTTTGCAAGTGAAGGCCCTTGTAATGAGTGGCTCGAATGAAGCAAACGGTAACAAGTTGTCCAGGGATGGTTCATTGGCTCCTGCCTAGCAGAAGGAAAAATGTCACTGTGATTTGTGCTTTGCTTAGCTGTGCAACTGAATTTCATCCTTGAACTGAGTTCCTGGTTAAGATAAAATCCCTCGGGTGAGACGCATGCCATTTGCACAGGGTTCTTAATTAGAAGAATTCGTCATAAACACAGGCATTTTTCTCTTGCTAATATGGCAGGGGATAGAGATTAATTATATCAGCGGAAATATGTCTGTTGTTGTTTACTATTTCTATGAAATGTGGCAGTCCTTGGTGTCTGCAGACAGAGATGAGGTTCCATATGATATTGCTGTGCTGCCACTATTATGCTTTTAATTATTTAATGAATGACTGACTTTAGAGTTGAGGTCGCTCCACAAGGCTTGCTGTCTGCTGATGAGGAGATGCTTAAAACTTGCATATTCAAAAATTTCTAGCTCTGCAGTGATAAAGGGGGAAAATCATGGCATGTTTAGATTTTTAATAGCAGCCCTCTCCTAAAATGTGTTCTCCTTTCCTATACTGCCATTAGCAAAGGAAGGGGTAGAGTGCAAGGAGATAATTTACTATGATAATTTCAAAATTAACAGCTTAGTTTGGGGCAGAAGTAGATCTTGCATCCTGCTTCTCTTCCCTCTGTCCTCCTGCCCCCTCCAATTCAGCTGGCCAACGGATGCCTTTTTGAAAATGTCTGAAGAAGAGAAAGTCCATTGGCTGTGCAAGGCTCAAGAACTGGAGATTAAAATTGTTTATTGAGTTCTTCTGTGTGAAACCTAGCTTCCAGCACCAAGGATTAATTGCTTACATTCAGGTTTTGAAGGGTTTATGTCTCTCACAGAGAGTAATGCAGGAATGGCTTGCTGGCTCCGAAGCATGTAAGCATCGTTTGAAATGCTTGGCAGTGGGGTGCAGCAGGGCTCTCCTCTGAAGCTAGCGGGAACAATTAGACCACTGGAGAGTTGGTTTTGGTGGGCTTTCTTTGACCAGTAATCCCCATCTACCTCCTCAGGGAAATTTTCTTTTAGCTGGTTTGTCTCCTTTCTTCCTCCCCAGATGGATATCATGGTATAAACAGATTGCCGAGGAGAAGTTTCCTTCCCCTGCCTAAAAAGGAAGTGAACGTATGGAAGCTGTCTCACAGAGAGGAGTTTTGAATCCTCTTTTAACTTGGCAAAGACTTTGCTCTCACCCCAAGAGCCTTGAGGAGCAACGCCAGTGTGGCAGGCAGAGGCAGAAAGGGACGCTCACATAGGTGGCTTGCAGGAAGAACGGACAAAGTGTGTTTTGAGGAGACCAGTGTTGTAGCAGCTGGATGCGCACCTATAGTGTACTGGGCCAAATCCTGCTCCGGCTGTCACAGTAGGTAAAAGTTGTGATTTTCAGCTGCTTCTGTCCTCTAAGCACAAAAGCGAGGGGATCCGTGGTACTACTAGAGAGGAGACGAGTGTTTGTCCATATGTTTAGTTAAGACCTGCTCTTCAGTGGGTGCTTTGTTGCAGATGCTCTCTGCACACTTCTTGCACTTTTTTGGAATTAAAGATTTAAGAAATCTTCTTCATCTCCTTGTCTTCCATACTCCCATGTCATGATTAGGGATGAAAGTGCCTCCTCTGCCAGATACTATCCGATATAAAGTCTTGCCTGGAAGTTTTATTTATTTCAGTATGAAATTTTTGAGTTTAAGTGGACATTGAGTTGGAATTTAAAGAAATATCTCAAAATGAATGGGGGTAGAACAAGCATTTCTGCCCGTCTTTGTTTTCAAGTGTGCAGTGCGTATCACTCTCAGGAGAGGAACAGACTGTTGTGGAGTTGTTAAGATGCTTGAAGAGTCACTGACCTGTGGTCTGTGATGCCTTCTCTGTCCAGAAAAAAAACAACAGAATAGTTTCTGTGCATTTTTTTAAATGTCTAGCTTGCAGTTTGGGGACCCAGATGTGAATGATTTTCAGATCTGTTGCATGTCTGAGGACAAGACTTACAGACCCTTAGAACAGATAAGAATTTAGTTAAAATAGATAAGAATTTACTGACAATTCATAGCTTATTGGATTCCTCCGTGTAAAATCTCATGTACAGCACTGAGGATTAATTGACTAAACTCTTCTCTAGAACCAGTGGTGTCCCCCAGGGGTCAAGACTTGGTCCATTCTTGTTTAATGTATTCATTAATGACCTGGATGAGGGGACAGAGTATATCCTCAGCAAGTTTGCTGATGATACCAAGCTGGGTGGGGTGGCTGACACCCCAGAGGGCCGTGCTGCCATCCAGCGTGACCTGGACAGGCTGGAGAGCTGGGCAGAGAAGAACCTAATGAGGTTCAACAAAAGCAAGTGCAAGGTCCTGCACCTGGGGAGGAAGAATGCTAGGCACCAGTATAGGTTAGGGGCAGACCTGCTGGGAAGTAGTTCTGAGGAGAAGGATCCAGGGGTCCTAGTAGACAGTAAATTATCCATGAGCAAGCAATGTGCCCTTGTTGCCAAAAAGGCCAATGGAATCCTGGGCTGCATAGGGAAGAGTGTGGCCAGTAGGTCGGAGGAGGTCATTCTCCCCCTCTACTCGGCACTGGTGATACTGGAATACTGTGTCCAGTTTTGGGCTCCCCAGTTCAAGAGGGATAGGGAACTGCTGGAGCGAGTCCAGCGAAGGGCAACTAAGATGATTAAGGGCTTGGAGCATCTCCCTTATGAGGAAAGGCTGAGAGAGCTGGGACTCTTTAGCCTGGAGAAGAGAAGGCTGAGGGGAGACCTTATTATGGCGTACAAGTATCTAAAGGGTGGGTTGAAGGAGGATGGAGCCGGGCTCTTTTCAATGATTCCCAGTGACAGGATGAAGGGCAATGGGCACAAGTTAGAACATAGGAATTCCGTTCAAATACACGGAAACACTTCTTTACGGTGAGGGTGACAGAGCACTGGCACAGGCTGCCCAGGGAGGTTGTGGAGTCCCCTTCTCTGGAGATTTTCAAGACCCGCCTGGATGCAGTCCTGAGTAATGTGCTCTAGGCAATCCTGCTTTAGCAGGGGAGTTGGACTAGATGATCTCTAGAGGTCCCTTCCAACTCTGAAAACTCCGTGAAACTCCGTGAAAATTTTATTCTTTAATATGTGAGTAATGTAAAATTGCCTTGCTGGCTCAAAAAAACATAAAAACAGGAGTTTAAAGTGGCTGTTGCCAGGCAGAGAATACTGTTATCTACTTTTAATTATTTGACAATATTTTCCTGAAAAAAAAAAAGTGAATCCAAGTCTTTTGTATCCTTAAGCAGTTAATTCAAATAAACACTTTGGGTTTGAGATTTGCAGAGTCTTTCAGATGAAGGATTTAGGTAGACCTGGAAGTCAGTGTTTTATGAAGCTGTTTCATGCTTTGCAGTTCTCCCTTTGAGCTGAGGTGGAAAGAAGGTGTCAATCACTTCTCAAGGGCTCTGCAAGACATCGCTACAGTCTTGTGAACGTCATTGATTGTGTCCTCCAAAAGATCTTGCTGGGGCCATACAGCTGGAAGAAGGGATGGACAGCTGTGGTAGCTTGCTGAAAGAAGCAAGAATATTTGATTTAAGAGCCTGCAGGCACTGTTCCTCTTGCTCTGTTAAGACACTAATCTTATATTTTGCTCTGCAGGTTACTGTGAACAACTGTGCCATTCTTCCAGATTTTGCTAGCTGCCAGTAGGGACAGTGCCTGAGAGGTCAAGAAACATAGGAGGAACTAGTCTTACCATGACCTCCCTCCATCTGTCTGCAAGTGATGCTTGTGTTTCCTTGTCCCTGGGTACTGCCTCACTTTTGGGCTATGAAAGAGGCAGAGTACAGCCCCATACTAGCAGAAGATGGGGGCTCTGCTAGGTCATGAGAAGCCTGGGGGCAGAGAGGTCATCTTCCAATAACTGGACTGAGCAGACACTGAGGGATGCAAGGTGTATTTGGAAGGACCATGGGGGAAAACAGGAGGAATGAAAGCCAAGTTTGTCTCCACCAGATGCTGGCTATGGTCCCTGAAGAAAAGCGTTTTTGCTCTGTTGCCACTGATGGTAGTACTCAAAGCACTCGGGCAGAGGTGAAGACGCCATTCTGGGAGTGTTTTGCTTCAGACGAATTGTCTGCAAAGGGAATTCTTGTTATTAGCCTGGTATTAATGAGGGGTTATGAAAGGGATGATGACTTTGTTACTTGCCTGGTATCATGGAAGCATGCAATGAAGGATGACATTAAGTCATTATCAACTAAAAGAAGCTGAGGGAGTTCCTTTCCCTCTTGGTTTAAAACATGTTGCTTCACACAGGCTAACACGGTGCTACAGGAAGGGATTGAGGGGGTCAATGTGTTTGGGAAAACAGAGGAAGGGTTCTCTATATGTGCTTTTCCCACTTGGTGCTTCCCTCCAAAGTTTGTAAGCAATTTGGGAATTGGTTCTGGCATATTGCTCTTTATGTTATAATAGGAGGAGTCTGTTCAAGGCGTATATGATGGGTGCTGGAGTACTTGTATGAGCTATCATCTGTTAAGATGTTATCGGGTTCAAGATGGTTATTTGCTGGGGTGGTTGCTGCTCCCCCAGCTCCAGTTCAGCACTGAGCAGAGGGACTGGGAGGAAAGGTGTCATTTGGACTCGCAGCTTGGTTCAGCTGCTGGAGAAGCCTTGCTGGAAATATCCTTGCGGTTTGAGCCACTGGCCTAAATGCTGGCTCCATAACTCAGAGAGTGAATACTAACCTGGAGACAGAAAAGTCTCACGGCCTCTGATTCAGTGCATCAAAGCGACATGGAATGGGGAGAGCTTGCAGGAGGCCAGACAGGGTAGATAAAGTTAATTTGGAGGGGAAGCATATTGCAATGTGGCAAGGTAGGACGCGCTTTGTCCCTTGTGCTTCTTTCTGTGCGCTCTAGACTGTAGAGAACAGCATCAATTTAAACAGCCCTGCAGACTTTTCCCACTTTCAGATGAGGAAAGAAAGGGACAATAATTTTTTAGGAAACCTGAGGTGTGGGTATGTGCACAGTTTCTAAACTGAGTTGTCTGGGAGATGTGTATGTGTTATCTGTGTGGGTGTATATTGACATCCTTGAGATTCACATGGCAGCCCAGCTATGAGTGCATGATGTAATGATATTTTAATTGTGATAACTTCTGGAGACTTTTTTTTTTTTTTTTTTTTCAGAACGGAGGATTTTCATCATCTCTGTACTTATTTTCCTGTTTTATTTAAAGTAGTAATTCACATCTAGTGTTTCTCCTACTGCCCTGAGTGGTACAAGCGAAATGGTGACAAGCCATTTGACTTCCTGAGCAAAACCATTGGAGGTCAGAGGGACGCCTCCCTGTATCTACCAGGGGAACTGACATATCTACCTAATGAGAGACCAAACCTGATCAGTTTGGCTGATGCACTTCTGTCCCCACCAAGCAGTGGTCCATTTTGGACACCTTTAGTTTAAAAGGCTCAGAGCTTTCCTGCAGAAAAGGCTGGTGGCAGGCGGCTCCAAGGACCCAACTGCATTCCTTCCTCTTCGGTTTCTCCTGTCTGGGGCACCCCTAAGCAGGACTTGGGGCATCCAAGAGCTAGGAACAAGGCAGGTTACAGTCCCCTCCTGTGTGAGGGTGGGCTTGCCCAAGACTGGATGCCTCGTGTGCATCCTCTGATGAAGCCACCAACGCAGCAGTGACTTGCAGTAGGTAGAGCTCTCTTTAGTTGGAGGTGACAGTGTGAGCCTTGCAGCAGAGGCTCTGCCAGTAGAAACTGGTGAATCACTTTCAACTCCATTGATTAAAACCTCAATAAATGAGCATTTGCTTGTGATGGCTAAGTGAAGTTGTAGTACCTCAACCCATGAGATTTTGTGAGACGTTTCAGTGTTCCCAAGTTAATGAGCCTCCTTGAGATAGGTATCTCTTTTCTCTTGACACTTATCGTCATGTCTTAGAGCTGGCACAGTTGGAGTTGAACTGTGTGACACTGGTTAATGCAGAGGTATGAATTTCTATTGCATTACCTTTGCCACGGTGTGTGTCTGTGTCAATTGTCTCTCTCCAAGGCAGCCATTTTGAAGCAGTCCATCACACACTGCTATTATGCTTTTGGTGAGGAAGATCACTTACTTTCTGCAAAACCAAACATGATTTCTTCCCTAATCTATGATTGAAGATCGGTGGACTTTTGAAAGATACCTTTCTACTCTCCTTTAACAAAATTATTCATTCTCTTGTTCTGCATGACTGACATATATATATATCAACCACAGGCCTTTAGCAGCACAGTACAAACCTCTACTGCCTGCGTTTAAGGACTGATGGTTCATTTGCAGGAACAGTACCAGGCAGTTATCCCCTGTGAACCAGCACACAGAAATGGGTAGTGTGCAGGCCTAGCAAATCAGGAGGGTAGGTTTGGAAAAATTACTCCATTTTATGATGGATGTACCTTACCAGGATTTGATGCTGTGAGACAGTTTTCTGTTTTTTTTTTCACTTAACTGCTAGTTTCTAATGAAAAGTGTGCTGCTAAGCTCTTCTGCTCTGTGTAGTTGGAGCATTGGTTGCTAAAGGGTCAGGTTTCCCGAATTTCCTGAATGTACCAAGTGCTTGGCTCTTAAAAAAAAAAAAAAGCTTCTTGGAAAAGGATACCTTTCTGTACCTTTCTGCTTCTGGAAGGATTCTCCCTTGGGTATTCTTGACTCTGAACATGACCACAGTTAATTATATTTAGGGGTTAAATGTCCGGCAGTCAACTTGTTTAATCTTTTCCAGATTCCTTGGAGTAGTCCATGAATGACATGCTGAAAACCAAGCTGTTGACCAATGTATGTTGATATGGCAGTTCTGGAAAACACCCTTATGGTAGTTGTATTAATGCTTCTGTAGATCACTACCAGACCCTGGAAGTAAACACTAGCATTAAAGGAAAAGTTGTCTTTACATGATTTGTGCTGGTCTTGTAAGCTCCTTTTAGCTGAGCTGTCTAGGGAAGAAGCCGAAAGTGGATGCTCATAACAATCTGATGATTGTTCTGAGAAAAGTTAATCACAAGAGCTCGCTGAGGAGGTGAGGAGGCTCAGTAGCGTGGCACTCATTAGCCTGGGTAGGTAGCAACGCCGTGCTGGGTGCGGGCATCAGAAATGGCTTTGGTGAATGAAGCCCTGCATTCAGTGGGGTGTGAGGTAGGAGCTGAGCATCTCCTCTCAGCTCCCTGCTCCTGGGTAGCAGGTCCTGCTGCATCCACAGTGTGCTGCGAGTATTAATTTCCTTCTCACATAACTGGGAGCTGACTCTGTTTGCACCGGATAAGAACCTAGCTTTAAAAAAAAAAAAACAAAAGCAACAAAACAAACTAAAAATTACTATGGTATTGCTATGGTAACAAACATCTAGAAATGCAGACAGATCTCTGTATCAACTGCAGGCTTTATAGCCTGTGCCCTGGTGGTTGCATATGCCATCAGAGACAGAAATGATGCTGTAAAGGGAAAACAGCAGCAGGTTTATGATACCTTGGGATCTTTCCAAATATGAGATCTACTGCTTCCTCTGAGGCAGGCTAGGAGCAAGCTGTCGGTACGCGTCTGTCATGGCCTGTTCACTACCCGCCCAGGCAATGAGAGATGAGGGGCCGAATGTGCTTCACAGCACTGTTATGGCTGAGCAGAAATGGCCAATTATGGGATCAGCATTGGAATATCTTGCAGTTTGAGTTTAAGAACACCTTGGCCTCTCATCGGATTCTGGGGGGGCTTTGACTAGCTGAAGAAGACAAATTCATTTTGCATATAGTGTATCATTTGCAGCTTCCAGCAGAACACTGAACGACAGGCCTGGGAGGAAGCAAAGGGAGCTCAGCTTCTTCCCTGGCACGGTGTTTAATTATGTGTGCAATGGTTCTGTGCTTTGCTTTTTTTTTTCATTCTTATTTCCCGTTTTCACTCTGTTACGAGCAGTGTTAAAATCAGTGAAGAAGGGTAGGAGGTGGTAGCAGCAGAGAGCTTGGAGTTTCTGGCTGAGATGGACCAGGTTCTTCCAAAGCACCCCTAAGCACAGGGTGTCTTGGTAACTCAGCCATCTTCCCCTCCACAAGCATCTCCCAAAAATATGGCAGGACTGGGCAATAGGGCAAGAGAAAAAGGGAAGGAACTTCCACCAGGGCAATATGGAGGTGTGGGACACCCCTCTATAATTGTGGGAAGCTGATGTTAGGAGAGAAGACCTGTCCTGAGAAGGCCTGCCTTTGAAGAGGAGAACAGGGCTCCTAAAAGAGGTCTTGTTTCCCTGCAGCCTTTCTTGAGGGATGATCCTGAAAGGATCTTGGCATGGGAAAACGAATGTGTCTCTTGTAACGCGAGGATTTCTCTGTCTTACTGCTGCTCCAGCTCCCCTCGGGACCAAGTCAGGCTGATTCTTGCTACCATTTCTGGCTTCAAATTAGTTGAAGCTACTGAGTGTGAGATATCACTGGTGACCTGATCTGCATGCTTTTGGCATGCCACTTGTTTCTGTTCTACTTTGCATGTGATTGCAGGGAAGCAAAGGAAGAACTTCAAGGAGCTCAGTCTCCTGTGCCAGGGCACGTGTGGGCATGTAGTTATGCGCAGTCATGCCAATTAGTGCTGGTAGTGGACATGCATGGTCAGATTTGCACTGACACTTGTAATTCATGATTTCCTTCTGTGCTGAGTGCTTGACTCTACAACCTTAAATATGCCTTTTAATATTGGTTTGGGGTGGAGGCAGCAAGGGAAAGAGCTGGATCAAGTAATATATATATACTGACAGACAGCAAAGTGCCCTTCAACTAAGGTAGATAAAGTCCTGAAGGATATGCTCCTGTAAAAGTTTGGCACATCTCTCATCACTGGTTTCAGAAAGCCAGAGCAACTCATGTTGCTTAAACATCAGTTAATTATAGAGAAAGATTGAAGAATGCTGTCCTGGCAATTGGCTGTATCCTGAGCGGTGGACGTTATTTGATGGGCATGAGAGCTTCTGTGCCTCACACCCTGTGGCTGCAGAGGTCTCATTGGGAGGTGAGCGCTAAGCAAAAATAAGATTTGAACCATTAAATGCATTTTTTCAGTAGGAGGTGCTGCTCTGCTAAAGAGTTTTGTTCTGCATTTGTGTTGGGTGTGTTGCTGGTCAGCCCATCTTCAGCAGTGGCAGGGACAGGCTGCCACTATGCATGATGTGCAGATGAATACACTGCCTGGGTGCTGTCGGTCCATAGTCCTGCCACATTCAGAATCATTATATAGAATACCTCTTACATCTGACCAGCTACAGTAAGAAATGCTTATTCCAGACAGCGTAATGCAGAGTTACGGGTTAATTTCTCTTTCGCATCCACCTTTTGTCATTTCAGGGTAGGCTTCCCTCATCTTGTTCCCTCTCTAACAGTTCTTTCATGTTTTCTGATGGTTGCTTTTCTGTTTTGTTTTTTTGTTGTTGTTGTTGTTTGTTTGTTTGTTTTTTAAAGTTTATTTTGTGATATCTTTGGTGCTGTCTGTCCCCACGCTTGCAACCACAGCTCTGCTTTTGGTTTTATGAATTTTTTTAAACCTACTTTGAACAAACCTGTCAGCACATTCCCTTTGTTCATGTTTGTTCATCTCCATGTTCTCTTCTGGAGCCAGAAATGCTAAAACCCAACAGGAGCCAGCCAGAAATGTGAAGAATGTCTCAACATCTTTTTCTGTTTGGGAGAAAATGAATTGTGTTACAGACTCCATGTCTCTAACAAGCTGTATTGCATTTAACTTTCACCTCACCACCACAACCTGCAGCTAGAAATGTATACATTATTTGTCTTCTGGGTAATGAAGGCTATTTAACAACATCTTGCCATTTTCCAGGGCAAATAAAGATTTGGAAGAATGGGAAGTTCAGTGTGTTAAACAGTTTAATTTTTCCACTAGATCAAAATAAAATACTGAGTGTGAACGACTGAAAGGTAGTGAAAAACTGGGGCATGGATAAGTGCTGTGTGTGTTTGTTTCTCTCTGTTTATATTTTTGTTGTGGCTGAAATCCTGTCCTGCTGATGTCACTGGGAATTTTGCCACTGGATTTCGCTAGTAATTTACAGCATACTTAGATTTTTACATTGTGTTCTTCTGAACACAAACAACGCCTCTGTGCTTCATGCTGCTCTCTGCAGAGAGGAGCAAACAGAGCTCATCCTCATGAGCAACCCTGTGGTTTTCATGGAGCTGTGACAGGACTGAATGTATCCGGGTTTTGTTTTTCATTCATATTTAGGAAAGCTGCTGAAGGTCCAGGCAAGATTCTTTGACCATCACAGCACCGGTGGCTTTTTGGAGCTGTGCTTTGGTGAAATAAATCTGTGTGGGGAAAAATGCACCTGCCCGGTGCTCCTGGGCAATGGGAGGTATCTGGGCTGTTCCACTGCCCAAAAACGTGAATGGAGTTCACTCAGTCCTACAGGTTATATTCCGCTGTCATAGTTTTGAAGAAGAGAAATTTAAAAACAAGACATCCAATAGATCTTGAGAAGGGAAGTCTATCTTCCTTGATAGCATTGGTTATGCTCATACAATACTCCTCTGGGAAGCAAAAGGTTAGGGGCACGGCCCCAGCTATCAGAAACAGACACCCACATTTTTCTTATGACACTTGCATGAACTTTTTGTTTGAAAACTTGCTGGCAGAGTGGAAACTGCTGAGCTGGTGGCTGGGTTGTGAGCCAGCCAGCTGTGTTGGGGGGATGCTGTCAGGAGCGCAGTCTGTGTGCGGTGTGAGGGAAGCGGGACTGATCTGCAGGGCTCTGGGAGCTTTCTGAAAATGAGATTTGGACAAAAACTCACTAATTGAATATGTGGAGAAAAATGACAGACATATCTTTTAACAAATGAACTCAAACCCAGCAGCTCTTCAGATCTGCCTGCTCGGACAGGCCAGATTTGGTTTAGCCAGGACAGAAACCAGTTGTAGCCCAAGGTTTCTGTAACGGTGTTGTTGCTGACCACAAACATTCAAACATTACTTGATTTGAAAATCAAGTTTTGTGTCCTTCATCTTCACCTTCGGGGTTTTGAATTTTTAGGTATCCCCCTTTCTCTATTCTGCAACTACAAAGGCAAAAGATTATCCTTTCAAAAGAAAAGCTGTGAGTTCTCCTAACAATACAACCCAGGAACTGCATCTTTACGAGATGAGACTTGCAGCGAAACTGAGAACACTGTATGTGTGGAGTCAGATGACGGCTGCCCTTTGTAATGCATAGGGGTTGGCAGAGTAATGAATTTTAAGAATCTTTGCTGGTCATTGCAATAATTGACTTTATTTTGCCTCAGTTCGCACCTGCAGAATGAGCCGAGTGTCCCTGTGAGGGACCATGGCGTTTTGTGCATGGGGAGAACTGTGTTTCTGTGAGATGTGGTTTTGGCTGTACCTGTCCTGAGTGTATTTCAAGACAGTCAGATGTGTGCGTTTTTGTGGTGCCCGCTTCAATGGCTCTGCTCTTCCTTATATGCCCAGCTCTTTCTTGGTTGACAGTGATTAAACTGGCAGAGCAGAGAGGCTGTTGAGGAGGCCTCTATTAATAACGTGATTGAAGCCTAGAATGACAGAGGCCTGCATAGCGTAACACGGGTTTTTTTCATATCTGACAGGCATATGTGAGCCCATTTCATGATTCTTCATTGGTATGCACCATCCTTGATTAAATTTGCTATTGGGGAGGTGAATTTAATGCCTTTGCAAATGGAGACCCAAGCAGAAAGCGGAGCACGGCTCTGAGGGTCTTGTCAGTTCAAATTGATTGCCGGGTCCTGGAATTGGAGCAATGCAGTAACTGAAAAATTAATCAATTAAAATGGAATATCATTTGGCTCCTAAACAAAATGCCAACAGCCTGATATTCTCAAATCTTCACTGACAAATAAGCAATGAGTTTTTCCAGTTTAGAAGACAATGTTGCATGCCGCAGGGCTGAATGCACGGTGGAGGACATATCTGAGTGAACAAGGTCTTGTGCAGAACGACTCATTTTTGTAATAAATCATGGATGTATGTGCACCATCACTATTGTCGCTACCGAAAGAGTACCAGTACAGTCCCTAGGGATAGATCTCATGGCTTCAAACCTCTGAAATACAAGTCCGCCTTGTAAGCTGAAGGTCATTCTTGAACTTCTCTAAGAAACTAGGTCATGATTCAACGGCAGCATGAGGAGTTATATTAAGTCACTTTGTTAAGTGCCAGTTTGGTTGTTGGTTTACAGACAAGTTGCATTTTCATATTGGGCCTGGCTCTCTCCCAACCAACTGGTCCTGCCAAGAGCCTTTCTGTGTGATGTTCAGAAGCTAATGTGAGGAAGGGCTCTGTAAAGCATCGTGGTAAATTACCTGACTTGTCAAGGTCACATCTTGCCCAGGTGTTATTTTGTGGGAAGACAAGCTCTGTGCAGGCTCTGGGGCTGTGGGCCAGCCTCCAGGAGCAGCGTGGTACCCCGGCCAGCACAAAGGCAGGAGTATGGCTCCCTGAGGCCAGCTTGCCACCCGGCTCGGTCTGCGGGATGTGCCATGGTGCTTCCCACCTGCAGCTATCAGTGAGAGGGGCTGTAACAGGATCTATCTGGTGATTAACATGGGGAGAGAGGAGAGAGTTAGTGTGGAATTGGATAATATTCAAAATCATGACTGCTTGAGCAAGATCCACAAAACAAAACATGTCAGGGAAAAATCTTTCCTTGCTGGAAGATGGGGAGAAATTCCCACCTTCTGCTGTGGGGCAGGGATTGTCCCTGCTGGGGGTGTGAAACGTCCCCTTGTCTTCTTGGCTCAGCTGTGCACATGCACAGTATTTCTGCAGAGTGTGAATGTTGGCTAGTTGCAAAACCACACTATTTTATTCTTAATCTTCTAATCTCTGTTTAAAGCTCTAACTCTTGAGGATGAATGATTAAAAAGGTACTTCAGCTTCCTTTCTCTAGCCTTAGCAAAAAGACCTTACAACGTGATATTGAAGGCAAAAAAAATGAGCCCCAAACTTAATTATATTAAATATTTTAATGCTTTGGGTGAGCAGTGCCTAGTCCTCAGTGCTAGCTGACCTCTGCTCATCTCTTAGCTAACGAGGTCACTGCTGACTACGTTAGCAGCTTATGAGGTCTAAAGTTGCTTTCTCCTCTGCGAAAAAATCTGTGGTGGCATCTGTCACTCTAGACAGTTGTGATTCACTGGGAGGAAAAGGCTGAATGTAGGTCACTCGAGTTCAAAGGGAATAAATTAGTGCATCGGCACAGGAGGCACATACACACGTCGTACAGACAGAGTAGGTGGGGGAGTGGGCAGAAAGACACAATTTATGTGACTGATGTGTTTAATGAAGACCTAGGCCACCCTCATTTGAACTGTCTTATTGGCTTCATTGGTGCTACCAGGTAATCATGACGGTATCATCAGACTTGATACAGAATGCTGTGTCAATCCATCTTGATACAGATGCTATAAATCAGAGTTCGGGTAATGTCTAAAAGGACACTGAGCATCTAACACTTAGAAGACAGGTAACAAAACATTGTGCCTTTTATTTCTTTATTTTAATAATTCAAAATCACTTGGAAAACAGGGACATTCTTTATATATTTAAATGTTTAGAAAGACCGGGATATTTTTCCAGAAGTGCAGCTTCCTATAGTGCCTTTTTATTCGCTCTGAGGGACCTCAAAACACAACTTTACAAACTGTGTATGTATAATCTTTAGCAGAACAGTACTTCTATATACAGTAAGTAACCTAGATGGCTTTTGCTAAGGAGGTTTGCTATGTGATACTAAACAGATGTCTGAATGCAGACAGCTTCATGTCCGTGTGACCGTTGTTTCTCTGTACAAAACCTTAATTCCCTGAGGGACTATATCCCAGCTACCCATTGGGGTCTCTTTCTGACAATGCTGCTGTTTTGGCGGGGGTGCTAGCATGAACTGCCTAGTCCCTTATGTATTCAAAGGGTGTGCTGTCATGTCTGTCTTCTCCCTGACATTACATGTTGTCATGGACATTTATGGGTAGAGAGAGGTATGCTTGGAAAACAAGTGCTGTTTCAGGGAAAAACTGCCCCACGGTCCTTACGCTACTCTCTAGTGCTGGTACTCAGTAATTTTGAAGACCGTCCCCTCACTATTCTTCAGGGTTTTGTCCACATGTCTCCTGGAGAGAAATATAAAAGCATAAAGGTTTCTGTCAGCAAAAATGGCCGTGTTCATGTCACCTTTGCCAAATAGGGAAAAAACGGCAGGGAATGAGATGAAGATCAAATGAACATAGAAGCCAGATGTATGTGTGTCTGGACATGTGGGTGTTTATACAAAATCAATATATGTAAATGCCATAAATATATTTGAAAAAATTATAATATCATTTTTCAGTTTTGCATAATGGACATCTGTGTGCCTTGGACTTCAAACTGAGGGAAGAAATAGGCCTTGGCAACTGCTTCACCTCATCTGGGGTCTGGTTTTCCAGGGTTCTGAGCAGACTCATTTCCTTAGAGCTGTTTGGACGAGAGTGCCCTCGGGCATCTGTCTTTGAAGCCCTTTTGGCTTCCACTGCTTTGCTTTATTCAACACTTCTAAAACCAAAAAGACTAGAAGGATGCCCGAGGGTATCATGTCCCCTCCCTCAAGTTACAGGCAATGTCTTCCTTCCTCAGGGCAGCTGGGCCAGAAAACATTGCATGATCCAGCCCTTGCTAACTGCTCAAGGTCTTTTCAGGATTACATAGCTGGGCCAAAGATGGACATACTTTTTAGAAGTCATCGCTTGCTCTATTTTATACCTATATACCATATATCTGTCTTGGCCAGCAGTAGAGTATGATAACTGATAGTATCATGTGCCTGTCACATGGGAGGTTGTATAATACATTCCAGCTTCTCAGGTTATCATTCTGTGATGAATAAACATCAGGACTGTATTCGGAGGGGAATCCAAGTTGGCATGATTTATGCATGGACTGCTAATCTACGTGGGGGCGGAGACGGGTTAGTTCACGCTGAAGCCGGTCGCTGCATGTGGAAGTGACTTGTTTGCATGCAGTGCGATGCTGAGCTCAGATAAGCAGCATGGCAGAGAGTAGAGTACCCCACACTCTTTAGGGCTGCTGTCTGCCAAATGAATGAGACTGGTGTGTGCTGTAGTGCTGGCGCTTGCACACTTTGTGTTACTTTTGGCTGTCCTCCAGTTGTCAGCCCATGCTCCTTTGCATACCTTTGGGACCTGGGCAAAGTGATCCAGATGTGCTTCCTGGAAGGATCCCTCCCTTCTGTAGACAAGGACATGCAGGATCAGGATGAAATACTGCAAGAAGGATGCTTCTCCACAGAGTCACTAAAGAGATGTCTAAGTAGGATCATTGGGCAGAGGACACGTGGCTGCCTCAGAAGCAAGATTGTGAGTTCTTAGACATGAAAGCAAGGACTTGGGACCATGGTAGAACAGACAACATGTTTCCATATGCTGAGAAGTTGGATGAGGGTAGTGGTGTGTGAAGCTATCAGGGAACAACCGCTTGTGATAGACAGAAGTAGTAACTTAATTGCTCATGTTTTTTTTTTGCTGCTCCCCCTGTAAACGTCCCTTGCATTGTTTTCCTCTCTTGTGTTGTCTACTTTCTTCCCCAAAACTGGCCAAGAGACCAGCTTGTCAAACCATGGCAAGGCTGCTCGAGAGGCAGTGGCCAAGCCTTGTCTATCAACACACTGTTATGACCTGTAAGTCTGCAACATCCTGTTTGTAAACTCTTCACACTAACAACCCATGTCTGCTTGTGACAGACATCACAGGAGAGTGTGATGTTCACCTCACCCAGGCTGTAGGCAATAACAGGAAAAACACTGTGCCATCTTCTGTGTCTCTTGGAGGAGACTCTGAAAGTAGCATCCAAAAATTGATGGGTGTGGGGAGAACATTGCTGTGGAAACCAAACACAGAAAAATAATTGCTTCTCCTTTCTTGCCTTATACAGGATTTCCACCTTTTCAGGCCAGATGGTTGAGGACACTTTCTTTGTCAACAGCTCAATGTCTGGTGAAACTATGAGGGAAGAAGAGAAGAACAAGATAGAAAATGTTTGGTGGAATCCCATGACTTCCTAGCCATGAGGCAGGGATGGAAAGAAAGGGTTTCTTCAGGGTTAAAACAGAAGAGAACAGAGATGCAGTCTTGCAGAGATGGCAGAGGACTGCCTCTGCATGTACGGAAGGCAATGGAAAAGAGTAGGGAGGTGGAGAAGCACCTTGTGCAAGCAGCAGTTCTGGAAAGCAAGCCCCAGGAAACTTTCCATGCTTCTCACTCCCACCATCCCTTGGTGACTACAGCTCTGTCACAGGGCCTGGAGGAAATCATGGCCTCTTCTCAGAGGGCATTGAAAATAAATAGCCTCTGCTGGCGGCTCACCGCTGGTTTCTCCAGCCCAATTTGGAACTGACAGCAGGCCTTCAAGGTTGTCCAATGCTGATGGGAGTAGAAAATCTCTTGAAACCAATTAGCTGTGGTGGGAACTGATCCATTCAAGTTGCTTTACTGCTTGCATTGTGTTACTCCAGTTTGTGCAGGCCACAAACAAAACCTTCAAATCGGTCTCTGAGCTCCTCTGTCAGCACTTGCACTTCTTGAAGAACAGAGATGGTTCTATTTAACTGTGGTAATTTTTATTAACATTTCATAACAGAAGTTCCTTAAGAGCATGGTTCCTAAACCACATTTAAAATATTTTACACAGTTAAACAAAGCATGAATAAAATAGGCCCTGTGCTGTCAGGCACAGGCTTTTTTCTTAAAGTATTTTGAGCTATTTTTCAGAGAAGTGTACGAACTATTTCATGAGACATAGCAAGAGCCATGTGCGCACTGGGATTCCTAATCCCAACTGGAAATGCAACACACCCTCTAAAACAAATACTCTTGGCAACAGGTGTTCAAGAGACGGTATCTTACAGGTTCAGCCCATCAAGAGTAGCTTGCTCCCCGGGCAAGCAGGTTCTCCTGGGAATTTCTTGGGAGTTGCTGCAGCTCTCCGTCCTTCCCTGTCTGTTCTCTGTGCCATTTGTAGCCCATCCATGTGCCAGCATATGGGTTACAGAGCTGAGCAGCACCTGCCCCTGTAGCATCCCCAAGCACTGCTGTGTGCTCACCCCAGCATCTGATTGCTGCTGGTGGAGCTGTGCTGTCCTTTCCTCTCCTCTCTGGGACTTGTCTTCAGGTCACTGGGACAGCATACGGAGCAAGCGGAGTGAGGCCACGGAGAAAAATTTCGCGCCGTGCGGGCCCCAGAAGCTCCACTGCGGTTTACAGAAGTGACTTGGGCCTGGCCTTTGCTCTGAGGGAAAAGGATTTACTCAGCCAGCAAGGTTGTATCTCAACCCAATGGGTCAAAGCTGGCATTAAACCAGTTCAGAGGGAAACCTCTGCTGAGGGGGGTTGGACAGGCAAGGCTGGTGGGAGAGAGGTGCTGGCATGGTTGGGGGTCACGGAAGTGGCAGTATGTGAGGCTGCGTCAGTGTGATAAATCAAAGGGGTGCCTCAAGAGGAAGGAAGGTTTGGTGGGGTTGTTACTCCCTGGCTTGCTTTGTGTCCATATTCATCAGTTAGACCTTCTTAGTCAGTTAGTTCTTCCACGGAAGGACACTTACTGGGGATGGCTTGTCACTGATGCTTTTCCGTCCTGGGATTTGACAGAGCTTCCACAATCATGAAAATTAGCTTAAAACAAAAGAGAAGTGTGGCAGCCCCCTGCTCCATTTGTTGTACTCGCGCTAAACACTTGGAAGAAAGATATACAAGAGCTGCAAAGTATATGTCCTGTCATATAAAACTACTCTTGGACTAACTTCACAGTAACTGTGAAATGATTAATTGCACTTACCTTTGAGAGTTTTGCGTACTTACTCTAGTTAAGTAATGATTCCTCATGACCCCTGGGGTATGGTTATCCTTTTTGAATTTGGCCAAGCCTGCTGTTACAAAAAAATATTTTGGGACCCTGAGGTCCCCAGCTGCTCTGATTTTAGTGTCTGTTTGCACGATGTTGGAGCTGGCGTGCCTGTGTCTGGTGGCAGACGGTGATAATGCACAGAAGTGAGTGGCACTGTCTGTATTATAGTCTTGGTATTTTACGAGTGATCATGCCTGGAGGAACATCACTGTGCTAGTCGAGAAATGAGCCTCTCAAGTTTTCATAGATGTGCATGGCATTAATTCCTTTCCCTTAATCCCTTACTTACAAAGTTGATTTCACGACTTCAATAGTTTCAGGTCTCGTGAACAGTGTCGAAACAGAAATAAGAGCATACTTTCAACAGCAGAAGAGCAACTCAGTCCATTCTGTTACTGAAAGGAGAAAGCATACGTGAAAATGAGAAATGGCAAAATGAGATTAGAAGGTTTACAGTATTTCCTGAAATTTTGGTATGTGAATTGTGTTGGAGGTCTCAGTGGTCTTTGGGACAAACCTTAACTTGTGCAAACTGCTTTGCTAATCCCTAGTCTAGACATTCACATTTCCAGTGCCTATTCATTGTTATTTCTGCTTTCATCTAGCGAAGTTTTTTGGTCTATCACAGAGCATTAGTCAGAAACTGGGCTCTTCTGCTCACATAACTCCCACTTACTGTTCCAGCCTCAAGCATGGGGTTACAGGGTGTGTAGCTACATAGAGAGCTAACAGGTATGAACTGTCCTGTGGAGGTGGTTAACTCTGCACTCAGCTGTATATACTGTGCCTTTAATATACCCAGAGCTCATATGTGCTTATGTTGACTTCTTCCTGAAGTGAGTGAAGTAATGTGAAGGGAGAGGAAAGAGGGGGTGGACATCAGTCCGCCCTCCTCAGAGGGTTTGGCAGGTGACTGACTACTATTTTACAGAGAACCTGTGCTGCTCCTGTCAAGTATGTTTTCAATTAACAGTGAAAAAATGTCCTGTAATCAAACATCTATATTCTAGGAAAAAAATCTGATAAAGCAAGCCAGTCCTTAAAGATAAGCTTTATATTTGCTTTTCCAGGCTTGTTTGTAGCTGTCTGGGCTCCACTCAGGATGGTATTTGCTCTCTTCTCTTTATTGGGCTTTGCTGTTGTGTGCTTTGTAATGAGTTGTAAAATCTAGGGCTTTTCTGAGGAGCTCGCTGTTTCTTCCATGTTTTCTGCTAGCGCAGACCCGATGAACTGTAGAGGTCTATGGGGCCTTATTGAATTGTATTTATTGTTTACAGACTTTTTTTTTCCCCATTTGTTGAGATAATTTTGAATTCTAATCCTGTTCCCCAGTATGGCTGACACTTTTGCTGGATTTCCTATGGATTTGGTAAATGTACTCAGTCTCAATATCCAAGGTGCTTATGAAAATACTGAATACTGCTGGATCCAGAACACAACTCTAAGACCTGCTCTCACCATAGACCCTCTGCTCTGACAGTGAACAGCTGGTAATTCTGCTCTGACGGTGGTTTTCCAACCAGTTTCACTCATTCTGCATTAGTTTCATCTGGACTATTATTTCTCCAGCTTGCTAATGACAACGTCTTACCAGCCCCTATCAAAAACCTTGCCAAAGTCATGATGTATCTATCTACTGCTTCTCTACACCCTTAAGACTGATTACTCCATCACAGGAGAAAATTAGGTTGGTCTGACATGATGCAGTCTTGACAAATCTCAGTTGGCTCCTATTTATTACCTTGTTATCTTCTTGGTGCTCACAAATCAGTTGTTTGATTACTTGTTGATTACCTGTTGATTAGCTGTCTGTCTGGAAGCTGAAGCTAGGCCCTCTGAGCTATGGCGCCCCTAATGCTCCCTTTTCCCCATTTGAAGAGATACTGGCTGAGATAAAAATGAGAGATATTCTTAACTGACAATTAATTCCTAGTGCTCTTTTACCACTTTTTAAATTTGATGTGTAAGTAAGGTGAGAACCATAGTATCTAGAGGAATTACCCCTAATAGTTCAAGTTAAGGCTCAATAGTTCATGGCTCTGAGGGCACTAATGGGCCTTCCTGTCCCTGCTCACTTCCCCGGGCTCCCTCCATCCTGCCCATGGCCCAGGACCTCTTGTCAGCCCCATGGGGATTCCCTCCACCCTCCCCATGGCCCAAGACCCCAGGTGCTGTCATCCCCTGCCCCAGCGATGCCACAGCAGGGCTAGTCTCCAGCTCCCCATAGCCCTGCCCTGCCTGACCATGAGCCCTGCCAAGGTGGACTCATGGCCTGGCCCGTCCCCAGAGAGGTGCCTGCTGCCCGGGGCTGGGGCTGCCCCAGTGCCCCCCGGGCTGTGCTGTTTCTGGCTGGGTGGTGGAACGGTCCCTGGCTGCCAGGCCCGTTCTTGTATGGTAAGAAAGGGAAATCTGAGCATCAGGCTGACCTTGGCTGTATTAGGCATAATTTTATGGACCACCTTCATTTTTCTTCTCACTTCATTCATCTTCTCTCCAAATGGAATAGTCCTAACCTTTAATTTCTCTTCATTCTCCTTCCAGCTTCTTTCCAGAGACTGGTTTGACAAAACTTGTGCTCTGGCCACGGCTGCTGAGCCGTCACTGATTTCGTATAACAGTGTTCACGGTGGTTTCAGTTTACTCTGTCCCATTTGCAGTGCACTCAATTTGCTGTATTACCCATCTCAGCGGAATGAGTGCAGGGTTTCTCTAAGCTGTCCATGGGGACGCTCAGATCTGTAACCCGCGTGGTCATGGTTCATTTGAAATCCATCAATGTGCATGAGTAGTTCAATTTGTTTCTTCTAATGTTCATTATCTTGCACTTGTCTACGCTGAATTTCATTTGCCAACTGTCTGGTTCTCCCAGGGCTGTCTGCACTGCAGGGTAGCCCTTCTTGGAGAAAGATGTAGAGATGTTTGTTCTTCTGAGTGCTCTCCTGCTTAAGGAATTTGCTGTGGCACTGGGTTTCTTGAGTTGTTTCCCACCTCACTAAGACGGTTCAACAAAAATGCTGTGTGATACTGGGGACCAGTCCCTGGTCTCTTGCCCTCTAAAGCTCTTAAAAAGAGCTGTATAGTGGAGGAAGGAACGTGATCAAGCCTAGTATTAGAGGGTATTCAGACTGTTTTACAGAGAAGGATCTCAAGATCTGGGAGACTGTTCGGTGCTTTGGATGAGATGTGAATGTGCCAGAATCTGCCTTTTCCAGCAGTTTTAGGGAGCTCCAACACTCCTTCATACAAGGCTGCGACCATTTTATGGCTTCTTCATGATTTGGTCTATCAAATATCTACATAGACAATTTGTCGAACTACTTTCATTGTGTAAACAATCCTGATTGCTTTATAAGCCAATATTTTACAGTTTCTAGGTTGTTTCCAACCAAAATCTCATATCTAAGAGTTCAGCGTGGGCTAGAACTATGCCTGTCCTCCCTCCCAGTAGCCCTAGTGAATGGTTTTTGGGTGCTGGCATTGCACTGATTGTGTGGCCTAGGAAAGCTAGAGGAAAATTAGGAGAGGAAAGGGATGGCCCAAGTGTTTTTGCTCTTGTGTGGGACTGGGGACAGTTACATGCAGCTTCCAACTTTATCAGGGCATTCTGTGAGCAACGCTGGGCAAGGCACAGCAGGCAACCTGTTAAATCAGCTGCCTCTGTGTTTGGATGCGATAGTGATTGCCGAAAGGCTGAAACTGTTTTTCCTCAAAATACTGTGTTTCAGCCGCATTGGCTGGAGGCTGCTTTCAAACCTGTGTTGCCTGGACGGGTTTCCAAATTCCTGCAGTCTCGCACGTTCTGCATAACAAGTGCTAAAGGGAATTTGGCTCTGCCTAGTGCTATCAGGAACAGCAGCTTTCGTCCCAAGCTCAGCCAGTAAGGATAGCAAGGGCCTGCAGCCTTCCTCGGAGAAGGCAATTCTGGTACCATATCTGTGAGGGTTTCCTGCTTTCATTTCCAAGCTCTTCCCTGTCCTGCCTTCCCCTGTACCTGAACCACTTCCAGATGTGTGGCAAACAACCTGCCTTAGCATACGCGTGTCTGAACTTATTACCTGTGTCTCAACATGAGTAGGCTGCTCTTCCTGATGCTGTGATGCTTGTCTCTGCTCTAGATGACAAGGGCTCCCCAAGGAGAGAAGAACAGCCGGAGGGGTTTTGATGAAAAGGCTTACTTGTCCTCAAAGCTGCTGAAGGCCGGAGAAGACCCTTACCGCCAGCATGCTTTTAATCAGCTAGAGAGCGACAAACTCAGCAGCGATCGGCCCATTCGGGACACCAGGCATTACAGGTACTGTGCAGCTCTTCTTCCAAGCCATGGCTGCTGCTTGTTGTGGGGAGTCAGTTGCCCTCCTGTGCTGTTCTGCAGCACTGACAAAGGACGGTTTGGGTTTTTCTTCGCTAGCGTTGGTCCATTACTTCACTGTATTTCATAGTTAATCTGGAAAGGTCTCAAATGCGCAGAGACCCTTGAGTAATTCTGCCCCAGCTTGTTGCTTTTCTAGCATCTCTTCTCGCAAGTCCAGGCATCATCTTTTTTTACAGCACAGCCCCTCCATTGCAGCTCGAATTGCTCATCTGGCTGTTGGTTTTTGCACTACTCCCCTCACACTCATGGCTTCTCTCAGCGACCCTCTGTCCTGGCTGTTGCAGCCTCACTTTACTCTGGTATTCCTCACCTGCTGTGCCCTGGCTGCCTGAAGCTGGTTTCATGCCTTCTTTCCAGCCTGAGCATTACGGTTTGGATGAAGGCTGCTGGGGTGAGGATGAAATGAACATGTGATTATAGTCAATATTTCATGGCTTGCAAAGTGCTCATCATTCTGTCTTTGTTTCAGTGGGGGTGAATTTATTCTGCCAACTAAACTCACCTTTAAATTGCTAATAGCACTCAGATAACTATTTTGTAGTTTCTGGAGTAAAAAAAGATAATGTTGTACCTTGAAAACTGTAGGTTTGATAGTGATAGGATAGTGTAAACCAGCCTACTTCAATGCAGAAAAAATAGAAGGAGACTAACCACGTCTGAAATGCTTGTCTACCTGGGCTGGTACCTAGACCCTACTTAGGGTTTCAAAGCAACACTTCACAGCTAGTGGGAATGGGAAACAAGGCATCTAACTTGATTGAAGCTGTGAAAGTGATGTCAGGAGACACGGAGCTTTGTGAGCCTGCCAGCACTGACAGCCATAAGGGCGCTTCGTGAATGAAAACAGTTGGGACCTTGGTTGTGAGATGAAAGTCTTGTGCTCCTCTTCCCCAGCATAGTACTCAGGATTGGCTTCCTAGTGACTCAAAGGCAGCGGTGCCATGTCCTGAGTTACTGACAAGTCTCCCTGCCATGCAGAATTGCTGTTTTCTGTTAATCTGCTGTCATGTTCTGGCCTAAAACCAGCTCACTTCAAAGGTGAATTTTTGTTTATTTTGATCTGTGGTAGCATGCAGAGCATGCTTTTTGTGAAAAGCCTCATCTCTGCACTTCAGTCTGAAAAACACCATATATGTGATTCCGTGGAAATGTATGGCCATTTCAGCCCCAGCTTTGCAAGGATTCCCTTCAGCAATGGGGAGTCCAAAGCAAAGTATAATCAGAACAGATAAACCTATGTCCATGCTCCTTCCTTTTGCAGAGGTGACAGTTTGAGAATGAGGGAGCTGTGTTTGAGTACCTTCTCTTGTAACTATATTGAAGTGGTTGCTGGGATGACAATTTAGGATGAGGACCTATTTCAGCTGATACAAGTTAGACTGTGGTTTGAGGAAAGCCCATCCTTGTGTCACAAATGGACCTGGTTCCCTGTTTAAGGAGTAAGGGGTCAATAGGTCACTAACATGTCACTTTTTCTTCAGGCACTCAAGCAGAGCTTGGACATACTTGACTCCGCATCTTACAAGCTCCTTCTGACCTAGCACTTACTGTTTTTTTGATCCAAACCAGAGAGGGCCGACTTTCAAGCACAAACTTTGTCCTTGTCCTCTGTGATGCTGTAATAATGCTGATGTCTTGTGAAGACTTCCCCAAATAACACATACACCGATCTCTGCTGCTTTTCCATTTCCTGATGCCTTAATACATTTTACATGCATTACATCATTGAGTTATTTTGAAACAATGATAAATGTGGTATGTCTCCTGTCTGGGCTAAGGTTTTCCACTTTAGTCTTTATCAATGTTTCTTTATATGTTTGAAAATTGCTGTAAGAAGTTGCTGTCCCCTTAATAAAATATTGCAATGAAAAAGTCATAACTTGATAGGATTGAATATGATGATAAAACCAGTAATAGTTTAGTAATAGCTGTAAAAAAACAGTAAGTAAATGTGGAAGAAGAAGTGGTGGCTGTAAGAACTAAATTGTATTCCCTCCCAGGATGGATTCAGTCTATGCATGGCCTTGAGTTGTTAAAAACTCTAGGCCACAATTTCAGGTGTGGGCTCGTCATCGGACATGGAATTAGTGCAGACCGACTGCTGTTTGACACTGGCTGGAAGGTAAGAAAGCAGACACTCTGGCGGAGCAGATCAGCCCAAATCTGCCATTCCTGGTACCTGCCACAATTGGATCCAGGATTCACATCTACATTCAACAGAGGGATCTGGACAGGCTTGAGTGATGGGCCAAGGCCAAGTGCCAGGTTCTGCACTTGCGTCACAACAACTCTATGCAGCACTACAGGCTTGGGGAAGAGTGGCTGGAAAGTTGTCTGGCAGAAAAGGACCTGGGGGTGTTGGTCAACAGCTGGCTGAATGTGAGCCAGCATTGTGCCTGAGTGGCCAAGAAGGCCAATAGCATCCTGGCTTGTATCAGGAATAGTGTGGCCAGCAGGACTAGGGGAGTGATCGTCCCCCTCTACTCGACACTGGTGAGGCAGCACCTCATTTTGGACCCCTCACTACAGGAAAGACATTGAGGTGCTGGAGCATTTTCAGAGAAGGGCAACAAGTTTGGTGAGGAGTCTAGAGAACAAGTCTTATGAGGAGCAGCTGGGGAACTGGTCTTGTTTAGTCTGGAGAAAAGGAGGCTGAGGGGAGACCTTATCGCTCTCTACAGCCACCTGAAAGGAGGTTGTAGCGAGGTGGGTGTCAGTCTCTTCTCCCAAATAACAAGCAATAGAACAAGGGGAAACAGCCTTAAGTTGCACGAGGGGAGGTCTAGGATGGATATTAGGAAAAATCTCTTCACCGAAAGGGTTGTCAAGCATTGGAACAGGCTGCCCAGGGAAGTGGTTGAATCGCCATCCCTGGAGGTATTTAAAAGATGGGTAGACATGGTGCTTAGGGACAGGGTTTAGCAGTGGTTTTGGCAGTGTTAGGTTAATGGTTGGACTCACTGATGTTAGGTTCCTTCCAACCATAACAATTCTATGATATTATGATTCTATGAATGTTCGAAACTAATATTACAAAGTCAGGTGAAAAGATGGGAGGAATTGCTTTCCATTACCAGCTGAGGTATTAGTGTTGAACCTCAGCAACTCCCTGATGCAGATCACAGCACTAGCTAATGTTTTTCTTTCTGTAAAGCCCAACATCCAAAGAAATGGAAGTGCTTTATACAGCGATGCCTGGATGTACCAGCTCCATGCATCCTTAGCATGTGTGTGTCCTGTGCATGAATAAACAAGATTTTACATGAATCGCAGGCAAATCCAGGGACTAGAGCCCACAATGTTGAACCTTTGTTCCCCATGAAACCCATGTGCCCTCCTCAGTATCAGCATGATGAGTTTAGGTATCACAGCCGCAAAACTTTGGCTTTCAACAGGCACAGTTCTTTTTAAGCTCTGCTAACCTTGGTGCAGGTGTGCCGAGACCACCCTTGCTGCAGCTCAACTGTGCTATTTCTGGTTTTAGCATATTATTTTCTTCTCCTTTAGAAATTCTAGGTACACTGCTGCAGTTGAGTGCTGTTTGTGGGTGATGTTTGGCTTACAATTCTGCTCTCCTGTGTTGCAGGTGCACTTCTGTACGCTATGACACAGACTTGCCAGCCACCAGCCTCATCATCACCTTCCACAACGAGGCACGCTCTACTCTGCTCCGCACGGTGAAGAGGTGAGTTCGGCAAGGCGTGCTGGGCCCAAACGATGGTGCCTGGAAAGGCACTGGTGGAGGGTTAGGCATTTTCCAGCAGTTGGGCAAGCAGGGTGGCCGCAGTCCCCAAGTGCTTGTGATCTGCCCTCGAGCTGCTCCGCTAGGACAGGTCAGGGGCTTGGATTGGTAGTGTGGGCGTATCTTCAAAGACAGGGCATATGCAGTTAGCCACTATATAGCCCCTGTGGGGGGAATCGTTAGCAACAGGAAAGGGGCTGCTGGGCTTGTGTCTGCAGGTGGGAACAGTCTGTATGAGCTTGGTTTGGAAGAGTGAGGGGTGGCCAAAGGGGACACTGTGTGCAACTGATAGATATAACTGAGGGAAGGGGCTTGGGAGGGACTGTGTTCCATAAATGGGAATAAGCAGCCCTGCCAGGGCACGTGTTACAGAAGCTGGGGCTGGCCCAGTGAGGGCAGGGGGCACAGCTCGCAAGCCTTTCAAGCAGAAGGTGATGAACTCGAAGTCTCGTGGAGACTGAGCCCTTGAGGTCTGAGCAGGTGCTCAGAGTCACTTGCTGGTAAACAATTGCTGAACCTGATGGCCCACCAGATCCTCGCTGGGGCTTTGCGCGCAGACCCTGCTGAACATGCAGGACACTTGCTATCTTTTACCAGTGTCTCCTCACATCTGAGTATCATCAGCAGTGGCCAAATCTAACCAAGTAGATGGGTGGCATAGGGCCTGTCAGCATCCCCAAGTAGACAGGAGCATGCAATTATCTGTACCACAAAGCAATGTTCCAGCTGCTCCTTCTCTTCCCCATCACCCCCACAGAACCCAGGGAGGCTCTTTTCCTTTTAGTTTTTCCACAAAAAAAATGCCCTCTGCCCTCTCTGACTTATCAAGTCATTTCTCAAAGGGTCTCTGAAGGTCCAGGAACAGCCTGTCGAGGCTGAAGGAAGAGTGAATTGTCTGAGTAGAAGGTTGAGCTGATGGTATCACTAACATGAATGCATTATTCATCATCACCACTTCTTCCCCTGTCAGATCCTGTGGGCTTAGAGAAATGTGCTTTGTGAATAAATAACAGGCTTTTTCAAGTTGGCCTCATGGCTAGGAGGCTGGGTTTCTGTCTGCCAGGTTTGGTGCTACTGTGTTTCCCGAGGCTTGTATATATTGCATTAACACATTTTGCCTTTTTATCCTATCATTTCTATTTCGTTCGATCCATAAAATGAGTTCTACAGAACCACTGTTCAGAAAATGAGCAGATTTGTTTGGAACCACGGTGCTGCTAGGGCAACGGCAGGAGATTTCTGCTGATTACATCATAGGTCAGACAATAAATGGTTAGGTGCTCAGAAACCATGGAAGTAGGATCCTTAAGAAAATCTCAAGGCAGCCTATCGAGTAGCCAGATGCCACGATAGTTAAAATGAAGAGAAGATGACATTCAGAGCAGTAGTAACATATATAGAGAGAAATTGATATCCAAGTCCTACGAAGTGATGTGTTCTAATGAGCAGATAAGTGTTGCCAATGCATTAACAGGCCAGTCTTGCTCAAAGCCAGGTCAACTAGAGTAGGTTACTCAGGGCTGTGCCTGGTCAGTTTTTAGTATCTTCAAGGATAGAGACTTTGCAATCTCTCTGAACATTCTCTTCTCAAGGCTAAACAACTGCAGCTCTTTCAATCTCATCTCATCTCATATGTCTGGTGCTCCAGTCCCTTAATTATCTTAGTGGTCCTTCACTCGACCTGCTTTAGCATGTCCCTCTTTTTCTTGTCCTGGGAAGCCCAGAACTGGACACAGCACTCAAGGTGTGGTATTACCAGTATGTCAGATGTGGTCTCCTGCAACCCAGAGCCCCCAACAAAGGCCTTGAAAAACGGATGACCCATCTGTTCAAATTGGTCCCTACAATTCTGCTGCCACTGGAGGAGCGCTGTTGGGAGGGACTGGCTGCACTCTGCTGTAAATGGTGGGGTGGATGCCATTTCCTCCCAGACCTCTGGCTACAGCTGGAGTCTTCAGTGACAGATGGTTTACAGCCAGTGGACGTGGTTGATTTACTCCTTGCTTACATCAAATGTCAGAAGTGTCCCTTTCTGACAAGGGATCCTGAAGGCTGAATTCTTCTTGGGCTCCATTGTATTTGCAGTGTCACACAACCAAGCATTGGCTAGCAGCTTTGTCTTTGAGGCATGGGAAGTTTGACAACCATGCACAGAGGTGAAGGCTCAGGTCATGGCTGCGCTGTTAGAAGAGGTATGGGGCCGAGTCCCACTTTCAGGTTGAAACTGATGTTACAGAGGGAGTTGAAGATTTCACAGTGCTCTTCAAGGACTCTTCTGTAAACCCAGAGTCCTGTCTTTCAGCAAAACGCATCTGAATGTGCCAGGCTGAGTTACTGCTGTGGCTATAATTGTTGCTCAATTCGCAAACACAGTCAGTGCACCAAATGCTATGTAATTATTACTTTGCAGCACTTTGGAATAAGCCAAGTATCAAAGGGACAGGACTGTTCTCTTCTGTTTGGTTTATGACCTGGCTGTGAGTCTGCAGAGGACCACAGTGATACTAAGCAACAGGAGGCATAAAATTGCACTGCCTGCCTACCTGCTGACTAGTCAGGCTTGCAGCCTGTCATTATTTCTATATCCATGAGCTTTCTTAAGTCGGGTAGAGCATGATTATTTAGGTGATTAGAATTAAGCATTTGAGATGCACCTGGTGAAAGTTAAATATCATTTGACCATTATTATGGGCCTTTTCCCAAGTTTAGTTATCATAATTACACTATGGGGATGCTAGAAGAGAAGTGGAAGCGGAAGAGGACAACTGATGGAAATTAGCAGCACTAAGAGCAAAATTTTCTGTGGCTGAAAACTTTTTTAGAGAATCATTCTTTAGAGGTGAGTACCAGTTGAAGTTTTCATACCTGAGAAATTTGCAAGCCTGGCTGATGAGTGCTTGAATTTGGGCGCTCAAAAATCAGCTGTAAAACTTTCGGAATTTCTGGGAAGAAATATATGAAAAGGGTACTGGGATTGAACTAATCTTAAATTAAAACTAGAGGGAGCCTAAATGTGCTCCCCTGAGCCAGATACCGTCTTACTGTGTTATTGTGACAGCTGTGCAAAGTAACTCAGTTGAGTGGTAATGCTGGTACCAAAAGGTCTTGGGGAGTGACCCAGGGATGAGACTCCTGCATTACTCCTGCATATTTCAGGGTGATCTAAACGTGGCAGTTCTAGGGGCCAGATCCTGATCTGCAGACCTTTCTTGCTCACCACACCTGCATGTGTGCACCCATGGACTTGCTCAAGCACCCCTGGCAGCTCAGCGGTTGCCAATCTCTCCCCACTGCCCCTGGGATCTCTGCTGCTGGGTGGAAGCAATGGGAGTGATGTGCTGTTGTTGCCACTTGAGGATGGGGGAAATGTTTGTCTATGAGGGAGAGGGCAAAATAGAGCCGTGACTCTGGGGAGGAATAACTTCTTCCCTCCGGCACCCTGTCACTTGTCCCTCCTGGTCACAGTATCACAGTATCACAGTATCACAGTATGCTAGGGATTGGAAGGGACCTCAAAAGATCATCTAGTCCAATCCCCCTGTAGGAGCAGGAACACCTAGATGAGGTTGCACAGGAAGGCGTCCAGGCGAGTTTTGAATGTCTCCAGAGAAGGAGACTCCACAACCTCCCTGGGCAGCCTGTTCCAGTGCTCTGTCACCCTCACTGAGAAGAAGTTTCTTCTCAAATTTAAGTGGAACCTCTTGTGTTCCAGCTTGAATCCATTACCCCTTGTCCTATCACTGGTCGCTACTGAGAAGAGCCTGGCTCCATCCTCATGACATTCCCCCTTTATATATTTATAAACGCTAATAAGATCACCCCTCAGTCTCCTCTTCTCCAAACTAAAGAGACCCAGCTCCCTCAGTCTTTCCTCATAAGGGAGATGCTCCACTCCCTTAATCATCTTAGTTGCCCTACGCTGGACTCTCTCCAGCAGCTCTCTGTCCTTCTTGAACTGAGGGGCCCAGAACTGGACACAATATTCCAGATGCGGTCTCACCAGGGCAGAGTAGAGGGGAAGGAGGACCTCTCTCGATCTGCTAACCACCCCCCTTCTAATACAGCCCAGGATGCCATTGCCTCTGGTCCCCAGAGGCAGCATGGACTACGTGCCTGCCTGCTGCTGTGGGCTCCAGCCATTTTCCTCCTCTGCCCTAGGTAAAGGCAACAGGCAGCTGGACCTTCTGCCCAGCCTGCAAGTTGCCATAGGGGTCAGGCCAGTGCACCGATAAGCCACGCTGCCCCAAATCCTACTGGTCCCAGGCAGGGACTCCTTCAGACAAATTTTGTTCATTTGTTTTTGGTGTAGGGGGAGACAATTGGTTAAAAATATCCAGCAAGAGACTAAGAAGGGGAGTAGGGGAAAAAAAATGGGAAATGGGTTATCCACCAGAACCTGTGAACATGCCAGTTCAAATGGCTTGTTGCTGGCATCTGCGGTCCTGCAGGAGACATGTGTCAGTCAAGAACTGCTTGCTTGCTTGATATCTCTTCCTCGGCAGGACATAGCTGTCACTCTTGAACCAGTTACTTGCTTGGCATCCTGTTCTCCCTCAGAAATAACTGTCACTCAAAAGGCATTTTGTGTGATTGATGTCTACGCCTGATTAGTCATTAAGTGATACCATCACTTCTGCTGCAGTGACCATTCTTGCAGATGGGAAAATCAGCAGCTTTGTTGTCTGGTCCCTTTCTTTCTCTTTATTTCTGATTTCAGTCGGTATTGTGGGTACTGTTTGTCTTTGGTGCAAATGTAAAGGTGAATAGTCAGGCTTTAAGTCAATGGACTTGAACAGCTGTCAGTGGTTTGGTGCCTATGCAGAGAACCTGTATAAATTCTGATTAAAAGGATGGTGTTGTAATGCTGGAGCATTTGGTATAGCAACTCATTACAATGACAATTTAAATAATGGCAAAAGAGGAGATTATTTTAGAGCAAAGGAAAAAAAAAGAGATGCTCCTCTGCTAACATCTGGAATAAACAACATTATCTGTGAGCTGATGAGGGATGGACAGATCAGCAGAGGAGAGAATCTCATTGGCAATGCTGATGTGGTGTCATGTGACAGAGTAAGGATACTGATAGTGAAAGAAGGAAGCTGGGAGAAAAGACAAAGGAGGTAGGGAATCTATGAGTTGAGAACAGTCTGTGTTTCTGCTGTAAAAGCCAATTGTCTTTGGGATTTTGGAATCTTAATACATTTTGTACCTAAAAGTAATCAATTGTTATGCCAGTCTCTGCACCTCATTGGAGGGAAATACTAGGATTCCTTGTTAAATAGACAGACAATACAAGGTGCAAAGAAGATTAAGTACCTTTCTCAAGGTTCCACAGCAAATTATTGCAGAGCTGAGAGCAGAACTGGGCATTGAACAATGAGCTGTGAATTCCTCGAGGAGTGTTTTCTCTCTGCTGGGGAATCAGTGGACGGGTGAGGAAGTGGGAACAAAGCTTTTGCTTTTTTTTCCCCAGTTATGTTGAGTTGGAAGACCCGAAACTTGTGGATAAAATGCGAGCACTGCTAATAGTCAAGCTGGTGGGAGAAGGTGTAGAATAATATTTTATAGCCATTATACTGCAGGATGCAGCCTGTCTGGGCTGGTTATGTTTGCACTGAGTTTGCACAGACAAGAATTTCAGTGCAAGGCAACCTTGTCTGTAAAATATGCAGATGATGGCTATGCTGGGAGAAGTGTGCTTATAAATGCAAAAAGGAACATCTCCCACTTCCCACCCCACCATACTAGAAAATGCAGAGAGGTATAAGCCAAGAGAAGCAAATGAGATTCAGCTTTGAAAAATGCAAGCTCAGTCATCTAGGGACATAGAAGCTCAAAATACAAATACTCTGAGACATATGAAGCAGCATAAGTCTGAAATAGAGTGGAATGTGATACTGAGCAGCAGAGCAGTCAGGATTTTGCTGTGTGAGACAGCAGAAAACTCTCCCAAACTGAGGAAACTTTGGCTCTGTATGCAAAGCCATCAGTGATGCTACTTAGCATGATGGTAATTTGTTCTCTACAGCTCCATTCCTGGGAGTATGGGATTACTCTTGTCTGTTTCCTGTTTAAAACAAAAAAGCCAAAGACAAAAAAAGCCAACAATCTGCAGAATTGCTCAAAATCAGAAGAGCGAGCACCACTGAAATGAGATGGGTTGCTAGAACCAAGAGGAGTGTGTTTACCTCTGTTTTTTAATACTAAAGTTTGCTTAGCTGTCCTCATCACTGGGGTGGCTAAATTTTGTTGAAGGCAATGAGGACCCGCCTGTGCATAGAGGCACTGGAGAAGGAGGCTCGAAGGGGGAATACGCAGTGTGTTGTAGTAGACCCAGGGGAGGAACTTGAAGGCGGTCATGGAAATCTAGTCTTAAAGCATCTTAAACAAATGAGAGGGACAAAGCAGTCAGAATCAGACTGCTCTAACTCCAGGGTACCAGAGTGCATCAACCCCCAGGGAGGGCAGAAGCTTTTATCCCCCTTCCTTGTGTGAAAGCCCCCGTGTCCTGCAGATGCAAACCCACTGCAGTCCTGAGGGTATTGTGGGGTACGGTGCCACCAGCCTGAGGAAAGAGGGGTGCTCTCAGCAAGTGTGGGGTCTGGTTTGAAAGACAAGTAACAAGCAGAAGAGGAAAATAAACCCCAAATCCAGAATCTTGCAAAAGAAAATAGCCTTCCTCCCAAAGAAGGGAATTGGTGAGAAAGCCCCAGCAGGCCTCATCTGTGGCATTGAGACAGAGCTCCTTGCTGTGGAAAGTGGCAGCTCTTTCCCTCCCGGGCAGTGATCAGCTTTGCCCAGAGCCTGACAGATGGGAATGGCCTCCTGGCTGCCTTGAGGCAGGCGGTGCTCTCCTCTTTTCCTCTATATTTAGAAGCAGAGAGCATGCCGCAGCATCCTTTGTGAGCTGCCCCCAGGCAAGTCCTGCAGTCAGCTTCCTGGCTGTGTGTCCTTGTAAGGTCCAGCTGAGATGCCCTAGCTCTCTGGGATATTCCTGTTTGCGGTTTGGCTCCTGCCAATGAACCCTGGTACAAGGGCAAGGTTACCTCTTCCACATTACTGGAGTTTGGTATTCCTGCTGTAATAGCAGATTTGTATCAGTCCTGCCATTGTTGTTATTATGGCAGCTCACAAAGGTTGTGTTTTTCCTCCCTGGGTCCCTGCAGTGTCCTGAACCGGACCCCTCCCAGCCTCATCCAGGAGATCATTTTGGTAGATGACTTCAGCTCAGATCGTAAGTATGGACATACTTCCCTTGCACTTGTTTCTTCCCTTCAGTTTTTCCTTTTTTTCTTTGCTCTGTTCGTTCCCCCTCCCTCACAGATTCCCTCTTGCCTGTATGCAAGAGAAAAAGAAAAGACAGGAAGTTTTTCTGTGTTTAGTTTATGTCCGTGCATGGCAGAGGCCAGAGCTTCTTCCTCTTTATTTCTTTCCATTGGGTCTTCCCTTTCTGTCAGCTTGGCAGTTTTGGCCAGGTTGCCAGAGATGTCTGTCTAGTTTCATTATGCACCATTTTGTGAGCTGTTTAGCCCAGATATGTGTGTAGCAATGGTGTACATGAGCAAAGTGGGTAATTACAAACCAAGAGAAAGCAAGAGGATGTAGTGGAACCTACAGAAAATTGCTGCCTGGGGTCCTGCAGGCAGACTGAGGCAAGACTGTCTGCCTGTCTCCATGTGTCTGGGATCCCAGGCATCCCTGTGGGAGGTCGTGGAAGGGTTATTGCTTTGGGCAGTGCCATACCTTCTTCTGCAGCTTGGCACAGGGATGGAGTGCCTTCTGCATGAGTCCCACCAGACCTGCAGACTGGAGGCCATGGACTCTTTCCATATGTACAGTTGCTCTTGCCTCCTGGATGTTGTGTAGTAGTGGTGAGGTGGTGGGGACGAGACTTCTTGCTTCTCCCATGTTGTACACTAAATTCAATGACAGCCTAGTTGTGTGCCACTTATAATAATTGATATTTACTCCTTCAGAACACTTTACAGATAGCTGAGAATACCCACCTTGGCCTACTGAGATAAGGAAGCGTTGCTTTCTTGGTTTTGCTGATAAATACTTGTGTAGCTTTGGCCAAAGAAATTTTTAAAGGTGGATGCTGAGATTAGGGATTTAACTTTCTGAGGGCCTTAGAGTGTGATTTGGATAAGGACTGAGCTGTGCCTAGCGCTTGGAGTTGGGCGTTTCTGAGCACCTCGAACAAGCAGTCCTAAATGTCCCATATTCGGCATCTAGAAATTCAGTTCTCAGTGGCCAAGGTGTACCAGATCAACACTGATGGATCTCAGGGACATGTACTGCACAGGGCTTGGCCAGAAATTCCTGTATAAGCTCCTAGGTAAATGGAAAGATTTTTAAGAAGTCCCATCCTATGACTAGCTGGATATTTGTGGATACAGCTAGTCCCCTGAGGCACCTGCATGGAGGCACTTTAGCTCATATTTGAGGTCTGACACTTTGCTTTAATATCCCCCTTGGTTTCTTCAAAGATACAGAGAGTTCATAAGCTCTGGCAAGTAGTTACAGTCAGAGTGATGTGCTCCACTCCCGGAGAGTGAATGACTTGATAAGGATTCTTGTACTTACCTGAAGTTGTGACTTGGCCAAGATGAGTGTTGCCTTCTTTTGCAGCAGATACCCAGCAAAATCTTGGTACTCTGTAATTAAGAGCACCTGCCACTTCGCTTGGATGATGCAGCAGCTGCCAAAGTGCCCGCACAAGAGCAGTATTTCAGATTACACGTATCCTTGAGAATGGAAATGCTCCTGCAGGAACATGCCAAGAGATGCATTTTGGCTAATGGCCTTTGCATTCTCCCCAGAGCGCTCAGTCTGTGGGAGGATGACAGCGGGAAAGGGGACATGTGAGACATGAAAAGGAACAAGCAATAAACATGGAAACTGGGGTGACCTTGGTGGAGCAAGGGAAAAGAGCGAGTTAGAAACAGTTATTCCTGTGACCTCTGCTAGGGCAGGAATAGAGGGGGGATAATAGAGAACTAAAGACCCAGTGGTCATTAGTACAGCTGGGCCAGAGCCAGTAGCTGTTCCTCTCTTGTCCTCTTCCTTGGGCAATATAAATGAGGGACTGCATAAACTTCTGACAAGCTGCCAGCGAAGCCCTTGGTTAGGTATCCATGTGTTAACGTAATGGTGTCTCCAAGGAAGCGGGTCACATCCCTGTGGCCTTTATTGAATAAAATCAAGTAGAAACTTCCCCAAGAACAAACGATGGGAAATGCCCAGACGAGCCACTGAAGGCAAAGAGAGTGGATGAAATCACTTTATATGACAGGACGCTCTTTTACGTGGCACTTTGGTGATTTGCAGCCCCGGCTCCCCGTGGTCCCTCCGTTTCATCAGTGCTCGGTGCCACGTTGCCCGCGCATGCCCCGTTGTTCCTGTGAAACCCTGAGCACAGGAGGTTGAAGGCCTGGCTGCTCAGAGTATCGGGAAACACGGGCTCAGCTGTCCGAGGAGGACAGCAAGCAAGCAGTGCTCTTCTGTGTATTCTTTAGACAGGAGGATTAAGGCCATCAGGCTGATTAATGTGACGTTAAGTGAAAGCAGAATTTCCCCTCCCATGGAGAAGCAGGAGAACAGTTAATTGGAGCTCTCTGTTGAGGCCAAATAATTCATGCCTGTGTGCCAAATGTTTTTTTTGCCTTCCCTAAGCTGAGGACTGCCAGCTCCTTACCAAGATCCCAAAGGTGAAGTGTCTACGAAACAACCGGCGAGAAGGTGAGTGTGGAAAGCTTGGTAGGTATAAAGATTTTGCAGATTTTCCCACACGGCCCTGTTTGCTTGCCAGCTGCTTGCATGTTGTTTCTTACAGTTACAGTTTGTTTTTTCAGTATAAGAGCTTGGTGTCCTAGTTTGGAGGCTCTGTGGAGGGAGAACCTCACTTATTGACTCTCAGGCTTCAGGGCTCTTATTTTGTACCTTAAATAATGAGAAGTGGTGTCCAGAGGCCCGGGCTAGAACAAGGACCACAGTTTAAGATCTTTATGGACGTAGATGCTGATGTAAGTCTTATCCTTTTAAACTCAGAATGCAAGATAACAAGCCATCTAGGAGATGTGGGAAAGGGAAGAACAATCATATATCTATCATAAATAGATACATTTAAGGAAAGTTATTTCTCATATATCTCCTATGCACATAAATGGTAACGCTGACTTTCCCAGCTGCTCTTCAGCTTGACTCACATGTGCTGACTTATTTCTAAACCTGTCAGTGCACAACAGGCCTGGAGCAAGGATCTGGAAGGGGAGACGGGAGTCACTGCTCAGTTCACAAATGGCATCCCAGGTAGTGGGACGGTCTGTAAGAAAGCACAGAGACATTTGAGAGCCAGCTTGACATTTCTGACTGCAGGGCAGAATAAAGGACAAGTGGGAATAAAGCAGATAAGCAGTAAGAAAGACAACAAGCAGGGAGTAGAGCTTGGTCTCACAGAAGTGGTGAGAGAGGCAACGGGATGCCCTGGTGGGAGAGACACTGAGCAGGCAGCAGCAAGGTACCTGTCGGGAGGGCTGGAAGTGAAGGGGGACATCATTAAGGCAGGAACCAGGTGAAAGCTCAGTGGCATGGACAGAAGTCACAGGTCATTCTTTGTCTGCTGGGAAGGCTCAGCTGACAGTGTCCTCTAGGGGATGCCCTGCTAAAGCTGCTCTCTGCTCCTGATGGAGGTGTGATGTTGGAGAACCACCTGTTCTCCTGTAATGGCCACACAAAGTATTTTATTTTCTAAAGCAGGTTCAGCTGTTTCCCTTCCTGACCTTCCTGCTCCCCTGCTGTCCTTTCCTCATTGTAGGGCTGATTCGCTCTCGGGTGCGAGGAGCTGAAGTGGCCACTGCTGACATCCTCACCTTCTTGGACAGTCACTGTGAAGTCAACAGTGAGTGGCTGCAGCCAATGCTTCAGAGAGTGAAAGAGGTGAGCACCATCTCCCCCTCTGAAATGGATGGGGCTGACCTGTCTTGTGCTGGTGGATCCTCTGCCCTCATATGCCATCAGCAGCACCAGTGGGGACAGCATTGTCAGGTACTCCTCTGAAAGGCTATCACAGAGGAAGGTACAGCCTGAGCTAGATGGGCAAGAGATCCCTGATGGGCTTTTACATTCTGCTAATGTGGCAGGGCAGGAGGTGCTCAGTGATGGGATGCAATGGCGAACACTTGAACCACTAACTTATACCTCGGGTCTCCTGCAGGTGCTGTGCTTCCTAGTCCTGTCCACCTGTACATATGATAGCCACTTCTGCAGCACACGCTGTGCAATTTTTCCATGGTGGCCATCTCCCTTCTTGCTGCTGGACCCTCCCCTCTGCCTTGTCACTGCCAAAACTTTCCTTCCATTAGTGCTCCCGACAGGCTGCAAAAGCACATCACCTGCATGCAGGTGACTTCCTAGCACAGAAGAGCTGCCTGTAAGTGCAGGATTGTCCCTTTACTGGTTCAGTTGGGAAAGGATTTACATGAGGCTGGAAGAGTGAAAATGAGGCAGGACTATTAGCAGCTGTCTCCTTGACTGCGCTGTAGGGCTGGAGGGGGAGACATATGGCTCTGCTGTAAGAGCAAACTGGGGAGAAGTGATGGGAGAAGTCGCAGCCATGTGTGCAAGTGGCAGAGATTGATCCCATCCTCTGAAAGGAGGATTCCGTGTAGTAATGGGCCCCTGGAGAAGGGGTGGAGGCTCTAATGTTGCCTTGTATTCGTGTCTGCTTGGCTTAATATGAAGGGGCAGAAGAAGGTAAAAGTTCAGGATTGATGACTTAAAAGCTTCTGCTTTTTATTCCTGCTCAATAAATCCTCCATCTCAGAAGCCCATAAATGTTTTCTTTACTACTGCTCTTTAAGTCAAGCTGCAGCAGCAACAGCATGGGGGTCCTTAAGCAGAAAACCTCAATAGTTTCTTCAGGGAAAGATCTAAGTTGCAAAAGCTTGGGTGCTGACTCCAGTATTATTTAGTGAGCAGATTTCAAGTCAGCCTGTTTCTGACCTACTTCCCACATTTCTGATGTGCATCCTAGTTCAGATTTCAGTCTTGCCCTGCCCAGTCCTAGCAGTGGCTGGCTGGAGCAGTGACTGGAGCACCAGGCTGCCAGGTGGATGCCAGGGGGGCTCAGGCTGGGCAGACATACTCTCGCTGTGCAGCCATCACAGCATGGAGGGGAATAAACATGAATGACAGCTTTTACCTAGGGTGTGCCGTCGTGGCCAAGTGCACTACGGCAGGAGGAACTATTGCAAGGCACAAAATGAAGGTTTGATAGAAAAGGCATGGAGGCTGGCAGCTGTTTCTGGCATTGCCAGCTCTCTTTTTCATCCTATATTTCAGCTGTTACAGGACTGTCTTTAGTGCCATGTCATGGTGTTGAGAAATTGTTATAATCTCAACTTCTGCTTAATAAAAGAATTGCAAAGGAAAACTGTAAATATCTATAGCCCTTAATGCCAGTAAAGTACCCCCAATATCTCAGTATTATAATATTATGTTTTTTTTCAGTTTGCATTATGATTCTTAAGTGTGGGGTCTTGATTTCATAGTTCTTGTTAGGAAGATGCTTTATTAGTGGGTTGATCATATCTAGGCTGATGATACTGAGTTAATTCAAGGATGGCTGAGCAGAAGGTGTGCTGTCAGTAGATATGAAAAACAAGCATAAAACCTTTGGGACAGTGATTCATGCCCTGTGACTTGGGCAAAAAATAAAGATCTGTTTCTTAGCAGTGCTCCTGGGTGTTAGGGTCCCAGGCTCCACTCCCCACATCCATGGCATGCAGCTGGCTAATACCCACCATCTCCATGTTTGGATGTAGTGGCCATGGATCCCTTGCTCAGCTACCAGAACTGTATTGGAGAAGCCAGGCAAAGGTTTATGTGTGCAGCTTTGTGTTTTCTGATCTCTGGCAGCTTTGCCAGATGTTCAAAAAAAAGCCTGACTCTTTTTTCCCCCCTGTTCTCTCTCTCCCTCAGGATTATACCCGAGTGGTGAGTCCAATCATTGATGTTATCAGCCTGGATAATTTTGCCTACCTGGCAGCATCAGCAGATCTGCGGGGAGGTAGGTATAACAGCTTGTGTAAGTTAGGCCTGAGGGATGGTCCATACAAAATAATTGCTGTTCTTCTTCAGCTTTCTAAGAAAACAGAATAATGGTCTTTTCTGATGGGCTCTCTGTCCTCCTTTTCCTGCAACTTGCCAAGTCAGATTTTTTGCAGAGTTAGAACAGAACTCAACTAGTGTTTACCTCTTGAGCTTGCATCAGTCACAACTTTTTGCAATTTCAGGGGTTAGTTAGCTGATTAAACGTATCACCATGCTCTCCCTACACTACAAGTACATGTGAGTCTGATTGGTGCTTCCAGTTGCTGTTCCTGTCCGTCCCGCTACCTCATGGAATCTTCTGAAAAGCATTTTCACCTCTCTCCTGGCAGCTGAGCAGCTTTGCCGCTGTTCCTGTGGTCACCCACACTGCCTGGTGCTCTTCTCCCTCTTCTATAGCTGGGGTTCACTGCCTCGCTGCTTGCCTGCCAAAGGCTACTCATTCTGTGGCCACCCTTAACAATGGTACAATGTTAGTGACTGTGCTGTGCTCAACTATCCACCCCAGGCCAACTATAAATAAATGCTAGTATTGAAAGAGCTGATGGTTACGGTCTCTTCCAACCCGCACTATTCTGTGATGCTGCGATTCTATGATTCTGCCTGCAGGCCTTTGTTCCCAGAATACTTCACATCCCACAAAGTCATTTGATTAAAGCCTCATAACTTTGGCAGACAGGGGAGTATAAGACTGACTGGGCAAAATGCAATTACATCTCACACTGACAACACTGTCCTGAAGATATGGAGTTGAACTGAGCAGAGATCTGTAATGCTAAGGGATGAGGATGCCAAGACAGAAGCTGAGGACTTCTTACCTACATTAGGATAGACTCTTGCCATTTTTGGTAGACCATGAAGGAGGTCAAGGAAGGAAAGCAGGGATAGCCTGTGATGTAAAGGTGGAGACTATGACAGAAGCTAGTAGAAAAAATATTAACAAAACCTATTTGATGTGGTTTTTTTCCTTCTCAGGGTTTGACTGGAGCCTTCACTTTAAGTGGGAACAGATTCCTATAGAGCAGAAGATGTCCAGAACAGACCCAACTCAGTCTATAAGGTAGCTGTCTCTGATGGACTGTGTACAGTCCTCCAAATGCCTTTGCTAAGCCTTCATCTGTATGACAAGGAGTGTACAGGGACTGCCTTGTTGAGCACAAAATGCCACAGTGTTCACGGGCTGATGACAAACTCTTTGTGTTAATTTCTGAATGCATTGAGGTCTATACCCTGATTCTGAGAGTATTACTCCCTGAATATTGTAAGAATAGCAATTATAGGCTTGCAGGCATACCACCTCTACATGCCACCTCTTCTATATGTTTGGTTTTGTGATCTCACTCAACACTCTGAATGCCTCAGAAAACCCCTTTGGGGTTTTTTAATGACCTCCATTTTCCGGGTGAAGAATTAAGGAATGAAGCAGCCAAACAGTCACTCAGGAAGCGTAAAGCGGACCTGGGAACTGAATCTTGCCTAGTAAATTGGGCACAGAATTATCTTCCCCTCCTAAATATGCACGTTCATGGACAAAACAGGCTGTTGGCTGGAGCAGTTATTGCCAGCCTTGCTGCTGTGAACGTGGCTCTGAGGAATGTAGAATGTGACAAAACCCGATACAAAAAGTCGCAGTGCTTGTCTGTATAGGCAGACAGCTCCCTGTTTGTAACATAAAAGTATCATTCAGTTTCTCTGTGTAATTTGTGAGCCTCTGTTTGTACACCAGAGGCAACCGGCTTGTTAACAGCAGAGCAGTACGTTCAGCAAAGTCTCTCACACTGTGTCTACTTGGTGAACACATTCATCAGATGTTGCCCCTGTCATTCCTTCACACTGTGCATACCTGTATAAATGCAAAAGCCACAGAATTACTCATGTAGTGCTTGCAGGACCATCTAATAAAGGCAGGAGGATGATCTAGTGAGGGGATCTCAGAAGCTTGCTGCAGGTTCACGTCCCAGCTCTACTATTTTTCTCTTTTAAATGAGATATGATTTGTCAGGCCTGGACAAATTGTCCCCCCTCTAAAATGAAGGTGGTGGTGCTACATATACATGTGATTAGTTTGTGGGGGCTTGTGTTTTCTTTTCCAGAACCCCTGTCATAGCAGGAGGCATCTTTGTGATTGACAAGTCCTGGTTTAACCATCTGGGAAAATATGATACTCAAATGGACATCTGGGGAGGAGAAAATTTTGGTAAGTTTAGGGTGTTTCAGGGGAATGACACACTAATGCGGAACCACTTCCCAGTCTTCATCACCTACCAGAACTCTTCTTTTGAGAAATCTGAGCTGTATGTCGATGTCAGGCTAGGGACATGGTCAGGTAATCTCTGTGTTGGTCAGAATTGTATCGCTGTCAGCTTTGTGCAAAGTAAACAGAGGCTTTTTGCGATCAGGGCTATCACTCTCTTACAGGCATATGCACTATTATACAGGCGCTTCCACAGTACAAGTAAGAAAGAGGAACCTCCTGATATTTAAATTGTTGCTTGGTTTTGGAGAATATTCCTCCAGGCCTTCACATGATAGTCTGTCGTCCCAGTTCAGACGTGGACAGTCACTCCTACGCTCTTTTCTTAAACCTGTTCCTCTTTCCCAGATAAGTCTGAGTCGCTCTCCCAGCTTGACAGATCAGAAGGGTGTTTTTCCTCATAAAATAAGCCTCTTTGTAAGTGGAATTTGGGTACAAATAGATTAAGAATGCAGACATTTAGAAGCAAACTAGGGCATGACAAACATCTGAAGAATTCGGAGGCCCAGGGTAGTCTGTCCACTCGAGTACTGTAATCTTATAGGGCATGGTGCTGAAACCCATCTCCTTGCTCTTAATGGTGGCACAGATATTCCAGGCCTCTCTCTTTGCCCTGTGTGAAGGGATGCTGCAGGGTCACCACGTGTTAGTGACAAAAGGAAGAAGAGTGTTGAAAAGAGGTTCACAGAGACCTCATGTATTTGGGGCATTCATTTAGAAATGATGCAGGTGGAGCTGAAGAGATAAAAGCTTTACTCTGTTTTGCAGTCAACTTAAATAGACTTTTCTGTAGCGAACTCTGCCAAAAAAATTATTCTGTTTCTACAGTTTCCATAAATGTCACAGATTTGTAAATAAATCCCTTTAAAGAAGAATTTATATGGTGTCTTCTAGCACCTGGAGGACCAATTAGAAAGAAAGAAATAGTCAGGAAGAGGAAACTTGTTACTCCGAACACAGCTGGGAGAGCTGCCTCTTTCTGAAATGCTCTCTGAAACCAGGAAATAATATTTTGGGCTGATAACAGCATATCAAGGTACCACTTTTTTAAAACAAAGTATATAGTAATGATGAGTGCTTGTGTTCTCTGTTTTCTGAGGTCTTGCTTCAGTTTTATGATATTCATGATATTTAGTATCTCTTTTTAATGGGGCTTGTGTTGGGATCTCAGCAGTGCTAGTAGCATCAGCTAAGCATTGTTGGCAGAAGTAACAGGCAGCCTTTACGCAGGCATGAAGATCCCCTCTCCTGTGTCCCTCAGACTCCTCTGCCGAGCCAAACTCAGCTCCTTGCTGTTCGTTAGCCCCGCTCCAGCTGCAGAGCCAGCCACCTAGCCATCCTGCCAGCCTCTGAGCTGCAACTGTGCAAAAGCTGTAAACCCCAAAGACAGAGAAAGAATATTTCTTTAGGCTTTTGGTTGTCTGCTCCTGCCCACCTGGGATACCAGTTTTGTTGTTTGGTGCATATGTCAGTAGCTTGATGCTCAGCAGAGCTCTCTGCCATAAGTGGCGTTAAATTACCTGCACGCCCACAGCCCTTCCTGCGTGTAGAACTGATCAAAACCTCCACAGAATTGCTTCATTCCCCTTCAAATTGCTCTTGTAAAGCCTGGCAGCGGCTGGGCCGGGCTGTGTGGGACTGGGCCAGGTGTACAAGGCTTGCCAGCTTTGCCTTGTGTGGTTTCCGTGTAAATTCGTTGTCTCCCATCACTTGTCTCTTATCCTGCACCTCCACTCTTCACAAGAGGGCAAAGGTAAGTGCACAATTTTCTGTTTAATGGGGCCTGTCCCTGAGCCACGTTGCCACACCACCACTGTGATGATTGTAATCGGAAGGTATTTTAAAAACAAAATAGACTACTTTTCTGTTTTAAAGCTAATTTTTGTTCAGCTCTTCAGCATAATGTGAGGCAACAAATCAACCAGTGGCTTCTACATTGAGCCGGTTGCTGTTGCATGGCAAAGAGGTAGACACCAACCTGTATTTGACAATAAAAAGTATTGGTTTTCCTTGAAGTATTCAAAATGGTTAATTTTCCCTCTTAAAAAAAGCTTTCCGTACTTAATTGAAAATCAGATTTTGCGATCAAGGAAAAATGTTGATAATGTTCTGGAACACTATTTTTATTACACATTACAATTTTGAGTGGAAAGGAACTGTTTTGGTAAGGTCACCATTTGCAGGTGAGGTGAAAGAGTGGTTCTGACTAATTTGCGTGGGTGAGATGGGCCATTCCCTGCCAACAAAGGCCATTTTTAATAAACAACTTTGAAACTTTTTGCCTGTGACTAAACACAGGGCACAGAACTGGACAAACTCTACACACACAGCAGGTACACAGGAATGATTAGGCAGCAATTACAAGCTGTCTACATATCCTTCCAGCTGGATGTGATCTGGTAAACCCCTTTTTTCCACTGTGATGGGGAAAAGCCACAGTGATTAAGTCATTTAAAACACATATGGACTAGGTCACATCCTGGAAAATATACAGCAAAAAGTTCTCCTATGCTTTCCATCAGAGGATGGATGAAAGTCCTTAATAAGCTATGTTTGATCTCCATGTTCTCTTCTGTGCCTAAAATCTGCATTCTTTCACCCTTCTTTAAAGAATCCTTTCATTTACAAACCTGGACGTGCAGTCTGTCTGTGTGCTTAAGATATTGATATGGTGTGAGAAATCCTCTCTTGGGAAACGGACGTAGCTTTAAGTTACATGTTAGATTGAGAGTTTTGTTTCTGTTACAGGACAGAGTGAGTCAGAACCTCATTCCAGGACAGCAAATGCCAGCTGGACACACCACCAGACAGAAACTTAAGTCTTGGCCTTTGGGTTTTTTTTTTTGTTTTTAAAGCCCTTCCTCTCTTCAAAGCTGGAACTCCCTGTTGAAAAGAGACTGAAAATAATAAGGTCTAGAAAAGAGTCAGGGAGAGACAAGAGCTAGTAAGAAATGCTACAAAATACAGTCTAATAATTTTTTTTTTTTACTTAGAAGCTAGATTAAATACACCATCTCCCCCCCAAACACACTGTTTAAACAACCTTTCCCAGGAGCTAAAGAGGAAAGCTAGAAAGAAAGATGAAGGTTGAGAAGATGTTAGTGTGTGTACATGCTTTGAAACAGCTATTAGATGTGGATACATAATTTCTTTTTAATTTCTAAACATCAGAGCCCCATAGTTTAGGCATTACTGGAGGGAGATCCCAACTGAGTAAAGTTTTTGAAGTAATCAGTCTACACAATCTGAAGCCCTTTTGGTAAGGACTACCAAACTACTCAGCTAATTTTCATTTTCCTTCTTCCTTCTTCTCTTCTCGCCACCACATGAAACACAAGTGGAAAACCCCTCCGGTGTGGTAGCGATTAAACTTGCGAGGACAGACCCGTAAGCTTGAGCGAGGTCACATCTCTTCTGTGATGCAAATTAGCGCCTGTACATCAAAGCTCTGTGTTCTTCTAATCCTTTAACAAAATGTTGAATTTAGCTTCAGGATCAGCTGGATTTCTTCAAGTAGCAGGGTTCTCTCCATATTTTTATAGTCACACTATTAGACTGGTTTCTGCTCTCAGTAGCTCCCCTAGCAGAGGCAACTGATGACAAACTGTAACCCAGTCATCGACTTTTTATTTTTTTTTTCTAGTTAACAGAGCCAAGCAGGAGAAGAACAAGATATTGTAGGATGGATACATGGAGATATGAGGGAGAGGACTTTGCGGTAGACATTGACTCACTTCCTATACCCTCATCTTGTTCTCTTCTTTCTCCTTGTCTCCTAAACTTCCTTTCTTCTTCACATGATTTGCTTTACACTGTGAATTCTTTTTTTTTTTTTTTTTCCCTTCCATCCATGTGTGGGGCTGGAGAAGTCCAAAATAAGGTGGGTGTGGGGGTGATCGCAGTCTGTTGCCAAATGCCATCCTGAAGGCCTGACAGCAACCACAGGGACCTGGTCAAAGGGAAAGGTGTCTCACTGAAATGCTCATGGGACCAAAGAGAGGAGTGGAACTGGAGAAGGCTAGGAAGTCTCTGAGCTACAAGGGCTGCCTCCATTTTAACAAAGGGAGGACAGTTTTTCCACGTTCACCATGGAATTGCTTTTCCTGGGTTTGCTGTTGCAGGCAATCCATCTAGAGCAGAGGGGCAAGGTTTTCAGGCACACTGCTGAAGTTGCCCTTCTTGGAAATGCTGCCGATCTGCCTGCAGCTATATGACTCTTGGGGTCTCTTCCAGAGCTCTCTTTCCGAGTGTGGATGTGCGGTGGCAGCTTGGAGATCGTTCCCTGCAGTCGAGTGGGACACGTGTTCAGGAAGCGCCATCCCTATGACTTCCCTGAGGGCAATGCACTGACTTACATCAAGTAGGTGTTGGGTAGTTCCTGGTAGCAGCCAGGTCGCCTTGATGTTGGGCATGTCTAAATAAGCCTAAATTCTTTGTTGTCTTTCTGCCTGATGACAGAGAACAGCTTGTGGCTGAGCATCTGTTCTCAAGGGAAGGATGAGTTGCTGTTTTCTGTGGACAAAACCTACTCCCTTCTCTGTTGTTTGTATTAGTGTATCTTGTTCTTCCCCAGTCTGCAATGGAGGGGAGGAGCAGTACCGCAGAGAGACCCTGGCCATTCGTGGATACTGCCCTATGACATGTGCATGTGTATCAGTAGTCCTTAGTCATCCCTGTTGTCTCTGAGCTGCTTTTGAGTCCAGAGATCCTACTGAGCTGTATGTGCTCTGAGGCAAGCCCTAAAGGACAGCTTCCACTTCAGGAACATAAAAAGATGAGACAAAGTGCTTCGCAATGACAGCAGTTAAGCACTGGTGCAGGGCCCCAGAGAAGTGAAATCTCCATCCTTGGAGATTTCAAAACTGGACCAGACAAGATCCTGAACAAAGTGACCTAACCTGAAGCTAGTCTGCTTTGAGCAGGAGATTGGACCAGGTGATACCTAGAGGTGCTTTCTAAGCTGAATTACTCCATGGTGTTACTCTAATCTGGGGAAAGGGATACGGTAAAGCAGGGTGATGGTGGAAGTCAGTCCAGGTGTCATGGGGAGCATGTTTGAAAATATCGTGGTAAACTATGGCTATTAAGATTTTAACTTCTGAACTGAATCATCCTTGCAAGGCTTTGTAGACTTAAGACATTCAATCTATATCCATCTGTTCTGCCCGTTGTGTTTCATGTTTGGGACTGTCCTCTGCTCCCTCCTGGCAAACAGGCCTTGGGTCTGCTCACTGGGAGGGCAGATTTTCTGGCAGCACTCAACAAAGCATCTCCTCATCCTCATGCAGGAACACCAAGCGGACAGCAGAGGTGTGGATGGATGAATACAAGCAGTACTACTATGAGGCCCGGCCATCTGCCATTGGGAAGTCGTTTGGAAGGTAAGCTGCCCTCAAACCTCAGTAGGAGGGCTCTGGTAAGTCCCTTGCTAGCAAGAAGTAGTTTTTGGATCTTCTCTTGAGCTAAGTGTGGGAAACAGAGTTGCTCTGAATAGCTGGCTTGCCAGGGAGGTTGCAGCTTGAGTGTCTGGCTAACAAGGCTTGCTTCTAGTTCACTTTATTTTTCCCTCGGTAACCCTGCATAAATCGTTTGTTAGCAGAAGGCCAAAGGGATCTGTAATGAAATTAAAAGGCTAGACTTTTAAAGTGGATAGATAAGAATATTTTCTAACACAGCATGCAGCTGCTCTGGAAATGTGAGCTATGCAGTTACTAGAGCTTGATCCAAAGTTCCTGTGCGGATGCAGAATCCCGGGGCAAGCACAGCTAGCTGAGACTTGGGGCAGGTTGCACTTGGTGCACTCCCCTCTTTTCTGATGAGTGAATGGGTGGTTTGCCTGCTTGGTAGGGCAGGAGAGAGCCAATGGTGAGATATCTCATTTAGAAACCCAGTCTGGTTATGACTCGTCTCCAGCACCTGCTGAGCCCACTTCTGTGCTCCTTACAGCACCTTTGCTAAAGCTGTCTCCAGGCCACGTGGGATTTGGTGTTGTAGGCTTAAGCATTCTTTGTGACCCAGAAGTCAGTGATGGACACCAAAACCTGGGATGAGGGGAGAGCTTGCTTTCCTTGCTGACAAACCCCTGTAACTCCCAAATAAATGTAAAAAGTCCCAGGAGTGGTGTTTATCTGTGGGTTATGGGGGACATGGTGGGTTTAGGGACATGGTTTAGTGGTGGGCTTGTCAGTGTTAGGTTAATGATTGGACTAGATGATCTTACAGGTCTTTTCCAATCTAGGAGATTCTGTGATTCTGTTATATCTGCAGGTTATATCTGCCTGTGAACAAGTGACTATTGTATCAACTTAAATCTGTGTCTAGCTACATGCTATGGGTAATGACGCATGTCCTTCTAACTTGATGACAAGCAGGTTTGGTCTGACCCACACACACTTTTTTGTTCTACATTGTGCTTTATTATCATGATGCATTACATATTTTTTTACAAATAGCTTTGCCTACCTAATTATCTGTCTTTGAGCTGACTGCAGCAGCTGGGCTGAGGCCAAATAGCAAGTAACCCTGCTGCTTGTGAAGGAAACCGGACTATTGCATGTTGGACGTGGATATATAGCTAATGTGTTTTAGGGCCAAAGCCTGCAGTTCTTGTTCACACAGACTGCCTGGTGGCTTTACTGGCAGCATTGGCTGAACAAGAGCTGGAGTGAAGCTGCAGGATTTGATTTCAGACAATTTCTTGACCTGTAGTAACAGCACTGTGAACCTGCATTAAATCTAGATTTTGGAATGAAAATGCCTCTGACACTGTCACTGTCAACTGGGTATAAAATGAACCTTCCTTCCCCACAATTTTGATGTGAATATAGGTTCTAAGTACATTCTCCTGAGGTATGAGCAGTACAATGGCTTCTTTGGGCCAAGGATGGCAAGGAGCATGGGTACAGTTGAAAGTCCTTCCCAACAGCCAAATGTAGTGGTATAGCTTGAAGAGCAGAGTCCCTAGTGTCACTGCTCAGTAGGACTGCTTCTGGGAAGTACTTTTCTTCAGCCAGCTAAAGCCATGCAAATCAGTAGGAGGACTGCTACAGCAGACAGTTATGGGAATACTGAGCTAATTTCCCCTTATACTCCTCCTCTTTCCCCAAAGTGCCTAAGAACAAATAATTATGCTCTTTAGGTCTGAAACCCAACCTGAGCCTAGAGCTGCTGCTGTGTTCCCTCACCTCTAGCACACACAGATTAACTGTTTGTATATACCTGAGCACCAACATTTTCTAGACCTTTTCAGGAGGTGATGATTGTGCAAGTTTCGTGGTATGCCTCTACAGGGGCATCCAGAGGCAGAAACACTTTTGTGGTCCTGCAGTAAATAGTTTTTCTGCAATTTATTATTTAACACTGTAGGACCTGGGTCCTTCCATCATTCTGAGCCAAAGGAAGTACAAGAATTGCTCTCTGAAGGTGTTTATGTCTTCCTTTTCTATTTCCTGCCACTCGCCTCTCTCCTCCTTTTCACCTCAGGTCACTGCTAGTGCTCTGAACCCAGCAGCAACTAGGTGGGAGAAAGAGCAAGGGGGAAGAGTCATATAGTCTCCCTCAAACCTCCTGGTCGATCTTCATTGTTCCCCTCCTTCCTGTTCACTATCTTATCCTCAAAAAACTGCCTGTGTTTCCAGTGTTACAGACCGAGTGGAGCAGCGACGCAAACTGAACTGTAAATCCTTTCAGTGGTATCTGGAGAATGTCTACCCGGAGCTCAAGTGAGTCAGTTCTCTGCTTGGAGAAAACTCTGAAGGATTTGGGAGGTGGGTCACAATGAGAAGCTGAGCCTTGACGGCAGTGGGCAAAAGTTAGACTTATGCTTGGAAAAGGTTTTCCTCTGTTCTTCTTTTTGGTGAGAGACCTCCTGTGATTTCCTGGCTTGTATCACCACGACAACTCTGCAAAAAGTTTATTGCTCTCACCTCTGGGAGCCCTCTGCTCTGCTCCATACAGCTGTCCCTCAGAGATGTGCAACAGTGGTGTTTTCGGAGGTGTGGGGTGTAGACAAGTGCCAGAGCATTACATCCCTCCCCATTAAGGCTTCATCTCTGCCTGTTGTATGCTCTGCCTGGAGGTAGTTGAGCCAAGTAGAGCTGGACAGCCCCAGTGCAGAGGTGCAGGTGGTTCAAAGAAAGCCCAGGTGAATGCCTGACCAGCTGTGTCTGTGGCTTCCCCTGCCCCGGCTCAGGATGCAGTAATGCTGTGGCATTGCTCTGCTGGGAGGTGGTCTGGGTAGAGCTGTGTTCTTAGCACTTGCTAGCTAACACACACCCTGACAACACACTTTTAATCTCAGTCAAGCAAAGTCTGTAGCTAGCATGGGTCGAGGCTAATACGTCCACGTGTAGCCTGGTCTTGACAGATCTTTCCTGTCTGGAAGACTCAGAAAAAGGGGGAGACAGAAGCAGAATAAGTCAGTGTGGATGTGGCTTTTTACTGGCAATGGCCTCTTTCAGAAGAGATATCACATTGAACCACTTGGGATGCACCTAAAGCACTTTATGCCTTCTGAAACAAAAGGGTACCATCTCTTTGACCAAGTTCTCCATTGTCTTTTGCCTCTTCCTGGCATTTCCAGTGGATAGCTAGCATGATATTGTTCATTTTCTGTCAAATAAAGGGGAGTGTGTTTCAGTAAGGGGCCAGTTACACCCTTCTAAGTGCGTGTGTGCTTTAGACATTTCTGTGTATGAAGTGCCAGGTAACTGTCATTTTACTTTAAGGGTTCCTGAAAAGGAGCTGATTCCAGGAATAATTAAACAAGGAGGAAACTGCCTGGAGTCTCGGGCACAGGACACCACAGGGAATACATTGGCTGGCATGGGAATCTGTAAAGGAACAGTGAACAATCCACCTGTCACTCAGGTAAGGCAGTCTTCAGTTTGGTGCTTTGCTCCTGCTTCTGCCCTTTTTAGTCCTGGTGAATGAAAAGGCATCTCTGACCTTGGTGGGTTTGTACAGAGGTAAATGAAGGAAGAAGTTGGCCCTAATAATGATTTTAATAGTAAGCAGAAAAAGAAGCTGTGCCCATCTCTTAGAGCTCTGTTGGCTCAACAGACCCAGCAGTCAGGCATAGAGTGGGAAGATTTTCATCATTCAAATGCAACAGGTAGTGCTTGAGTGCTCAGGGGTGTGACTAGTCTGTGCAGGAGGGATATGGCCAGGGTTTGAGTCATGTAGCTGTTCCCACTCAGACCGTTGCTTGGGTGTGCGCTGCTTCATTGTCCAGCCCATGAGAACTGGTCCTGGGCTGTGCTTGACTAGTACCCTGGCTTGGGGTTAAGAGATTTTCCCAGGATCAGAAATGTTCCTTGGTCTGCCAGTTCAACTGTAGCTGCAGATGGCTTGAATTGTGCTGTTTTAGAGATGTGTTTCAGTATAAAACCCAAATAGAGTTTAAATAGCCAAGACCCAGCTGCAGTAATTTGGTGCAGCTCTCCTAACTGCAGTGGAGCTGTGCTGGTTTATACTAGCTGTGGATCTGCACTCAGCCTCTTCTTTTGGTGACCAAAAGCAGCAAGGAAACAGTTTGAGAAAGTTAAGGGTCTCAGTAAGATATTTTATGCCAGAAAATACATATTCACATCTGTTAACTGTTGGAAACCAGTTTGCAGCCAGCATTCAACATGCCATTTAATCTGACTCATTGTTCCATGTCATTACTGTTTGAAATCTCTGAAACTTACTGCATTTTGTATTTCTTCCTTGGGGAAAGTATGATAATAATAGTTGGTTGGGTTGGGTATCCATCTAGTGAGAGGAGGGAAAAATGAAGTGGCTTGTGCTTTATGTGTGCTGGTGATATATGTTAGCCCGTGGATATGCTTGCATGCGTTTTGCTTCACTTGACAATCTATAGGTCTCAGATACCTGTTACAGAACATATCTGCTATGTAAAATATACAGAAGCAGCTGCGCGTCATGTAAATCAGGAATCGGGGTTCTCCCTGCTTTGTAGGCCTAAATCTGTAAAGCTGCAGAGCAGGGAGTTACGTGGGATCCGAGGTTAATCAGACAGCTCAGATGGTCAGGGGAGACAGCTTCAGGCTTTGAAACAGTCATGATGCAGCAAGCCTGAGCATAAACTTCTGATCAGGTGAAGACTGCTGCCATAGTCTTCCCAGGGAGCCTGTGGTAAGAGTTGAAAAAAGGATACAAGTTTTTGAAATACCTGGTTGAAAAAACTCTTTCTCCCCCATCTGATCACCATTATGATCCTAATGGAACCTTTCTTTTTCTTATGCCGAAGGAGTGGGTATTCAGTGACCCTCTAATTAGACAGCAGGACAAGTGTCTTTCTATTACCTCCTTCTCTACTGGCTCTCAAGTCACACTGGAAGCCTGTAATCAAAAAGACGGCAGACAGGTAGGTAACTGCACACATGTTTTTAATCCTTCCATTGCCACATACCAGTGTTCCTACATCAGTGCAGCCTGCAGGGGCAAAATTAGTCCTGTCAAAGTATATGAAGGTCCCTTCCATCTTCTGCACCTCCCTCTCTGGTGTGTTTCATGAGCTCAGATGTATGAGATTGCACACAACCAAAGCGGGGAGCACAGACCACACTAGAGTGTGTGTGTCTGCTCTGCCTGGGCCCTCGGCAGCATGGTTAGCTGCAGCTCAATAGCACCCCGACCTCGCTCCTTGGATACGTTTATGTTCAGCCGGATCGGTGCGTGGATGGAGCACAGCATCAGAGAGGGGTAGATACGCAGCGAATGCCTTGAGATACCCAAGAGAAGGGTGGTGTGCGCTATCATTTGTTAACTTATTTAAAAGTGAGAGATCTGTGTTCTTTGTGGTGTCTTTGGACATGCGAACAGACTTTTAAAACTGAGTGTGTGGAACTCATTTGAGAAATACTGACTGACATAAAGCACCGTATGTTCCACCCAAACTGCTCCCTGAGGAAAAATACACAGCAGCAGTGTTCCCAACAAAATGCAGCGCTGTGACTCGTGTGCCGTTTCCAAGATGTGCATCCCTGATCTGTCAGGACACATAAGTCATTTTGCCTTACAGCACAAGGTAAGAGATGGCCTCTGCAATGGCCAGGGTGCCCTCACAGAGGTGGGATGTGCCCTTTTATCAGAACTTGGCAAAACACAAAAGGTGACAACGCAGTACTGGCAGACAGTGGACTGGTCTTGTCTCATCCCTAGTTCCTGTGCTTCTCTCTACACCAAGACAGAACACATTTTCTGTCATCTGTGGCTGTGCTGGCTCTATTCTTTTGATAGCCCAAAAGTAGGAGACAGCTCAGTTTGCTACCAGGCCTCAGCAGCATCCTCTTTTGTCAGTACTTTTTAATGTTATGTGAATCTCTGAATTTAGTTCTTCCCGAAAGAAAGCACTGAAATCCAGTCTTGCCCATTTATGGAAAACCTGTGTAGACTTTCCTCTGGAGGGTTGGTTGATGCAGAAATGTCTGGAAGAGTTGTCACTGTAAATACGTTGGGAAAACTCTGGGTTCGGATTAGCCTTGTAAGAATATCCCAGGTGGGCTGTGCTTGCCTGCTCTTTTTTCTTTCGGTAATCACTCACCCCCTTGCTCTGTAATTAGGTCACTTAGCTTCCCCTTAGGTGCCTTGCAGCATTTTCCTCCCTGGCAGCAGAGAGGACTTTAGCAGCTGCCAAAATCAGCTGTCTTTCCCCGCCTCCCCTGTCATGGAAGGACAAGGGTCCCCTGAAGGGGGGTGGAGAGCAAGCCCTATTAGTCAGAAAAGAGATTAATCCAGCCTAACACAAGCAGGCTCATTCTGCTGCTGGAATAGGATTTATTGAGCCTTGATGCGTTGATTATATACAGGCTCATTATAAAGACGTGCACACACACTTAAGGATGTGAGCTGTTGTTTTCCATTACCTTATGGGAACAAACTGCATTTAAAGCAAGGACTTGACCTAGCAAATGATTTAGCCAACTGACTGTAAGCAAGGATTTCGTTTAAGCATTTCATATTAGTAGAGACTGATTTGAATCCCAGCTGCCATTCCAAACCACCTTGCAGCTGAAGGGATGAGGTGGGGATGAGGTTGGAGAAGGGTATTCGAATTTTTAATCTAATTTGGGTTGAAATGCTCTGAAATGTTGGGGAGTTTTGGAAGTCCCAAACTCCCGTTTCAGATTTCTACTTATAAAGCCAGTTCTACTTGCAATGCTCAAGCTTGTTGTGTTCTTGGGGAGTGTCGTTATGGTTCCTTCCTTCCATAAACACAACAGTAGTTGTTAATATTGACATTGAATTTGAATCAGCTCGAAGTCAGATATCTTTGCAAACTATCCCATTCTCTCTCCTTCATCTCTTTTCTAGAGGGGTCACCTGCATCTAATGCAACCTTTTCTGTTTATTTTGGGAACTGACTCTTTCTCTGCCAAGTCCCAGTTAGAAAGTGCAAAGTGAAGCTAACAACTTTTATGGGGTTCATCTGAAGGTGTATATCTGGGCTGACAAGGCAGGTTTCTGGCAACAGAGAGCCAAGACAGAGAGGGAGTCTGGTTCTTCCTGGGCTGGCAGCTTGCAAAACCCCCTGCCTAGGATGTCCCGCAAGCCTAGCTCCTGATATTTGGGATGTTAAGTTTCAAGGAGACAGCCACTACTGTCGTAACTTTAAAGTGCAAAAATGAAATAACAGAGCTGGAAGGGAATGAACTCCCTCTGTTGCCCTACAACTTGCCTGTGTCCCCATGGGTGAGAGTGTGGCCCAAACACTCTTGGTATTTTCAAACTACACGTGAGTGTAGCCACTCCTCAGTTCAAGTGGGCTTCTCAGAAAGTCAGAGGAGCTGAGCGGGGGTGGAGGAAGGGAAGTTGAGCTACTTCAGAGATGGATGTGGCAAGCAAGAGCCTCAAATAGGTGGTCTGAGTGGAAGGGATTGAGCCTGGGCAACGTGCATCACACATACAATATCTTAACAGGAGACAGTGGCATGATGAAAGCCCAGCTCTGAACATCTCTGGTGTCACTGTCATCAGAAGTCTATGGTGGACGATGTTTGGACTTTTCTGGATCTAGACTTCATGTCTATGTCTGAGTGATGCAAAAGCAAGACTTCTGACAAAAGATAGTATCATAGAATCATGGAATGGTTTAAGTTGGAAGGGACCTTGAAGATCATCGAGTTCCAACCCCCCTGCCGTAGTCAGGGACACCTCCCACTAGACCAGGTTTCCCAAGGCGACATCCAGCCTGGCCTTGAACACCTCCAGGGATGGGACCTCGACAACTTCTCTGGGCAACCTGTTCCAGTGCCTTACCACCCTCCCAGTGAAAAATTTCTTCCTAATGTTTAATCTAAATCTACCTTCTTCCAGTTTAAAGCCATTCCCACTCGTCCTATCACTACATGCCCTTGTAAAAAGTCCCTCCCCATCTTTCCTGTAGGCCCCCTTTAGGTACTGGAAGGCTGCAATAAGATCTCCCCGGAGCCTTCTCTTCTCCAGGCTGAACAGCCCCAGCTCTCTCAGCCTATCCTCATAGGAGAGGTGCTCCAGCCCTCGGATCATCTTCGTGGCCCTCCTCTGGACACACTCCAGCAGGTCCAAGTCCTTCTTATGTTGGGGACTCCAGAGCTGGATGCAGTGCTCCAGGTGGGGTCTCACGAGAGTGGAGTAGAGGAGCAGAATCACCTCCTTTGACCTGCTGGCCATGCTTCTTCTGATGCAGCCCAGGATACGGTTGGCCTTCTGGGCTGCAATCACACATTGCTGGCTCATGTTGAGCTTCTCATCAATCAGCATATCCGGGTCCTTCTCCTCAGGGCTGTTTTCCAGCCATTCCCCACTGAGCCTGTATTTGTGCTTGGGATTGCCCCAACCCAGATGTAAGACCTTGCACTTAGCCTTGTTGAACTTCAAGATGGGGCATGTGATAACCTCATTATTTAGTGTCACCAGAGCAGATTGGTTCAGACCTTATGACAGCACCATGCAGATGGTAAAGTTGCTTTCTGTTTTCAAACATACTGAATCTGTGCTCATGCTACACAGCTGTTGTGCATTAAGCATGACCACAAGGCAGATAATTTCATTGTTCTTTTTGAGTGCTAACAACAGTCCATCTAACATATATGTAATACTCTAGCGGAGGCTTTACAGTATTATAAGCTGTATCTAAAATATAACTTCAAAATAAGTCTAGAACTTTGCAAGTAGGAGGATATGAGACCATGATCAGACTTTAGATGGTTTTTGGTTCTGTCAGACTATTCTCCCTTGGATTGAGAGGAACCAGGAACAAAATCTGTTTGGCACCATGATCCTGTTGATCATTCAACAGCAACAGCTGGCACTGCTAGCAGAAGACCAGCCAAGAGCTATTCTGCATAATCAGAACTAGATTTCAAACCAGATGGATGTTATCCATAATGTTGTTTGGAGAATAGCATTTTTTAGTTGAATGCACAATAAATTATTGCCTTTTGCTTTGATTTTGGCTCTGACTGACGGTGGGAGTGGTGTTTTAATTTGTATTATAGTGAGGACAAATAGAAGGCAAAGTGAGAGTCAGACACTAAAACAAGAGAATGAAAATGAGAAACACTGGTACAGTATTTCCCAGCAGAACAAGCAGCATGCTGAGAAATCCTATTAAACAGCCATATTTCATTAAAATGTGCTGAAGGAATGTGACCCCAGCCTGAAAATGAGGACACTAAGTTTTCTTGTGAGACAAACAGTATTTGAAGTCCTGTGTGGCTTTGGACGTGACTGGGAAATTTTTCCCACCTTGCTTCTCAGTGTATCATATTACCCGAAGTGCGGACAAATGTGACTTTATATAGACTATTGAATAAGAGGAGTGAAAACCTGTCTATTCTGGAAGCGCTGGACTTTTGATTACCCTGAAAAATTACGCTGGTGTAAACACTTTCAGATCTTGTATATATTGGGTAGAAGAGGACTGGCTATTTCTGACTTTTCTCTTAGTAATTGCACATGGAGTGCTTCTATCCAGTCACCTCAAAGTACTCTACAATGATAGATAATAAAGATGGAGAGAGAGCTTTACAAAAGAGTGGGAAAAGTTTTGGTTCACACTGGGGAAGAGGACCAAGACACAATATTTCAAAGAAAATACGGATTCTTATTTTTCCATCTCCACTCCAAGCCTGCTGTGACCCAAAAACTGTATTATCTCCATCTGCACAAGAAAGGGAGACCAAGGAAGATTTTTGAGCCAAAATTTTTCAGATTGTGCAATGCTTGTATCTTCCAAAAGCTTTCCTTCCAAGTACAGGCCAGTCATAATATCTGGGTGTAGGAGAGGAGAGGACTCTCTGTAATGTTTGGCTGCATATGCAGGACATATCTGCTCTGTTTGTTTTTCCTAAAGATGGGCATCGTCACTGTCATTTAAAAGTTAGCTCTCCAGGTTCCCCTTGTGGCCTGTGGAGAAAGCTAGGCCCTCTCAGAAGGTGCTTGTACCTTGGACCCCCAATAAGTGTGTCACTAGGTGACTAGTTTAGACTAAGTTGCCCAGCTGAGGGGTGGGTGACAGTGAGAGACGAGCATCCTATCTCATCTTTCCACCCATTCCTACTGCCCACCCTCCTCAAGGGTCTGAGATACGATGTGTCCCTACAGGATTAGACGGTAGGCTGTCCTTGGTAATCCTGTGGTCTGGCAGTTAGGCGAGGGGGTCTTGCGAAAGGTTCAAGTAAAGTCAGGGGAGTTGCTCTAGTATCTCATGGAGGGCAGCAAAGCACAGTTTCTGCCCAGAAAGGGTAGAATCCATCATTTTTAAAATATCATTTCCATGTAAGATGAGATGAGGAGCCCTACTTTGGCTTTTACTGTCAGTACGCTTTATAATAGCTCCATGCATGGCACCTCCCTGCAGCCCAATTGAGCCTTATATTCAACTCTGTCACCTTTGCAGTGTTTCTCCTCCGCCTTCCCCATCCTTGTCCCACTTTCTGTTGAATATAAGGATCCGGGGTGACTCGAAACGCTGGGCTTTCCAGTGGTGTGATTCACTGAGAAGCTCAAATCTCATAACAGCATACTCCTTTACAGCAGGGTCTTCTGGTGAGCTGTGGGAGAAATGGCTGGCGGGCGTTCCATTGCACATCCACAGAGGAAAGCAAAGGAGGAGGCTGGGAATTCACAAGTACAAAGAGGCAGGGGGATGGTGGAGGGCAAGGAAAAGCTTCCCTTTGCACAGTAGGCGTGCTTTGGAGAAGGTCAAGACGCTCTTCACTGAGGTGTCTGTGACCCTGGGAAGCAGTGGTGGGGAGGCCGCTGTGCAGCTCGGCACAGTGCGCTGCTTTCCAGGGAAAAAGACCTCCTGCTTTCCACTCCATCATTACAGCTGCGGCTTTACGGTATTAACTCTTCCTCAGCTGTTTGCAGGGAGACTTCTGCCAGATGACAGCCAGATAGCTCTGAGACCTGTGCAGGCTTTGGGTTGCAGCAGCTGGTGAGGGTATTGCAGTGCACAGACTGCGTTGTATCTTCCTCTCCGTCATCATTACATTCCTCTGCCCCCTTCCCTATTAAAACCATCTTCTTTCTGCCGCACAAACAGCTCTCCTCTAGCGGTATCCTGTCAGTCAGGGCTAGCAGTGCTGGCAAAGTGATCCTGCCTCTGGTATTTAGTCTTGAAGGAATATGTGATACAGGAGTAACAGATTACTCTGGGCTTTGCAACTGCCCTGCCCACCAAGAAACATAACCAGCACGCAGATTTGGAGGAGAGCTGCCAGCAACATGTGAACATAACTGGATTTCTTAAACCACACAGCATGTGGCAATGTTTGCTGTATTACCCAAGAATTAAAATGTTGGTAAGTTTTGACATTGTCTGGATATTGCAGGAGTTTTTTTATTTCCTTTGCCTATCATTTCTGCAACAGCCTTGAGATCCATCAGTGATGTTAAGCTGTTTCTTCATCAGTCTCATGTGATTTTTTTCTTTCTGTGGATGGATTGCTTTCCATGTAGGGAGGGCTTTCAATGCTTTGCTTTCTATAGATTGGAAAGAAGCCATAGAAGGGTTTTAGATTTTGACAGGCATCTGGATGCCTAGAGATGCAAACCAAGGAATGGCAGGGAAATTGTGAATATAATATGCTTTTGAAAATGCCACTGGTTGCTGATTTTTGTGTTGTTTGCCTTCTAGATACTTCTGAATATCTAGCCGTGTAATTCAGCTAAACTCAAACTCCAGGTATCGTTAATACAGGAAACCAGTGCTTTGAAGATGCTGCCCATACCCAGATTTTCAGTGTCCCTAGTTGTTGGAGATTCCTTGTGGTTTATGCTCAACCTTTCTTCTCCAGCTTGGAGGCACAGTTCCGTGGTGAAATGGAAGTAACAGCATGTTTCTCCTCTGTCTCCTCACAGAAGTGGAAGATGAAAGGCAGTTTCATTCAACACTTTGTCAGCGGTCTCTGCCTGGAAAACCAGACTGGGAGAGTGGTGACCAACCCTTGCCAAGCAGATGTACCTGGCCAACAGTGGGAGCTGCTACAAGCAACATGATGGTAGCACAGAGATCTCCTTGTTTCTTTGTGCATGAGACTTCGGGAACAGAAGGGGATCGGGAAGGGAGGAATGGTTTTGTATGTCTGACCCTAAATGTTTTCATTGTGCCCATCTGCAAGCCACCATTTCAGCTGAGCACTTGGTGTTTTTGAGCTTTTCAGAAAAGAAGCTGGGGGTGAGAGAGGGATGAGGAGAATTGTTGAAATCTTCCCATCTGCTGTAAGTTCTCCTTTGTAGCTGATGTCTGTGCACAGCTGCAACCAGAGAGGGAGAAGGACCCAGCCCAATACATGGAGTGACTAGAACTGCCTTGCAGCTCTCCCCCACCCGTTCCTTTCTCTGCGTCTAGAGTCCATGACCTTCAGTCCAACAGCTTAAATGATGCTTATAGAAACATTGGTAGCTCTTTGGCTTCCCTGGCTTTTCGCTCTAACATCATGCATCATTTATGCATGCGTGTGTCTCAGTGAGAACTGCCCAGAAGAAGAATCATCATGATGAGTGGAGGGGCTGGAAAGGAACTAGCAGACCCTGGGGGCAGGTTTGTAACCTCTTTGTGGTGGCCCCATTCCTTCCGCTGCCCGCAGCAGCTGCCCTACAGTCAAATGGGCTGAGGTTGGGAAATAGGGCATGATGCTGACAAGCATCATGCCCTTTTCCATGAGCTGGAAAAGGGACAGTCTGTTTTAGCAGCATAACCAGGGATTGTTTTGAAGACTATTCCCTGTTGAATTCTTGTTTCCAGTTTTTTACGGGTGGAAGGCCAGCTCCGCCTCTATGAGTGATCCAAGCCAACAGGCAGCCCAGGTGGACCTGGGTTGAGGGTACCACACTCCTGCAGAGCTGGTCAGAGACAGGTGCTGACACTTTGGGATGCCAGGGAAGCTGAGACCATTCTCTGGCTGCTCTTCCTGGTGCTACCAGATGCTGCCTGCTGCACCCCACACCGAAAGTGATGGGCAGAGCTGTGTAGGCAGCACACACTGACAGTTCCACTGCACTTGGCTCAGGCCTGTGGCAGGAGCCCACCCAGTTCCCCTCTGTGAGAAGCGGAAGGGGACAGCCCCTGGGTCATTGCAGGCTTCCTGCTGCTGGCTGGGCAGGAGCACAGCCCTCTCGCTGGCTCTCCGGCTCTGCATGGCCCTTGTGAACACAGCCCAGCATGACAAGCCACCCAGTCCCTCTGTTTAGTCGCTTTTCACCCCTCTCTTTCAGAAAGAGGAGGCGAAAAGGCCTAGGGCTGCTCCGCTTGCGACGCCCAACTCTCCTCCCACTGGGCATCTTGGAGAGGTTAGTTGGTGAAGCCGAAACTGACCCCTTGCACAAATGCTGCCACAGTACAGGCCTGCCTGGAGAGATCTCTCCTTTGTGTTCTGGAAATACCGAAGACAACGGGTGTCTCTAGCTAGCATCCCAGTCCTGCTCCCAGTTACCAGCCAGCTGTAGCTGAGTGTGGGTTTTCAGACCTATCAGGGCAAGCTTACTTATTCAAACAAACAAAAAAAAAATCCCCACAATATTACCTTTTCCTGCTAGATCTGTTAAATTTTCCTCTTGGAGCTAGGTTTTGTAAACCGTTCCTCCTCTCCAAGAGCCTGGCAGGGGAACCAGGTGGTGGGGCCACCTTCAGTAGGCAATTGTTTGCCTGGATCCTTTCTGTTCTGGTGTAAAAGAACAGGATGTTAATTTGGATTCTGAACAGCTGGCTGCTTTTGATCATGCTTGTATCCCTTTTTAATTCTTTTTCCTACCTTGGTATTAGCCCAAACCGTTGACAAAAGAACAGATACTGTTCTTCGTACATTGCATGTGCTCAAAAGTGCTTGTGTGAGAATTGGATGGTTTGTTTTCTGTTCTCAGTTCTTTTTATTTAAAAAAAATTAAATCAGCCAGGTGCCGGGAGCTCCTTTCCTGTTTCCCCCTTCACTTTGACATCAGCTCACCGTCTCAACGCTGATTAACTAGATGAATGACCTGCCTGCACTGTGAAAACTCAGGAGGCAGTTCCCTTTGGTCGCAAGCTTACAGCATGGTGCACCTGCACTTCTGTGTGGGAATGGGGGCACTGACTCTGCAGAGTTTTCTCTTTCCCTATATAGAGATGCTTTGGGCCTGAACCACTGAGGCCAGGAAAGAGCAGAGAAGGAAAGAAAATAGGCCAGGAACAGAAAGAGGGCAGGGCAGGCAGACCCATCAAGGGGGAGAGATGCCATCCTACTAGCAATCGCTTTTTCAAACAAGAATATGCAGGAGATGCTACTTCCAGAGCATCATCATTAGGAGTAGGAGACAGGAACAGTCAAGTTCTCACATACCTGGCTTGAAAAAAGTTGATGCAAAGACAGACAAAAGGCCATTGAGCAGGTACTGTGTGTAAGCTCTGTATACAATGAAGTGCTAAAGGATTACATGTTTTCATCAAAGTGCATCCTAAGTGGACCATCTGAGCTTCCCCCATTTCACTCTCCAGCAGCTTAAGGGTTGCAGCTAACAGCACGTTCACTCCTCCACCAGGTACTGCTTCCTTCCTTCTTGCTCCCACTGTGCGTGTGCAGCTTTCTTGCAGTTCCTTCTTCATAACCGTACTGGGCCTAGGACCCAGCTCCTCCACAAACGATTCTCCTGACTGCTGCAGACCACGGGAGCCCTGCTTACATACAGTCTCCAAGCTTTGGGCCAGCCCTGGTTCAAAGGGCTCTTGTCAGCACGCTGGCTACTGCCCTTGACGTTGTGCTTGGCTCCAATGTTGGAGGTTACTGACTGCTCCCGGAGCAGAGGTACCTGGAGTAGCTGTGTTGGTTTGTGCCTCTCTTCCTACTGCTCACCACCTGGCAGAGTGTGAACTGGTATCCATTTGGGGCTGTGAGCTGGGGCAGCTGAAAATTGGACACTCTCCTTCTTCGGGTGCTCCAGCCTGGGGGAGAAAAGGGAAAAGGTGGCCATATGCTAGATGTCAATAACTTAAATTCTCCCTGGAGTCGGGGGCTACAAGAGCCCTAACTCTACCTGGTTTTGGACTTGTTCTCCTGAGGTCATCTCCCCAATGTCACATTCGGCTTCCAGCTAAGCACTGCTTGCAGGACCTTCCTGTTGCCTGATGCAGACCTTCTCCCATTCCCCCACATCACCTTCTGGAAGCCGTGGGTTTCCAATGGATTTTAGCAATTGCTGAAAAGGAGGCGCATCACAAAAGGCTTCTTTCAAGCATGGGCAAACCAAACTTCTCCTCAGAATAAACAAAATCTTGTCCAAATTCATTATTAATATACTTTCCATTTGCCTTGCACTGAAAGGAAGGAGGAACGAAGTTATCTGTGCTTTTTCCCCAAGGTCCACACAGTGCTGTGTTTTGGAACAGGACTCCAGTGGGGTTTTTGAAAGCAAACTGACTGAGCCCTCAAATTTGGCCCAGTGATTTGTTTCTCCAACAGTCAGAACAAGCAGCTGCTCGCCCTTGTTTTCCTGTTTACTTTAAACAGCCCCCTAGACTGTCAGGACAAAGCATTTGCATTGGTAATACCTTTTAAGAAAGCTGTTAATGTATCAGATCATCCAATGTAATTTTGTGTGCTGTGAACCAACGGGGGTTTATTTAAGAGGAGCTGAAGCTAATGTTGTACAGAAATCAATTTCAAAAGGTTTATTTTCCCCACTCACTTGTAAGTTGCACTTTGCCAGATGTAATTTATGTGGAGCCCAGATTTGTTTTCCCTTTTCTTGAAGAAAGCATGTGCCAGAATCTGTTTAATGCCTGGAATAAAATCCACTTTGAAACAAGTGTTTCAGCCTGGTCTTATTCCCCCTTACTTTCCATTGGAAAAGAGCCTCCATCCTTTCTTGCCTGGTCCCTACCTCTGTCACTCACGGGGTTTGTCCCCCCAGGCATACATACCCCAGTTATTTGCATAGGTTCCTGGGTTGCCTCTGGAGGGATACTGCAGGAGCCGGCAGAGACATTTCTGGGATATGATGGCATATCAGTTGAATACGAGTGAAGAAGCCCTCCTCAGCTGGGTAGGCAGGAAAGTATCCTGGCAAAAGTTAAGAGCAGTTAATGGGCTGGCTTTTACATGCTGAAAGAAATAGCTGGGTGTGGGGGGGAATTAATTCTTCCTGTAACTCCCTCCCTGATCTTTTCCTCAGGCTATCAGCCTGCCTGTTTCTCACTGGGCCTCCCAAAGGTCTTTCTTCTGCCTCTAGCTTGAGGGCAGGGAAGCATCACCACCCACACATGCCTCCTAGCATGTGCATTGCTTAGCCTCAAATACTGTGACTCCCAAGTAGGCTGGTAAACCTTCCTAATCTCACCTTAAAAAAAAAAAAAAAGCCCAGCCAGCAATGTCAATTTGGAGGGTTTGAGTTTAAAATCAGGGCTTAACTGCTTGCTAGTTTACCCACAGAGGCTTTTTGAAACTTGGATCAACTAGGTCTGCCTACAGAAAGCATCTGTGCCAGAGCCTCCCTCTAGGGAAGGAGGGTGAAGGTGTGCTGGGAGTTAGCTGGTGTGAGGGGAACCAGTGCTTCCCTGCGCTGCCTGGAAATGTATCTGGTGTTTGAGTGCTGTGAGAACTCGATAAAAAGGAGAAGAGTTGGGGCTTTCTCACTTAGTGCTGCTTCTGCAGCAGGACATCAGTTGAGCTGTGTCCCTGGGGTCCTGCCATGCACGCCCTGAGTGACAACCGCTTTGGTGCCCTAGAAACCAGGACATCTCGGGCTGTAACGATGGCTGGGAAGACTTTAATTAGTCCTGTCTAGGAAAATGAAATATTGATCTTCTGAAGAGCCAAAGGGCGGGGGGGATGGGACAGGGACACAGACAAATGAGTGAGGGAGGGGTTCCCCTCTGAGGAGGGTAGGGTCAGACATGCAGTGATCTGGCACGTAAATGAGGTAGAGAAGAGTTTGGAGTAGAAACGGTTGCATCAAAGGGGTCTAGAACCAAGTGTGGGGAAAATTATAGGGGAGTAACTTCTTTGTAGGAGGTTAAGAACGTAGCAGAATCACATCCACAGTGGTCACACAGGTGGGTCAAATTTGGTAAATGCTTTGTCTCAAAAGTCAAATCAAGTGTTGTTTGGATTTGTTGCGATTTGGGTTTGGTTTTTTTTTTAATACTCAAATAGTTCATTTTAGCACTCAAAACAGATTATTTTGTTAGAAACTGAGATGTTCTCCAAGTTATGTTCAGTAAGAAAGTTAGGTGATAGGAGACATCCTTTTTCTGCAGTCTATTAAAAGGGACCTGCTTGATACAAAGACGGTATGTGAGTGTCTCTTCATTCTCAAAACCCTCTGCTGTTGGGCTGCAGGGGGTGCTGAGGTAGATATCTCCATCCCTCTAATTGGACCTCTTCAGCACTTTAGAAGTACATACTAACTGCAGAAGCACCTGGAAACCCAACGGCTCCTCTTCCCTTGGGAAAGCATCCAAATACACTTCTTGCAGCCTTTCTCTTTCGTCTTGTATTTCTTGGCCAACCCAGCTGAAGAGCTCCCGTATCCCTCCCTCTTAGGGGCCCTGAGATTCATTCCTTCATGGTGACTTGTGAGCATCTTAAACAGAAGCAGAGAAGCCCTGGAGAACTGTGAATGTTGAAATGAGATGTTTAGATCTACCTGAAACAACACTTGTGTTCGCTGTGTTTGTTTTGGTGCTATGGTAGCAAACAATCAGCACTGCACTGCCCTATGAAAATAAATGGGATGTTTGCAGCATGCTGGGCTTCTGGCTCTGCTTCTCCAGCGGGGAACTCTGTGCCCATGTGTGGACAATAGGCATTGCCCCTCCGCCACTCTCCCAGCTTGGGCGCAAGGTGGTGGGGCTGTCATCCACGCTTCTAGGGCTTCGTTTCTGTAAGGTGTTTGGCAAACACCTGTGATACAGTCCAGAGGTGTGTGAAAAGTGTTTCTGTGGTGCAGCGTGTTGCAAAGGTGCTGCTGGGCAATGGGAGGCTGGGTACGGAAGGGAATTCAGGGAAAAACCTTTTGCTTTTTTGAGTAATCTGCATCTGTTTGAGAAATGCTGCTTAAATCTCACCTGTGACTGACTGGTGATTAAAAACAGGCCAGAACAAGGTAGCATTTCTGTGCTGGAGACGATGCTGGTTAAGTGTTCAGACCTACCTGTCTTTGAGTCAGGGACATCCCATCCGAATGGAAACAGTGGCTTCTGCTTGACGTATCGATGAAACTTGTGCTTTACAAATCTGAGTCACTAAAATAAATCCTGCTTCATCTGGACTGCATGGTGCAAAAAGAAGAATGAGAGAAAAGATAACAAAATAATCCACTTGGGACAAAATTGTATTTTAATATGATTTTGGTGGAAACCAGCTTCTCTGGTTTTGATTTCCATGGAAACAAGTACAGCAACGCTGCTTACCACTGCCTGCAGCAGGGCTGAGCTTGGCCATAACAACAGTGGTGGTGTGGTGTGCTGGGTGATGAGCTGCCTAGTGTCTAGGGGAATGCTCAAATTTGTGAGCGTGAACTGAACAAAATGGGGTCACTTACCCAAAAAGCCACCTGTGGGTCCCTCTGCACCTCCTGATCTGTCTCAACTTTCTTTTCCCAAGGGCTCCTCTCCCTGAATTTTACTCCTTCCAGTACCTAAAGGGGGCCTACAGGAGAGCTGGAGAAGGACTTTTTACAAGAGCATGTAGTGATAGGACGAGGGGAAATGGCTTTAAACTGGAAGAGGGCAGGTTTACATTAAACATTAGGATGAAATTTTTCACTGGGAGGGTGGTAAGGCACTGGAACAGGTTGCCCAGAGAGGTTGTTGAGGCCCCATCCCTGGAGGTGTTCAAGGCCAGGCTGGATGGGGCTTTGAGCAACCTGGTCTAGTGGGAGGTGTCCCTGCCTGTGGCAGGGGGGTTGGAACTCGATGATCTTCAAGGTCCCTTCCAACCTAAACCATTCTATGACTCTATGATCTCCTCACTCATAAAGTCTGTTTTAAGACCATAAAGGAGAAAAGCAGATGTAAGTGAAGATGACGGCAAAACACCCAGGACAGGTCCATGTCTTTCCTATGTTGGGGGCTCCAGAGCTGGACGGAGTACTCCAGGTGGGGTCTCACCAGACTAGAGCAGAGGGGCAGAATCACCTCCCTGTGGAGGTGGAACAGAGAAACATTTTTCTTAGCAGAAATTGATGGCGGGCTTTCTCCTCACTGCTGTATTTTTCCTTCTCTTTTTGCAGGGTTGTGAGGGATGTTAGTCATTAGCGTGTACGCTTGTCAGATTTGGGAAACAGACTCAGTCTAAATCATTGTTCCTGCTTGGATTGAATTTCTGATTGTGCACTTTAATACTGTTGGCTTTAAGAAATGTGAGTGGCTGGGACAATGCTGCCGGTCAGCCGTCACTGGCTTTGTGGCAGAAGCAGCAGTAAAGAGCTGGCCCAAGGCAGGTGGGACTGAGGGTCAGGGGGAAGCTCAGTGGTTTTGTTTCAACAAGAGCAAACCAGTAATATAACATTTAAATCTTGAAATGGCTACAAGGGAGGAGAGGAATACAGGTAAGGCTTGCAGTGGGTCTGCCTTCTGTACTGGCACTGCAGAGGGGATGCTCTGTACAGATCCTCCCTCGGTGTCCAGTGTCACCTCTCTTCCCCTTTGAAGCACCCTACCCATCCCAGGCTGTTCATCTGCAATACTGCTCGATACACTGATACTTCTCCCCGTTACAATCAGCTTAACGACAGCTGCTGTGTAGATGAAGGCCTGACTCTTTGGGCTTTATAATATGATCTGGACTGCTTCTGCTGCTGAACACGCTGCCGGGCAGGCAGCATGTAACCGGTGTTTCAGCAACTCAGGCGTGGAGGGACCTCTTTGAGGCAGAACTAATTTTTTCTACGTCATTTCTCAGATTTTTGAGGAAAAGAGGAGGTAGCCGAGACTTGGTTCCAAATCGCTGGATTTGCTCGGCCTGGTGTGTTAGGCTTGCAAGCTGCTTTGTCCTTTTGGCCAGCTCTGAATAGTTTTAAACTATCCGTCCCCTAAGCCAGGCTTACTGGCACAGGCTAGCACAGTGCAGCCTGGCTGTGAGCTGAGATGCTCAGCTCCCACGGGACACTTCGGTCCGTCGCTCAGCCATTGCTCTCACCTCCTGCCATATCTGGGATTTTCATGGGAGCCTTCGCCTCCACGAGTTTTGTTTCGTCTACATCGCTCAGCCTGTGAAAGCTGATCGTGCTGCAGCCATAAATATCTGGTGATGAAAACGGGCATTAAAAATGCGACAGATGTAGCTAAGTTTAAAAGCATACCAAAGGGACTTATGCTTGGAGTTAAATTACAGAGCGGGATGGTTCAGGCTGGTTCTTTCAGGGCTCCTCTCAAGCCCTCAGTGCAGCACGTTTAATCTTTCGTATTTTAACTCCCTTAAACGCTACTGTGTGAGATTTGTTGTGTGCGTTTTTTTTTTTAACTAGGGGCTACGTGTTTATAATGCTGTTGACAAGGACAACCAAATGATGTCAAAGTCCTAATTATCCCAAGCTGAAGTGTCACCTCTGCTTTCTGTCTGAGCAGATGAAAGCAATGTTCAAAGAGATCCACTTAATACCAGAGCATTTTTCAAGGCAATCAGCTGCTCCAAGCTCTTTTCCCCCCTAAGCAATCTAAATGCTAAATAGATCTTTAAAATAATTACCATATCTAAGACGAGGAGCCTTCCCTCCCCCCCCCCAAACACCTGATGCTCATTAGCAATATTTGACATGTCACATATCACCTCTGTTTACTCTAAACTTTCTTGGCAGGAGTTTGTCAGGTGCCTTCGAGTGCTGAGCCTACGCTGAAGAGCTTGGGGAAGCCTCTTGAGCACTAATCACAGAATGGTCAGGGTTGGAAGGGACCTCTGGAGGTCACCTAGTCCAACCCTCCTGCCAGAGCAGGGTCGCCTACAGCAGGTTGCACAGGATGGAGTCCAGATGGGTTTTGAATGTCTCCAGTGTGGGAGACTCCACCACCTCTCTGGGCAGCCTGTTCCAGTGCTCTGCCACTCTCAAAGTAAAGAAGTTCCTCCTCATGTTTAGATGGAACTTCCTATGTTCAAGTTTGTGCCCGTTACCCAAGTGCCTCAGCCTCTCCTCGTAAGAAAGATGCTCCAATCCCCTAATCATCTGTGTAGCCCTAATCATTTGTCCTGAGAGAGAGAAGGAGGCTGGATTTCTCCAAAACTCTTCCCTTCCCCTTCCCCCGCCCCCCCCTTCCAGCTTCATTTTGATCGTACTAAAAATGAACAGTGTCAGCGCATGACATCAACCTGGTGTCAGCCTAAGCCAGGTCCCCAAACTGAAGATGAGCTTGGCACCGAGTTTGTGAGGTGCAGGGTGGTAGAAAAGCTGGCTTCAACCTGTCTTTGCAGCTCTTCTTTCCCAGGTCAGAAGAGGACGCAGCTGGGTCGCTGGTGGCTGCTTGCAGCATCCAAGAGCCCTTGGCAGGACCAGCAGCTGCCAGCTGCAACTCTAGCATGGGATGGACTATGAACCCGTGGGACTGCCACAGGGCTGTTACAGCAGCTTTTCTGCAGCAAAGCGGAGCCTTCTGCTAGGGGGAATCCACAGGAGGGGTCTGCTCGCTGCACCTCATGTGGCTGCCAGGAGTCACTCCCACCCTTGTACCAATGGGATATATTAATGAGGAACAGACCCTCTGGGAAACTGGGGGTGCTCTGCTCAAGGGGGTGGCGTTCTTAGCCCTGCCCGCTAAAGCTGCTCTACATTGCACCTCACATGATAATAAAGCTTAATTTGGGCAAAGGATGTATGATTGTAGCCTAGTGGCTCAAGAGCTTTCTGTCTCTTGGAGTGAGGCCTGCGGCCCAAGATCGCTTCAGGAATTACTTTGCATTTTTACTCTGTAACCATTTAATTTCAAGCTCCTAAACAGCCTTTGGAGCAGTGCCTGGAATGCAGGACTGTCCTGCCACACAAATGCCCCAGATGCTGCTAGAAAACTGTAATTACTTTCCCTCTGGTGCAGTTCATCCTCAGATATTCCATCCCAAGGATTCCAAAAGAGCCTCATATTAAGTGGCACTCATGTTGAAAGACATTAAGTGTTTTGCTCTCTAATCCCTCCTGCCAGCCCCAGACAAGCCTATACAGCTTGGTGAAATAGAGAAAGCGATGACTGTTCTTTTATTTTTGTGTTTATTTGCAATGGCTGTGCTCTGGGAAGGCTTCCCAAATCAGGGGAAATAGAGGAACACCTTCTTTATGAGTTCCCTTGGCACTTACAGAGATGGTCTGAACACAGCTGAGACTAAAGCGCTTTTGGGCAGGTGTTGGAGCAGATCCTGAATTGTGAAGACTGAGTTGTACACGTCTGAGGTGTATCCAGCTTTGGACAACAGCTGAATAGAGGCTTTTTGGATTCCAGTGTGAGATCTGTCAATTCAAATCCCACCTACACCCTTTGGATCTGGGCCTCTGGACACCATACATCATCTGGGGTACAGCCTGGAAAAGAGTCTGGAATCACCTGACTTCGAGCCCTGTATTTTGTCTAGGATGCCATCCATTCCTCTTAATGCACACTTCTCAAAGTTCTTATTCAAATGTCTCATTTGAATAGCGTGTGCTTCATCGCCACAGGGGCTCTTTACCCTGTAATATACCGCCAACCAGGCTGAAGGTCTTGAGTTTTAGCGGAGTTGATGGGGCCCTTTTGGGTGTGCTGTGTGTGGTAATGCTATCACCTCTGACCTCTGTGAACTCAGCGCCTCCAGACACCACGTCCATCAGTAAAACAGATTACAAAATCTCAAAGGTTTTTTTTGGTGTTGCTCAGAGAAGTGAGTGCTGCTGTAGAAACTTCCTCTGAATTAGATAGCAATAAAACCTGACCCAGAGGACTGTGAGCATGTGCGAGAAGGGTTATTTGGGGGCTCTTCCTCGTACCCCAGGGCCCCCACCAGCTGATCTCTTCAATCACCTCTTAATCTGACCACAGTCCCAGCAAGCTGATGAGAGCGAACCGGCAGGAAAGGCTTGGTGCCTGCTGTAGCAATGAGTGACCAAGCAGATCCTGAAAGCTGCAAAAGGTTTTAAGGGGATCAATATTCTCTGCGTTCTCATTTCTAATTGGGCTTTATTGCAGGGCTCTGATTCATGTAGTTCATTAAATGGACTCAGATGGAGTTTCTATAACTGAGTTTATACTCCTAGGGCATAGGATCAAAATAGCAGCAGCAAGCAATTGCCAAGGCCCCTAGAACTCATCTGGAGAAGTAATTGCAAGAGTGCTGAAGCATTAGACTTCAAAGAAACGTGGATGTGGCTAAATCAGTATTATTCATTGCATTTCAGTTTACAAAAAAAGTTATCTGCCATGTTAAGAGTCACTTTAAAAACCACTCAGTGCCATGAAGTAGATACTTCGACTAATTTGTGGTACCTCTTGCATTCCGGGGCAAGTATTTTCTGGGTCTTCGTGAAGCCCATGAGTAAACAGCTCCTAAACAGTAACTATATCAGCTGGAGTTACACCATCTCCAGTTCTCTTGTTCTCATGACACCATGCCCAAAACACCAAACTACTGGAAACAATGAGGAAAATACACAACGGAGGAAGATGCTGCTTATTGCACCTCCTTATCTACCGCGGTCTGCAGAGGCACTTTGAACTTCCCTGCAAAACATTTGTGGAAAACCTTACTCAAGTAAGGAAAAAACCTCCCAACCCCGCCATGAAAATAACCCCAACATAGAGTGCTTATGTGTATCTGACCAGATAAAAGTGCCACCTCATCCATTAGCCTGTTCCTGTCAGTGACCCAAACCAGGCGTCTAGGGGAAAAGATGTAAGAACAGGGCAATTGCGTGGTGCTGCTCTCCCAAAACACTCTCGGGGTCCTCAGTAACTTCTGATGCATTGACACCCTGAGCCAGGGGTAGCATCCTTGCACTTAACAACCAGTGATGGATTTGTCTTTATGGGGCTTGTCTAAGTAAGTAGGAAGAGGAGTTTGTTTCAATTCTTAGCAGTTCTTTGGCATTAACTAATTAGCGCTACTTGTTGCTAGTTAGGGTGAGTGGCAGCATTTGATGGAAAGTAGGGCAAGAGGTACCAGTTAGGTCAATGCATGTGTGAGGGCGGGAAAGGGGGAATTGGAACGAGGTGCTCAGTGGGAAGCTGGTTCAGCTGGTACTGGGCTGGGACTTGCATTTTGCTGTTACGTTACTCCAGGAGCTGGAAGGGAGCCTGGGCAAGTCACATGGGTAGGTTTTTTCAATCTGAATTACATGTCAAACACCTTTGAGGCTGGACCTCCATTCCCCCTGCAACCAGATTTAAGTAATATCTAACTTCTCGTGACAGCATGCCTGGAGGTAGTCATGAATTTTCTACTGAAACAGTTTAAATGGAGAATTCAGGTTTATGGAGCTTAAAATGGTTTATTCGAGGTGTCTTGGGGCGGGCAAGAGGAGGTTGATAAAAATTCTACTGGCTGCTGTTCTCCCCACTGCAGGGGGAATCTGGGGCTCCAAATGCGATGCGCAGGCTTCCCGTAGTTAGGGAGGACTGGGGCTGAGGAGTAAGACAGACAGAAGGCAGCGTGCTGAGCAGAGAGCTGCCTTGGTTATGCAATATGCTAACAAGATGATTAGTCCATTAATTGCAAGATGGAGGGAGGCACCTATTTTTCCTTGGGGATTTTCAGAAGGCAAATACTTCCTGGAGCTATGGCTGACCTGCTTTGGGTGCCTTTCTGCCAACAAATGGAGCAATGCAGTTTTGTGGTTAATGTAGCTCCCGCTCTGCTCATTTCAGACGGGCTTTGAGTCCTCTGGAGTATCCCAGGTGAGTGTCTTCATTAAGAGGCTATTCTGCTTGGTTATTCTCACATATCTCTTTCTCAAGTTTTCTATCTGAAGTTGTTTCATTTTGTATAAATAATGAGCGCTTTCACTTGGAGACGATAGGGGAAAGGGATACAGGGTGCACTGAGTGATCGCTGAACAATTAAGTGTGTTGTAAACACAAAAACGACACATGTAATTTTAGGAGGCATTAAATGATTCGTTCTTGGTCTAAGGAGACATCATTACCACAGTATGAAAGATTGGTAAACTTCATTTAGAGCGGCAGGTGCCTGGAATGATAACTGTGTTCAATCGAAGACAAACTTAGACAGGAAAAGATGCAGAAAACTGCTAGGATGAGCAGGAGACAAAGCAACTTCTTGTACAAGAAGAAACTACAGTTCACAAGTTACTAATTTAGCAAAACTGAGATGGGGAATGATTGCTCTTCTGGGGAGATGAGTGGAGAAGTAATTGGAGAAAAATGATAAAAAGGTGCTACTAGCACAAAGTGGATAGAAAATGAAATTAAACTCACTTGGCCCATAATCTAGAAGGATACTCATGAGCTGAGAAAAGTGTTCTGGAACAGCATTACAAGCCAGGCAAGGAAAGCTGCAGTGGTTTGGCACTGGCTAAACTTCTGGACATGATGGGGATGGAGAAGGAACAATTCTGGATTTGAGAAATGCACTTTGAAGAGAAGACTTGAATGCTGACTCTGCTTGCTACGCTCTGGTAACGTCTTGGTGCTTCTGCTACATTCCAGTGTTACAGTAGAATAGATGTACAAGCCAAGAATTCCCTCAGAGGTCAAGTTAATGTATTGAGAGAGAAGAGATTTCTCCCCTTCCCTTCCCCTTTTCCTTCCTGCTGAGAACCTGAGAGAAGGCATAGCTAAAAATGAAATGTGGAGCAAGGTTTATTTCTAGCCCTAGTAGCATTGACTTTCCTCTTTCCCCTGCAAGTACGTTATTGGATACTGCACTAGGACGCCTTTGCCTCCCAGTAAGATTAGCCGGGGGTGATGGGGTGGGGGCAGGGGCACAGGTGTGATTGCTTTTCTCTCCATTGTCATGCAGGGCCTGTTTCTGACTGTCCCCTGGCATTTCCCAAAGTCCTTGAGCTTTCCCTATCAGTACATCACAGATTTCTGAGGCCTTTTATCTCTAATACAGACTTTGTTGTTGTTGTTGTTGTTGAGGGCTGGAAAAGCTTGTGAGGTGTGTGAGTATACGGAGGGGAAGGGGGTGCATCTAGATGGCAGGTCTGATGACCTCTCAGGACTAAACCTATGCCACAAGGCTTTATTCTCAGTGTCCCATGTGAATCTTCTTTCATTCAAAGGGAACATCAGAACAAGATCAAATCTGACTATTCTGCACCCTGTCTTTGTCACCCGGGATTAGTTGCACTTTAGCCCAGTGAACACTACTGTTGTGTCATGCAAACCCACTCAGGACTACTCGCTCGTCTGCCATTTGCAGCACTGTTGTAGGTGGCCAGGGGAACGCTGAGTTCAAATGCCTCCATGAAGCTGGTCATTCAAAACTTAGGTTTCCCATTTTTCATTATACAGGACATTCCAGTAGTGAGTCCAATATAATGATGGACAATTTAGGTTGGAAGAAAGCTCCAAAAGTCGTCTAGCCAAATCCCGCTCAGAGCAGGTTTAACCAGATCTGGCTGCGCAGTGCTGTGGTCAGGTCTTGAACATCTCCGAGGACGGATATTCCCCAACCTCTCAGGGCAACGGTTTTCTGTTGGGGGTGTGTGAAAACCAATCCTCTGGGTAGCTAAGAAGTTTAAACTTAAGGAGACTGTTTCCCGTGCAGTCAATGGAGTGATGCAAAAGCTGTATGAACAGGAATTAAATACGCCAGCTGGAAGCACTGGTGTGTTAGTGATCTGGGCCATACAAATGTCATATTTAGCCAGTGGCAGAGTCCAGAAACACAACCTCCACATACACAGCCCAATTTTTCTCTTCTCCAGGTCTTGTTGGCTTCCATGGCACAAACGCAAAGCACGCATCAGCTACACAGCGTTCCAGAAGCTGTGTGTATGTCACTGGTGGTTGATGCTAAGACGACGGGACTAATCACAGTTTTAGGTGGAAGGACTACAGAGACACTGCGGGGGGGGGTAGCAGCAGCTTGACAAGGGGGTGTAAAAAAAAAAAAAAAAAAAAAAAAAAAAAAATTAACAAAACCCTCACTAATGCTCCACCAGGGACGTCACAGAGCTGGGATATGCAGCGTGCAAGTTTTACTTACGTGTCATACGCAAACTCAGCACAAATAGTAGGAATTAAACCTATAAATTGGAGCTGCGCCCAAACCTCATCTGGATAAACTGTTCATACCGGCACAGCTCAAATTACAGTAATGAGAAAACTAATTGCTAGAATATGACGTTTCCCTGTTACAAATCAAAATGGGTCTTACTTTAACTTCAATCCTTTTCAGACACAGGGAGGATAGAGCATTTATTAACAGGTTGGAATAGAGAGCTGCCTTTATACTGTGCAAACCCAAACATCCCCATTCAGTGTATTTCAGTGGCAAAGTCACTGCCCTGCTATTTCAGTGAATGGAACATTATAGTCAGCCAACACTGAGCAACATTACAGCAGACAAGACGCTCCGTGTAGAAAACCTGAGAGAATTGACTAATATGGCAGAGCTTTAAAATAGTTTTCTATTTCAACAGATTTACTCTTGCAGTTTATGTATAGCTGAGAATCTCAGACTCTGTTAGGAGCCTCAGCGGCAACCTGTATACTGCTGGAGAACTGCTAAATTATGCTCCCTGCTCCCCCAAACACTCCCTGCCTAACAAATCTATGATAACGGTAAAACAGAAAATTTATAATTTATTTGCTTTAATGCTCTCCAGGGTTGCGTGGACACTTTACAGTTTCATAGCAGCTGAAAAACAGGAGCTTGAAATTACTTTGTACTTGTAATCCGGCTACCCTTGATTTTTCAGTTTATTAGCTTTCTTGATGGATTGTTGAGTTTCCAACACAGCTGAGTTCCAGTACAATCAGGCTGTTACTCAGTGGGAATTGCAAATGTACATAACTGTTTATGTACTCTAAAGGGAAGTATCTGGAGCATTGCCCTACTCCCTCCCAGAGCAAGTCATCTTAAGGAGCGTCCTTGCTTTCAGTGTGTCACAAACTAGCTCATTGCTTGGCATATATGGCAATGAGATCACAACCAGCAACTCGCTTACCTCTCTCTAATGCAAGTGAAAAATCTGGTGGTTCTCCCCACCTAAAAAAATCCTATGAGTGGTAGAATCACAGAATGGTAGGGGTTGGAAGGGACCTCTGGAGATCATCTAGGCCAACCTCCCTGCCAGAGCAGGGTCACCTACAGTAGGTTGCACAGGACGGCGTCCAGGCAGGCTTTGAAAGTCTCCAGAGTCGGAGACTCCTCCACCTCACCGGGCAGCCTGTTCCAGTGCTCTGCCACCCTCAAAGTAAAGAAATCCCTCCTTGTGTTTAGATGGAAATTCCTAAGTTCAAGTTCCTGCCTGTTACCTCTTGTCCTGTCACTGGGCACCACTGAAAAAAAGACCATTCCCATGTACCTGGCACCCTCCCTTTAAGTATTTATAAGCATTGATAAGATCCCCCCTCAGTCGTCTTTTTCTCCAGACTGAAAAGCCCCAAGTGCCTCAGCCTTTCCTCGTAAGAAAGATGCTCCAGTCCCCTAATCATCTTTGTAGCCCTTTGCTGGACCCTCTCCAGCAGTTCCCTGTCCTTCTTGAACCGGGGAGCCCAGAACTGGACACAATACTCCAGATGCAGCCTCACCAGGGCAGAGGGGGAGGATGACCTCCCTCGACCTGCTGGCCACACTCCTCTTGATGGACCCGAGGATGCCATTGGCCTTCTTGGCCACCAGGGCACATTGCTGCCTCATGGCCATCCTGTTGTCCACCAGGACTCCCAGGTCCCTTTTCACAGAGCTGCTCTCCAGGAGGTCAGCCCCCAACCTGTACTGACGCACGGGGTTATTCCTCCCCGGATGCAGTACCCTACACTTGCCCTTGTTGTATTTCATTAGGTTCCTCTCCGCTCAACTCTCCAGCCTGTCCGAGTCACGCTGTATGGCAGCACAGACTTCCAGTGTGTCAGCTACCCCTCCCAGCGTTGTGTCATCAGCAAGCTTGCTGATGGTACACTCTATCCCTTCATCAAAAGGTAAAGTCTCCTCTTGCTGTAAACAGTTCTTCTAAAGCACATACATTAGGCTTTAACAAAGAGAGCAAGGTGGTCTTACTTTTTTTTTCCCCGCTGTATGTGACAGTGGTGTTAAATCTGAGAACAGACTGATGTAACGATGGGGATGCTACTTTCCTGCTGTGCTTATGATGTGTTGTGATGGATCTCATGATTTCAGTCTATTTTAAAAGAATGTGACAACAGAAGAAACTGTAGACAAGTATTTTAACCACCTAGCTTATTTCACCCTCAAAGCAGGAATACAAACTCAATTTTGCTTTTCACAATCCCCTTCAGCACATTGAAGGAGGCTGCAGAGTGAGATTCTTGTAAGAGAGTGTTCCTGTTGTTATTGTGCAGTCAAAAACAACTTAAATTCTAATCTTAGTGGTATTACATCAGACCTAGGTCCTTGAACTGGCTGCAAGATTTCAGCCTATACCAAAGGATATATACTCTCCCCCTGGCCCTGTGTGTTGCTGACTGGTAGGAACGTGCAATGGTAGATAAACCAGTCCTTTATGTATATACACACAATTTATCTAGTGTCCTGCAACAGCATCTGCCACGCTTGACCTTGTTCTCAAAGCCTCAGATGAGGTTTCATTCTTATTTTAAGTGACCAGCTACTCTGCTTGTTGGTGCCGATCGGCAGTCCTGCTCTCCCCTTCCCCACACCACCAGTGTCTCTCTTGTATGTAGCGTGGAGTAGCGTTAGGCCTCTTAACACCAGTGGACTGTCAGATTGGCTCGGCCATCTCACAACTTCACCTCACTATTTACTTAGTGAATAGCCATGCCAAGAAATGAGTTGTATCATTCTGGTCATGCTTCAACCTGAAATCACTGGTGGTCGGTCCAGAGACCACATGAGGACTTTTCTATTCCCCGATTAGAAAAGATGCAGCACGTTTCGTGACTCCATAAGCCACGCTGAAGTCAGGCAAGCACCTCAGTTGCTCTGTACTCCTGGTGATGGATGAGGGTTCATACATCTCATTGAACTGAGGCTAGACTTCCTTAATGGACTTGCTTTAAAAAAAAATAATTAAGTATTTCCACACCTGGAAATACTAGGTCTCTGAATTCCATTCTTTATCCCTGTTTTACAATACTGTACCACTCTCCTGCAGAAACAGACAATATAATTGACTTTATCATTTACTCCTGCACTGTAGCAGGTATGACCAACACTGTTCCTCGTACCTATCCTTTATGCAGGAAGCACCAGGCAATTTGCTACAGGCAAAGCACGCACGGGATGACAGATTCTTTTCTGACATACTTTCTGTAATCATGAGATTTGTTTATGGCTTTACTTGCAAAATGCTGCTGACATTTTTGAGCAGCATCTGAAATGCTGCTCACTTTTAAGGTAGCTGAACCCAGGCAAATGTTTGCTCTCTCTTAGTAGAAGTGATGTCTCTAAGGTCAGGTGCAACCAGAGAAAGTCCTAAACACACTGCTGTCATCCCTTACTGGAAAGGAGTCAAGCAGCAAACTGGAGAGTAATTTTTCACTTGGCCTGCTAGAGTGTACTACATTACTACAGTGCCAGTAGAACATCTGCTAGTTTAAGTGTGTTTAAAAAAAAAAAAAAAATTTCATGTGAATTAACCTTGAAGTTAAAGCTTGTTTACCTTCTACTTTCCAAAAAACATACCTTTACAAAATCCCTTTCATAAAGGAGAAACTTTTATTACTGCATGCTTTAAAGCATCTTCTTCTAATGTGAGGAAATTCATGCTTTGTACTTGTTTACTGGTCTTAGTTTGCACAGTCATATATACTAGAACAAAACCCAAGAAGAATAATTTTTATTAGACCAAATGTCAGGTTATCTTTGAAGAAAGAGCTATGTTATGTTCCAAGTTCCTCATTCATACAGATTCAGCGTGCTCCTTGCACTTTTCACAATCAGGAAAGGGCCCACATGACTGGTTTTCCTTAAATTGAAAACAAGCTCACAGAATGAGGAAAATATTAAATCGGTATTTTTAATGTGAGAGGGGATGTTTATTTGGCTTCATTTAAGAACTACAAAATTGCACCCTACTTAGCACCTTGAATGATCCACCGTGAGAATATTGGATTGTTTACCAAAAAAATTGTAAACATTTACCAGAAGTAAACCTCAAACATGTTAGGAAAGAACATGTTATTTTACTACTTGCTATACAGGAGGATATACTACACAAGCTGTTTAAGTAACATTGCTTATATTAAACCTGAATGTTATTATATGGGGCAATAGTGAATTTTGTAAGTTTTACTTACTCTGTCAAGCTGGATTTGAATAGAAAACTTCCATACAGAAGTATTTACAGATTTAAGTAACCTTAAGTGGATTGATATACTTTTGACCTACTACGTTTTGAAAATCACCGTTTCTTATAAAGGAAGCATGTTTTGATGTTAATGGATGCAATGGATTCCTGGTCACTACAGCTGTAGGGCCAGTAGGTCTAATATCTAATTTGTATTCATGTTGGGGGGAAAAGTTTAACACCTGCTCCCACTATCTTTCTCTTCAGTAATTTGATCCCAAGTCTTCAGCAGCTATTACTTATCACTTAAGTGAAGGTATTTTCATTAAAGCTTTCCTATAGACAGTCAATTTGACCTCGGATTCTTTTAAGCCAATCCATTTGCTGTGAGGTCCATCAGAAACTATTGATGTGTATCAGGAAGTTAAGTGCACTGGAGAGAATTGCATTCCTCTGTTAATCCTGGAACTGTTCCTGGTTAGGTATACCTGTACAGTCTAAGACTCAAATCTGTACCTATAGTAGACAAACTCTAGATTAACACAAAGGTACAAAGTACCAATCCAATGTTGCTTTTCTACGTGCTGTATTTTTTGGTCTGATGTGTCCTCCAATCCAAATGTTCTCAGCACAGCAAAATCAATGTTCAAGATATCCAGGGGCAGATATAATTTTACAGGGTGTGCAAGCAGTTAAGTCTTTATCCTTTGTAAAGAGAAAATGCAGTTTGGGGCAGATTCCCATAAAAACAATTTGCTTTGCCTATTCCCTTATCAGGGGAATGTTGGAAGTTGACTAATTTGTGGGGTCTGTAATGCAATAGGTTCGGCCTGCTCTCACCTATCACCTATCCCACAGCAGACACTTACCTGAATATAAATGCCTAGTAGAAAAATAGAGTTCAGAGTGCAAGAAGACTGCTGTGTTTCCCAAAGATTCCCAGGAAAGACAGTAATCAAGACTAGGACAGAGAAGTTAACTTGGCAGGCCAGAATTTGAGCTATTCTGTAATACAGCAAAGAACTGTTGGTTCAGTCCACGTAACCCTTCAAGCCCTGTTCTTTGGTAAACAGGCAAGAAAGATTTAATTCGTTGTTTGGAAAAATCCACAAAATTCAGCACTCAATTTTAACTAAAGGGTAATTCTTTTATTCCCCATTAAGACTGTCTCAAGGACATAACTAAATGTTGGAAACCCCACAGAAGGGCACATACAGTGAATGTGGCGAAATACAATGTGAACAGCCCCAGGGGTTCAAACAAGGTAGGACCATTAGCTAACCAGAGGAAAAAAAACAAAAACAAACAACCAAATTTAAATTCTGCTGAAGATGTTGCACTTTCTTCTCCATTTACACTGGAAAAAAAAAAAAGTCAAATCCAACAAAATCCTTGAATCTCTAACAATACATTCAGTCCTGGCTAAAGAGTTTAACAAGATGGCAACAGGATGACTATAATACAAAACGTTCACTACTACACTCTGTACACACCTGTTGTCCAAGCCCTCCCCCAAACCCATGTAATAACGGTGCCCACATTATTTGCTTGCTTGCTGGGCCTGCCTGCGGAGGAGGACGTAGATCTTCTCCTTTATCCAGTCTTTATTGTATGGTTGGTATGTCTGAGTATCAGCACGGTAACTAGAGAGAAAAGAAAAGAATTAACATAGTATCAGTCTGTCCTTGTAGAACATCTACCAGAAGAACTTCACAAATGATTAAGCATCTTCCAGTGTATGAGGCAGAAAGCTGTGAACAGAACACAGTATCAGAAGTAGGTGGGAATTGCTGCTTATTGAAGAGATTTATCCTGTTCCCTAAAAACAGTTACCCAGCAGATCAGTAAGAATCTGAAATAAAACGAGATGCTCCGAGGACTACTGAGTGACTGGATCACAGTGTTCACATTTTAATTCATGAATATAATTACTTATGGGAGACAACAAATGGAGCACCTTAATATTCTGGAGCTCAGAATGAAGAAGCATAGTTCCACCAGGAAACAATTTAATTTGTCTTAATGAGCCAAACACTTCAACACTACTTCAGCAAGTGTTCATGTGAGTTTAAGTGTTCCACTTCTGTTTGGAATTTTCAGAAAATTAATAAAAGCACTATTTTCCAGGAGCAAAGGTAGACTCATAGATGGACGACAAAGGATTCTTGCCAGTTAGCAGTGATGGCAAGCCTACATCTAGCAAACAAGGACACTTCATAAAAAGTAAACTGAAAACAAGAACCCACAGATGCATTTTCTTTGGTACTCAGGGACAGTTGATAGAAGTAGTCCACTAGCAAGATTTCTTGCCAGGGCCAGAGAACTCAGTTACTAAGTACACTGTTGAAGCAAAATTAGACCGAAAAATGTAAGTAAATTGCATGCAGTCATCTGTGTAACTTCATGCCCTCCTTTCCCGCTTAGTCATTAGAGTTGAATGGTTTTTTGATGAGGATGAATTTCAGTGAATGCTTCAAGAATTACTGAAGTCCTGGTCAGTCTTTAAATCTTGGTACGCATATTTCTAATCAGACAAGAAGGATGAGATGGTCATTGGTAAGAAGTTAAGTAAAAATCCAGCGTTAACTCAATCCAGAATAATTTATAGTTCTTACCTAAGGAAAAAAACCCTAAGCATACTGTTTCTAAGAAAGCCTTGTTATTTAAAACCCAGCATGACTGGTTCAAGGCCACAGAAAGAGTTTCAGTATATATTGATACAGTAGTAGTTAGTAGTAGTTCCAGTGCAGTGTAAGAAATGTTACTTTCAGGAAAAGTTAGCAATTTCCACCCCCACTCCAAACCATTCATAATGTTACACTATGAGACCAGATAGTAAGTACTATAGGAATTTCCATGAACACAAGACATGTCTGGTACGCTACGTGTGCCATCTGGTGGAAGCTATAAGCTGAAGTAGAATTTGATGACGCTGAGTTTACAAGCTTAATAAAGACACAAGACTGTACTAGAAAAGAGTTGCTACTTCCTAAAGCAAGTAGCTAGCTTCAGTCTGTCAGATAAACTAAAACAAGTGTGTCTTTCAAACTGCATCAGCCCAGCACTATGACACCTGAAGATCAAACGAGGCACAACGTCCAAGAACAAGGTAACTGTGGAAACTCTAATCCTGGTTTACTTACTCTGCTGAAAACTTTGGTAAATGGCATTTGTATTAAGTCACTATCAGTAACATAAATTCTGTATGTACATCAGAAGGCAAAGGAAAGCAATCTGATGCTCTGTTTTTTAAAAACAGGTTTTTATTTTAAACTGGAAATAACTGGCAAAGGTTGTTCACTGTACAGCTGCACAAGTACTTGCACTGGGATTTCAGATGGAGCAGTACAGCTGCAGGAATGTCCACACCAGATACTCACCAGCTTAAATAGTTTCTGGAATTTTGAGCTAAGAAAGCCAAATACTATATCTTTTGTTACTTGAATACGAGATTTGTATCCTTATTCCTCCAGAATTTCTGCAAAGTTGATACCACTGTTATAGCAAACCATTACCTTGAAGTTTATGGTGTGGAAAGCACTCATGATCTGGACTAACTAATTTAGTTACAATGTTATGACCTGAATAGTAAAATTTAACATTTGATTTCATAGTGCAGTCAGAATGGAAAGTACACAAGACCACCTTTGCTGGCCCACAACTTTAATACACAGACAAGAACTGGAGATAACGTGTTCATAAGAACACTCGAACAATTACCTAGGGCTCTCTGGGGGACTGATCTGTTCCTCAGTCACTTCATTAGGATTTACAGAAACTTCCATCTTGCTGAATCTTGATCAAAATAAACAATTGGCTGCAATGCACTTCTGTAGACTTCTACCATACCACTAGTACAGCCCTTAGCTGAATAAAATTCTGTAATCATTCTGCCTCCTTAAGAATCAGATCTGCTGCACAAAGGTAGATACAGCCCCAATTTAAACAGATTCTAGCATTAATAAAATATGTAGCTGTATTAAACTGTTGGACTTCCAGTATTTGCAATGCTGGGAGCTTCAATGTGACTAAAATCCAAGTAGAACTGTGAGTTTCTAAGCTTTCTTTCAAAATACTTTATTCCGATACAGTTAACTGGAGTGGGCAACATGGCATGCCAGCTGTAAAACTGCTGCCTTACTAACAGTTATTGTGAAAAAAACCCAGAATCTTACCAGGTTTCACATAAAATATGTAAGAGTTAACATGGAAGATGGATTCTGACTTCTCTAAGTCACTGAAATGGATTTGTACAACTGAACTTACACAAGACAGCTGAGGTCTGCCAAGTCATCAATGAAGTCAAACAATTGGCTGATATCATATGTAATGGATGGACTGTTTGGATTCATTCTCTTCAGATGCTCTTCATACATTTTACAGACTCCTACAGAGGAAAAAAAATTAACAATGCAATATTAAAAAAACAACAACTGTATTTGCTGAGACTTCAGCTTTTGAACCACAGATATCAGGAAAGTTTAGAAATAACTACTATGAAAACAGACACATAAAATTTTTACTCAGATTTTGCAGAGTTGAAATGCTTTTGTTTTAGCTGTTTGCATTGAAACACAATACTAATACTATAAAATCAGGTAAGATGCATGGACAGAAGTATCTAGAGGAAAAAATGTTAGTTCTGTGAAAGATGGAACTGCCCATGCAGTAAGCTCCAAAGGAAACATGAAATTCCTTCTAATAATTTTAAGACATTAATTGCAACTTATATTCCTACTGTACAAGCACCTGCAAAAGAGAAGAACTAATGTCAAATAAAGCTACTCAAATCTCAGAAGAGAGATCATTCTTGAGAAAGAGTCAAACAGGGCTACTGAGATAAGACTGACAGCACAAGCCTGTATATGAATTTAAATCAGTTTTAGTTAAGCTAGCCCATAAATAATTCAGATACATCTGAGAAGAATATAATATTAAACTGAGCACAGAGGCTTTACATGGTCTTTATTGTGCTTTTGTTTGCCTAGCAAAACTTCCTGGGATTAGAATTTTTCATGTTAAGTGAATTTCCACATTTAGATCATACAGCTGTAGTATTTCAATCTTCTTTCCAAGCTCACTATGTGTCTCAAAGTCATGCAGGACTTTTTCTCTGGCAGACATGCCACAAATTATGCTGCAAATTATGTATCAATTGCACACATACTTTTATTTCCTCTACATGGCTAGCACAAAAATTAGCGAGAGTCAGGCTCTGATCCTGCAATGAAATGCATTCAGGCAACTCTGCTGCATGGCCCCACCAAGAATATTGTCTGCTCTCATGAGCTGAATGTGGTTCAATCTAGTTAAATCAAAAAGAGACATTTAATATAAAAAAGTTTTACAAACAAAGAATAGCTATTTTTAGTTTGCCAAAAAATTAGTAAACTAAAAGCCCAAGAAATTTTTGCATTTCTTGTGAATTACCTTGGGAAAACATAAACAGCAACTTATTTTCTTACTGAGTTTATGAATATATAAAAAATGGGGCTTTAACAACATTTTTTTGTCTACCATGTCTGCACTCACCTTCCATGCACTCATTCACTGATTCATAATCAGCATATGTTCTGCCTTCTGGCCTTTTGGTAGGCTGGACAAGTAGAATTGTGTGAGACTGAAAAACGAAACAAAACAAACACCAAGAAAACAGGTTACTTGCAAAATTTGAATGCTTTTTTTCTGTTTGAATTAAGTTATTTATCTGAATGAAGCACTAAAAAGAAGCATAATATCAAAACACTGAACCAGCAATCAAGGATACAGGCGTTTTCCAAATAGTACTTACTGTTCATATAAGCCGTGTTAACAATTTTTGTTTCCAATCAGTCCTATCAATCCTTACGTAAGTTTAAAATGTGTAAAATCACCAGTAAAAGAGCTATTGTGTTGAAAAAAAAGTACCACAGGAATAATAGTTTCTATTTAAACAGAAAAGCAAAGCAATAAATTCAATGTATGATAGCTATGCCATTAGTGCATTTACTTATTTTATTCCAAATGCAAGCTGTTAGTATCATTTCAAATACCCCAATTAAAGAGCAAGGAGGGAGTCCAACTTAACTTCGCTGTCAGTCTCACCTTAAAGATTTTAACAAATAGCTACTTTTGAGTTATTCATTCAGCTTCAAGGGAACACAAATTATACAACAATTCTGCACTTAGTATTCAAGATTATTTCCTGCAAAACAGATGCACTGATTTTTCATACTTCATTGAGTCTACTGAAACAGTAATTATGGTACAGATAACTGTTCCAAATGTCAGAGCCTGTAAGCTTGTTCTTCTGCAGGAAAGAGATGATTGTACAATCTGTGGCTTGCATTATTTCTATAATATTTTTCACTTGGCTACAGCAAGTAATTTGAGCAAACAACAAGCAAGATTTTTGAAGTGTACACAATCTGTGATCTAATTAACAGGTTACACAGCACAGAAAGTTTGCAAGCAGGCTACCAAACACTATTTCCAGTGCTGCTAATTGGAGACAACATTTTCAATGCTAATATATGAGGTGAGCACAAACATGTAATATTCATGGAGGCAACCGCAGAGTATGACACACTGGAAACAAACAGCAAAGCATTTGTTTCCAGTGTTTCCATACCAACAATAATTGGGCTTAAATTGATCAGCTGCTGATAGAAAAATCCTGACCCACACTTTGGACATATCAGTGAAGATACCAGTTCAGTGTTTGAATGCAGGGACAGAAAAGAAAAAATGGCAAACATTAGGATTTACAAGGAACGTATAAGAAAACAGTACAAATTCTTATATCATGACTGATAGCATTCCTATGCCTGGAATATATTTTTCAGTTCCTTAAATTCTGCCTCAAATAACATGGTAGGACATTCAGAGAAGCTCAGAAAAAAGTTAGACAGAGAAACAGAAGCAGCAAGACTTTTCATAATCAGAAGTGGAAAGAGAGGGGAATTCAGAGCTACACACTGTAACAAAAATCATACAAAGGAGACGACTATTTAAGTCTACTTCCACGTATGCCAGAGGGCGCTAGATTTGAAACGAATTCCCCAAGGGGGGCTGGTATCTGGCTGTTCCTAAGTGTATTGTGCTTGAGAAGGCACGTCTTACCAGGGAGTCCAAATGACTCTGCCAAACTTTATTATAAAGTACTTTTTCCAGCACTATCATTTTTATTTGCTGGTCACTGATGACAAGGCTTGGTTCCAGGACATGCAACTCTGATTTCCTGGGAGGATTTGACTAAGGATCCCTTATTAACAACAATGGATGAGGTGCATCAGCCAGTTCAGTCAGCTTGTTCTAAAAAAAGCTGTGTTACTTTAGCATCAGAATATCTTGTAAACTACATTTGTGGTGTCTGATTACATACACATATTTGTCTCTTTCAACTAAACTCAATATTAAAAAAGTTGGGTCTGTTTGACAAAGCCTAAGAGAGCATAGATAAAACTGAACTTACCAGGAGTTACAGAATTGTGTCATAATTGAGTGAATTCTGTATTCAATCTCCCAGAATCTTGCTGGGGAATCATTTTAGGATTTCTGACCTATAAACACCTAGGCTAACCCTCCAATTTTTTGAGTGTTAAATGAATGTGTATATATTCTGAAATTATCCCAGTAATCAGATTATAGGAAAAAAGTATCAGTGAGTCAGATATGTAAGACAATTATAGGTAGATATTATTTGGGCTTCTGACTTTAAACCATTTATCCCTTCAAACACTCTAAAATACCCCTATCAGATACAAGCCTGGAATTTATTAAAATTAATGCCATTGGGGCCATCTGTATTATACAATTCATGCACTGAATCTCAAATATTTCATTGGGAACTTCCCATTGTTTTACCTTAAGGGAAAAAGAATAACTTGCATGTTTTGATAAAATTGCTACCACAGAAGTGCAAAAAAGTGGCAAGTTTAGAAGCCTGAGAAAAGTTTTCTCCAACTATTACCTGCCCTACTGAATATGTGCTTAGGTGACCAGACGAAAATCAGTGTGATTAATAACTATAATGTTTTCATCTAGGTATAAATCTTATTATTAGAAAAAAGAAAACCAAAACAAGGGAAGATCCATAAACCTTCATGCATTAGAACCAGGTTATCTGGAAGAGTTCAATATGGATTCTTATTATTCTGATGCACATGTTGGGTTTTCTTGCATTTTCTTTAAAAGCACAGTTGTACTGGCCGCTGTTAAGCGGGACACTGACTGAGATACCACATGGTTTATCTTACACCGATTTTGAACTCCTAGACAGCACTTTAGAAAGCGCTGCAATCACTGAAAACAGAACTCTAAAAATGGTTAAGGCAGCACTGACAGCCAAACCAGAACTTAGGAGCTAGGCAATATCTGCCCAGAGGCTTCTACCAACTGTAGAGTCTATTAAACAATAAAGGAAAAAAGAAATTAAAAAGGGACATAAACAAGTATTGTAAGAATCAGATGTGTGGTGATGCAAATACAAGTCGTATGCCACACACACCTAAATGTGTTTCATTACTCCTGCTAGGCAGAAAAAGTGGTTTAAGTGTTGTCTTTCACTTCGGACACAAGGGACAGCGGTTGTAGCTGCTCATCCTAGCAAAAGCCAACTGCTTTTGAGCAAGCGCCAGACAGATGTAGAAATTTGCTGCAAACCCAGAAGCAGTTGTCCTTCCACTGCAGGGTAGTAACTTTCTTCGGCAGTCACATTTATTAGACGAATGCAGCAAACTACTGTGACTGGTAGGCCTTTGTGCTTTAGCGTGCCATTCCGACAGCCCACCAGCACAACCACCGCCATTCCCTCCTCCAAGTACTGGGCAGGAGTAGGGGAAGCCGCACGGGCAGAAAACACCTTCATATAATGCAAATCAGCCACGTGAGGTAGGCACACTCGACGGATCCGCGACGCCAGCGCTCGCCAGGAAGAGCTGCACTTCCAGAAGCGCACTGAAAAGGGGCCAAAGCTCCTGGGCCAGCCCGCTCCACGCCAGGGCCGGATGCCTCCCCCCCCTCCCCGAGAGCAGCCACCCTTGCGGCACTTTGCGAGGCCGCGGCCTTCCCCACTACCCGCCGCGCCTTCCCGCCCGCGGTGCCGGCGACCGCCCCCAACCCCAGGGGGAAGGGAAAGCAGCCCGCCTCGCTCCCCCGGGTCGCGCCGTCTTCCCCCTAAGCAGGCACGGGGAGCAAGGAGGAACCACCGAGCCCGGCCCGCCGCCCGCCCCGCTCACCATCACGGCTCCTACTCCTTCAGCACCGCCGCGGAGAAGAAGCGCGCGACGATCTCCCACAACCCCCCGCGCCCGCCGGAAGCGCCGCGCTAACGGCCGGCCACACGGCGCGGCGCTGAGGATGTCGGGAGTGGGCGGCCGCACCAGGCTGGGGGGCGGGGGTAGGGGGGCGGGGCCTGCGGCCATCTTTGATAAGGGAGCCGCTCCTTCCCACTCTGGCCCGTGGAGCGGGTCGGGCGGCCGCAACTTCACCCGCCATCTTGAAGCCGGTGGAGCGTGAGGGGCTGTGTGTGTCAACGTGGGCGGGGCGTGCCGTGCCCCCGGAAGGGGAAGCGCTGGGTTGCGGAGGTGCCACTTTGGCCTCCGAGGTAGCGGCGGGGGCGGGTGGAGGAGGCGAGCACTGGTCCCGTAGGTTCCCCGCGCTTTCACCTCCTACGGACGCGGCCCGCCTTAGGCCTCTCCTCCGTGTGGAGCCGTCTCGGAAAATCCCCGTTCGCCCCCCACCTCGGGGGGTAGCGGGGAGCTGGGCAAGGTCCCTCTGCCTCAGGTGAGGGCTGGGCCTGCCCCGGGGCCTGGCCGCTCCCTCCCCCCCCCCCCCCCCCCCCAGCCGCGTAGGTGTCTCCCCGCCCCGGTGGGATAGCGGCTGCCGCACGCCGAGCCTGGAGGGGCCGCCGCTGGGGGCCGAGCCGGCCGGAGCCGCCGGGCAAGAGAGACATGGCTGAAAGCCTTTCCTGGGAGCTCGGTGTCTGCACGGGTTAAGGCGTGCGGGACGAAGTGGAAAGGTTGCTGTTGAATTTCACTTTAAGGCACCGGACAGAAAGCAGCGAAATGGATGACTTCCGCTCCATCTGCCTGCTGTCCCTGGCCATGCTGATCGCCTGCTATGTGGCAGGGATTATCCCCTTGGCAGTTAATTTTTCCGAGGTAAGACAGCTTCGCCAAACCGCTCGTTGGTTGCTAAGGAAGAATAGCAGAAACTAGATGGAGAGATCTGCCAGGAGGAGTTAGTTCTGTCCCTTTTCAAGTACGGCCTTCCTGCTAGGGGGGATGTCTTAACTTCAAAAGATTTTTAAGGAAGTTGTGAATGTGGTATTTTCATACAAAATCACGGTGTAAAATTACGCTTGTTCTACAATGCGTATAAAAGCCATTTAAGCAGACCAGATTTCATCCAAGCTATAGATGAAGTGAAGTCTTAGCATGTACTGGAAGGACATGGTAGGACCTGGACATCATTATTCTTAGAAACTTGTGTCAGAAACTTTTGAAGTCAGGTTAACTCTTACTTTTTGTCAATGTGCTACTCAAGTTAGGGCTTTTAAAAGCATTTCAGAGAACGTTCTCAGAAAACTTTGGTTTGGTTCACAATTTTGTTCACAACTTCTGCTACTGAAAAGTTAAACCGTAGCTCTTTGGTTACAACAGAACTTCAAGTTGTGCTCCTATCCCATGTAACTCAAGGCATTCTTCTGAAAAAATATCTTGGATACATAAGGTGTTGTTAAAGGAGAGGAAGACTTCTTTGGATTGAATGAGTTTCCAAGCTCCAACAGGAGTTCAGAAGTAAATGTATTTGGGTGCTTCTACAGTGTGATTGTTGAGGCGATGATGATTGTTATGGTCTCTGGAAGTCTCCTAATATCCTCTGATGCGTGAAGGGTTTTTATCTTTCTAAGTGATGATTGTTGCATACAGGTGTGGTGTTGTGAGAGTTCAGTTGTTCTGAGGTAGTAAGAGCTCTCTTATGAGAAGTTTCCCGTTTCTACTGGAAGCAGTGCTGCCTTTAGAAAGCAAAGTGCTGGAAGAGAGATGTGACTTGTTCTTCCCTCAAGTCACAGAGCTGATTGCACCTGTCCTTTGGTCCCATTATTACTAGGAGGCTTTGGGAGCAGTAGACTCTGAACAACTGTTCCTTTTGGTAACAGTACCATTCAGCTAAATGGATTAAACCATGACCATATATTCTGAAGTCTTCACATAAACATTAGCATAGTTCTGTTTTGCCAGTGCTTCACCTGATGCTTTGATGGATCTTCCCTTATATGTCTTCAGTGCTATTGCTTCCACTGTCTTGCTCTTCAAAACTCAGTTTTGCCCTGGAGCCTACAAAGGAAATTTTTGCAGATTTGCTGAGAAGACTGCCTAGCATGCTAGCGTTGTCTTTTTTTTTATTTAATTTTGCATTTCCTCATGTATGTGCTTGATAGTCACCTGTTGTCTCTGACTTTATAGTTGGTGTTGTTTGAAGGTAGCATTTTTGATCTTTATGTGGCTTATTAATATTTATATAGATGAATCAGGGGGCTCCTAAACCTTTTGGCTGTTCCAACAGCTGCAGCAATACAGTTCTGTTGTGGATCCAAAAACATAGCACTCTGCATAAGCAGTAATCCCCCATTTATTAGCCTTTTGTGTGTGCAGTGTTTTACCAATGATACACACACGTGTAATCAAGTTTATTGTGATATCTTAAACTCTCAGAAATTCTTGATTTGGTTTTATGCTTAAATTAGATGTTTTAAGGATCCAGATACTATGGTGGTTTAAAAGAGGAGCTAAATATCCGCAAATTATGTGCAAACACTAGCTAATCCTGGAAGTGTGTAATTAGAATTGTTTTGTTTAAAAATGGTTGCTTAGGCCTGTGCAACGTGGACAATTTCAAACTGAAATGACTGGACTGTGCATTCTATCACTTGCAAAAAGTTTTGTAGCTTGCCTTGGTGAGAAAAAATGCCTCCTCCCACTGGACATTTATAATGGTTAGAAAACAAAAATGAATGTATTGTGTAATATACCCCAGATGCTGGAGAACAATAAAATTATTAATTGGTGTTAATATGTTTCTTCAGATGAGGGTTGGTTTTTTTTTTTTTTCTGTGGAATCTATTGGTTGTGTTCTGATTTCATACTGGTTTCTGTTATTTTAATTATATTTGGATATTCTTGAAAGTACCAAACCAGGTATGACTAAACATTAGTGGTAAAATAGTGAAGTTCTGTTCAGTCTCTACCTTATTTCTATATGCAGATGTAGCCTTTCAGCTTAATCCTGATTTACAGTACTCTGTTGGGCTAACTTTGGTCTGGAAACAACACTATACCAGTTCTTGAGGCTGTCTCCTATGTTGTAGCCTAAATGTGCAAAAAAAAAACCCCAAACAAATTGAGTTCTAGCACTTTGAATCTTTTGCGGGCTTAATAGAGGCAGGCAGCGTTGACTGGAGTGAGACTACTTGCTGCTGAAAGTAGGTGTGATTTTTTTTTTTTTTTTTTTTTTTTTTTTTTGCTAAGTCCAAGGAAGAGTTTCAATACCATATAGATTCAAACCAAATACTGAGCTGTGGAACAGCTTGCTAATTTGAGGAATTTAAGATTTTTTTTTTAACATTGTTTACTGTGTTGCTTTTTTTTAACAAAAAACTTTTGTTTCTTTAACTGAAATGGTTTGACTTCTTGAATCAAACTAGATGATTTTTGCCTGTCAGGGTAGGCTGCAATTATTAGATTGCTGTATTCACAGTCTAAGTATTTTGTACTGAAAAGGAGATGAAGACTTCTCTTGAAACAGTAACTTGTTAGTGTTATTTTCATGGATCTTTAAAATTCACAGGTGCCCAAATGAAAGCATGCAGGACTTTGTATTTGCAGTTTTAATAAAACAGTATTACTTCTGACACTTTTTTCCCTGTGTTTATATATGTATGTATGTAAAAGATTATACTGCTGCAGTATAAAAAGAATTTGTTTTTCTTTGTAAGATACTCTGTTTTTTCAAAAGGATTTTATGAACAGTGGGTGTTGAAGATTACCTTTTAATTTAGATTGCCACTGTATAACAATTTACCAAGTGTAATTTTTACATGTGCCAGTGTACAGTGCATGTTTGTGGAAACTTTACAGGTGTTTTCATCTTTTGCATATTACTATTTGAAATTTCCCCAGTAATACTCTAATGGTTTCCATGCGGTCACAACTGGCTCACTTTCAGAAAGCTGGTTGTGCGTCTCTCTAGAGCCTCCTATTTCTTCTATGCAAATATTGCCTATTTCAGGCAGATTAAACAACATGTGTCGCTATGGTGCATGAAGGAGAACGGATGGCACAATAAAGATATGCGACAAGCGATTTCCCATTAGTTAAGCACTGACCTCTATCTCCAGGTTCTCAGCAGTTAATAGTAGTGTTTTGGTAGCACCCAGACATCTCCTTGTGCATGGAAGATGATGGTTCTGCCACAAAAGGTATACTACACAGTTGTTATAAGGATCTAAACTCCCATGGCTGCTGCATGTCATATGTTAAGGGCTATTACAGAAATAATGAGAAACAACCTCTGCAAGTTGTCATATTTTAGAGTCTTTTAGATATTTATGTAACTAGATTTTCAGTATATGGCTTTGACTTTAGCATGTCAATGTTGTAGTCACAGGGAGCAAAAAGTAATAGTAAACTATTCTTATATTGGTAAAATAGAATTTAGTTAGCTTGGAAGGGGTGATATTTCTCTAAGCTTTTTGCCCAAAATTAGAATGTAATTAGGAAGATAACCCTTACCCATAGTAGCAAGTACTTAATAAATTCTTTATGTGTGGTTTTTAATCTTGTAGAAATTGTTCCTGGAATATGAACTAAACTATTTTCCTTTACTATAAAAACATTAAGTTTGTGTATCTTTTGTTAAAGTTTAATTGCAAATTTGCAATACTTATGAAACAAATCTATTTTAAACCTATCTTTGCAGAAGGGAAAGGGGATTGCCATCGTCTGTAATTACCTGGAGAGTGGAATATAATTTCTGTTGCCCTAAATTACAGTCTTTAACTCCTTTTAAAATGCTACTGGAAGGCTTAGAAATGGTTGTAAAAACAATAAACATTGGTCTGCATTTATGCATCTCCTAATCAGATTAGAAAGGAAAAAAGACTGACATGAAATGTACGTTAGTACCATTATTGGTTTGACGGATGCAGTTCCCTCATTCAAACTCTCATTTGAGGAGTAAGCCCTTTAAAATTATTTTTTTACAGTTCTGGTTTTGGACCTATTTTGGGGATTCAGTCCCTCCTGCCATATTTTGTAGCTACCTGACGTTCTGCAAGTGCTGTGATACTGTAGTTCTAAAAATTCATCTTGCACCTTATTTAATATTTTTGATACATAGAACACATCATCAGATCTTTCAAGTACAAAAAAAAAAAATCTTGCTTTTAAATTACTTTTTTACCTGCACTTTTGTTTTTAAAGAAAGCTGTTTCTTCAGTGATATCCTGTTAAATAGGAGGCCATTAAAGTATGGCAGTTTTAAGGACAAGCTTCTGCACAAGAGTGGCTGTTAGGTTTAGAGACTGAAATATAGTCCATCTAATGTGTAATAGTCTTATAACAGCTTAACATTGTTTATTCTGTCTCTCTAAACCTGTAGGTGAAAGTAGAGCTCCTGCTGCTTTTTTTTCCTCTAAAATCTTCCTTTTCTCTTTCTGTAGTCATAAAACTTTTAGCCCTTTTCTGTTTTATATAAATATAGCTGACTTAGCAGTTTACACTCATACTTGACCAATGTATTTGTATCTGTAGATGCGTTTATAGTAGTGGTCCTCTTGTCTTTCTAGTTTGCTTTGGTAATTTAGTTTTCTTTCTTGTATTTTCTTTTATTATTTAGATTGGCTTTTTTGGCAAACAGGCCATTTATCTTGTGCTGTGTCATACCTAGCAGAGATTTTGGGGAACTTGCATATTTAAGTATGATTTCTAGTGGGAAGAATATATTAGAAAACAAACCTAGAATGGAGATAAAATGTAGAGTTGCAAACATGCTTCAAAATTCAGGCACTGTCAATCTTGCTTTATCTTTGCAGGCCTTAGAGTTTGAGGACCTAGATGGTGAGTTAGACCCCAATAATCATTAGTGCCACGTATAGCAATTCTTGCTATTTTTGAGTATGCTCCATTTCATTTCTTGTCCAATGTTAACAGTCAAATGGATCATTTTTAACTTTTATTTCCTACTTCAGTTGATTGCATTGGACATTGGATATGTTCACTTTTCAGAAAGTTAATTGTTAGAAATATAGGACTATGCAACTGGGGCTCTTCAATAAAAATCGGCAAGAGGTTTTGTGGATTATTTGCTTTCCCCTGCCCCAACCTCTGTTAATGAGGGAGAGTAAAGAAAACATTTTCATTCTTAAAGATGATACTTGTTTTGTTCTTGCTTGCAGGAGAGATTAAAGTTGGTGACTGTTCTGGGTGCTGGGCTGCTGTGTGGAACTGCCTTGGCTGTCATTGTGCCAGAAGGAGTACATGCACTTTATGAAGACATTTTGGAGGGTAAGAACCAAACCAGATGGCCTTGTTCAAGATATCGTAACACCATGACCTAAGTTATACTGGGGCTTGTTTCTAGGGCTTTTAACATGAGATTGGTGGGAGGGTTTCACAGCAGCATGACACAAAGCTGTCATAGCATCACAAAACTGCCATAGGTGTGATATTGCATGTTTATGGTGATCTGACAGAGGGATGTGATCAGGCTGTGGATTAGATGACTCTTGCTGAGCAATCCAGTCATTTACGGGTCCAGGTACTGTACTGTTCGTGGAACCACAGCCAGGTCATGTGTAGTGTTCATTATTCTGGGGAGAGTTAAAGTTTAACTTTCACTGGAACTTCAAAGGAGGTATAAGGATGGCTTTGGCAGAGAATGAAATCGTGGGTTATTTGCTGTTGCTTTTTGTAGTTTAGTTTGCTTCTCCTTAAAGCAATCACAGGAAGTGTTTTATAGATCTATATGTACTTGCTCTTATAAGAATTTCCTCCTCTGAAGCTGAAGAACATCTTGGGATTAAATTACCTTAATATACTTGGCTGAAAATGATGGTTATATAGGACTAATTCAGAGTAGGGGGCATTTCTTTCTTGGGTGGTGTTGCATATACAATCTGTGCGTAGTCCCAAGTTCAAGCATCCAGTTCTAGTTTGCTGTCGCTGGTCTTCAAAACCTCACAGCCTCTAATGAATAGCTCAAAGCTAACAGTGATTATGTGCTCCACACTCACGTCTGTACAAGACACATCTTGTACTCAGAAGTCTCATAACCTCAAATTGAGGTTTATTAACATTTTTTTTAAATAGCCAGAGCTCATTACCTCTGTTTGGAGTGTACTTTAAATCTTGCTTTAGCTTGGATTGTCTTATGACAATACCATTGCATGTATGAGATTCTTCCAGTATGCTCAGAATCAGAAATGTCTGAAGGTCAACAGCAACAACTTAGTGGTCACGGGAGAAAGGGCTGTAAAGTTGAAGCAGTAGATAGCTTTGCAAGTGTCTGATGTAATGTTGTTGCTGATCTTGCATTGAGAGATAATTGTAATACCCTGCTTTTCTTGTACTACTGTTTTTTCTTGTTTGTACACTGTTTAAAATTTCTTTTTAGTAATATGCTTTATCTTTTTTTAGTTTCTACTAAATCTTTGTTGTTCTGCTTGGATGGTATATAAAATTATCCTTTATCAAGAAGTGAAAGAACTTCTGATTATGTTTTTATACTATACTGTAATTTGTGCACTCTAATGTAGGGTGTCTCTAATGAGCTGTAGTTTGGGTTTTCTCTGCATTCAATTTTAATTCTATGTATACTGAATTTTTCTTGTAATGATATGGCTAGCAGTAAATACAAATGCTGTGAACATTTGCATTTTTTTCCCCCTAAATGGGGCATACTGTTCATGTATGAAATCCATAGTCTGCTGTTTAGCTCTATATGCTATATAACCTAGCTTAGTATGTGGAGAAAAAAGGCACTTCCCATTACTGCAATAGTAATATCAGAAGTATTTACCTAGGAAAAAAGAATTTGTCTTGTGAATGAATTAGGACTGAATTCCTTACTCAGTGTCATGACTAAAGCCAATCTGTTTGTAAAATTTGGGTGGTTTTTTTTTTTTTTGTATTGCAGAGAGGCAAGATTCATGGGTATTATAGATTTAACTACAAAAAAATATTGCCAATATTTAGGTTGTTCAAAGTTAAGCTTAAGATTCTGAGAACTAACAGCTTTCAGTACATTTTTCTTGCAACTTCACCCATTTGTGTAATTAAACCTAGGAAGATGCCTAAGGGAACATTGGGGCATATTGAGCAGGGCACGCTGCTGGCTCATGGTAAACCTTGTGTTCACAAGGACCCCGAGGTCCTTTTCTGCAAAGCTGCTTTTCTGATTGTTGGACCCCAGCATGTATTGGTACCTGGGGTTATTCCTTTCCAGGTGTAGATCTTAAGATCAAGTCAGATCTTAAGAGAAAATATAGTTCCTGATCAAGCATTTGAACATGAGAGTCGTCTTCATGTTCATAGTTTATATTATAGTGCTAACTGATGCTTGGTGAGGGAGTAGACATTAATGTGTCACCTGCTTCCTTATATTGGACTCTGATGCACATGTTCTTTAGGGCACTGGAGCTTTGCAAATGGGTTCTCTGTTATTTATTTCTTATTCAAAAAACGGGAAGATTGCTTGTGTGACTAACTGTTCTCTAAGCATTGGGGAAGGACGGGAGACTTTACAAGCATAATTACAATTGGAGATTGTGATGCCGTCACTGGGTCTAGCGGAGAAACATAGAAGAGGAAACATGTTCTTAGCAGAACATTAAAGAGATTTACAAATATTAATTGAACCTGACGAATGTGATTGTAAGCATTGGCTCTGTTCTGGAATGGAGGCAACTTGTACTGAATGGTAGGTAGTTCAGGGCCTTGGAAGTATAGCATGCAACTCAAACATCTGACTTAACTTGATGTATCAGATGTGGAAGTAGATTTGCTTGGTCTGTTTTCCCATTGGAAACATTTCAGTAATAGTTATTGGGTGTAAAGTGCCTTACCTGCTGTGGAAGTACAACTATTTATAACAAGTATGCAAAGGAGTGGTATATGCCTCTTCTGCATCACCCAAAGGGCTTTCTAGCCTGATGTCTTGTCCCTGCCAGGGACTGTAAGGGGAAATATAAAAAAAGAAAGAATATGACTCAGGGGAGTGCAGAGTCTGAAACCAAGAGGTCAAACATTTATTGTGCTTTATATGGTAGTTGGGAACTTAATTCAAAATTTCGTATTCCTGATCTTTGCATGTACCTTTCTAACAGTGTATTTCTGTGTACTGTTGGCAGAAGGCTTAGACATGATTCTTTGCTTATGTCAGCTAGAAACAATACCTAGAGTTTTGCGAAAAAATAGCTTTACTAAATCTCTTTCGCATAAATGTACTAAGCCAGCTCTTGTTAATCTTTGGTGGCCAATACTGAAAAAGCTATGTACTTCTGGACAGTGTTTGCCATCCATGTCGGATGGGATCGCACAAGCAGTAATTTCCTGTGGTCATGAGCAAGATTGGAGGATCTCATGGATCTGTCTTGGAAGCCACTAGGCCGAAGACTACTGGAAATGTTAAATGCGTGTCCCAGAAAAACCTTCTTTCTCTTTAAGCCTGTGTGAATGCAGAGTGAGACTGATGTAACTTGTTGAAATTGGTGGGAATTTTGTGTGTGCTGAGTATTTGGTTGTGACAAAGGTCACACATGCTGGGCAAATGGCAACCTGTCAAAGTTGGTCAAGTTCTATTGTGTATCTGTTTTCTAAAAGTCATTGTAGGTAAAGACGTTTGTCACTTACTACCTTATGAAATATTTGAAAATATTTTTAAATTATGAACTGTGCACCAAATAAAGCATTTCGTACCATGAAAACTTAACTAAAAACCTGTCCAGCTGTCGTCTTTTCCCTTGTTAGATTTTTAGAGTCATTCTGAGCTCACCTAATTTCAGGGTAGCTTAGTGAGACAAAGTAAATGTCTTAGGGTGGGGATGGAATTAAAGCTTGTGTAGGGAAAGGAAACAACCACACAACATTCAGCCCTGGGGCTTTGGAGTTTCTAGGATGGACATTTGTAGGATACTGATGACTTAACTGTTGTTCTAGTCTGTATCAATGGAGTATATAAATGCTAACTTGTTTAACTAGAGACTGATGCTTTGAGATATAAAGTTCATCTTCTTAAAGATTGCATTACATTGCTTAGTGGGTGGAACCTATTTTATCTCCTCATCCTATATTTTCTCACTTAAATGAAGGTTGTGACCTAGCTACTTGACAGTCTCTCTGAATACTGTCACAACTGGCAAATTCAATTAAAAAGGAATTATTCAGCAATTTTTATCAATCAATTTGTATTTAAAATGCAGCATTTAAACAAAGTAGCCTGGCTTATCAAGTGTTAATGCTTCCTTTGCTTTTCTATGCTGAATATGTATGGGGAGAGGCTAACCAGACAGATGTGTGCTTCCCTAAGTAGAATCATAGAATTGTCTACGTTGGAAGAGACCCTTGGGATCATTGAGTCCAACCATCTACCCTACTCTACAAAGTATACCCTACTTTACAAAGTATATGGTCTAAGACTGACCTTAAATGAGGACTTTTGTGTAATGTCCAAGAAAGCATGAGGAATTCTTTCAGCAAAGGAGAAATGTGACTGTGCCATGTTTAGTCCCCTGTCTCCTAATCTGTTTATTTGCCTGCCACAGGGAAGCATCACCCAGCGAGCGAGATGCAGCGTGTGATTGAGTCTGAGAAGGTAGCGGAAATCCCGGTTGTACATGAGTATGGCCATGACCATTCCAGGTTGCACGCCTACATCGGTGTATCCCTTGTCCTCGGCTTTGTCTTCATGCTGTTGGTGGACCAGATAGGCAGTTCTCATGTGCACTCTACAGATGGTAAGTAAAGATTCACTTCAATTAGTCTTGCTAATTAGTCTTAATTAGCAAGTTGCAATTTTCTTGACTGTTAATGGGATTCAGTTTGATTGGTCACATTCAGAGTTTCAGTAGGTGCTTTACAAGCATAAAGCAAGGTCTGTGTGAAATGTTTTTGCTGGAAAACTGTCCTGGAATTCAGTGTAATTTCAGAGCTTGCTTGGCTAACTTGAAGTAGCTGTATGAGCATGTATGGTGCTGTAGTGGAGGGTGATGACACTTCAGTTGCTGTCTGTTTTACAGTATCACTCATAGGGGATTTCTTTGGCTTTCCAAAAACCTTCGGGCTAATCTTAATCTTCATTTGATTTTCCTGCTTAATTGTCATACATGTTGGTAAAATTTGCAAAGGACAAAAAGTTATCCTTACATAAGACTGTAGAAATGTCTAGATGTAAGCTCTCGTCCTTTACTGTAACTGCACAGCTGGACTCCCACACTAGTCTAGAGCCTCACTTACCTCAAAATGTTTCCTGCTTAGTCCAAAGTTTTCTCAAGTTCATTGCAAGACTCTCAAAATGCCTCCGGTTGCTTCTTTTTCCTGCCTGTGGATTCATGCTCAGACTGTAGCTTGAAGTGCACCAAAGGTGTTTTGTCATCTGAAAAGGTATTTTATTACCTTTGGCTGCTCATTTTCTCCCAAATAATTTCCTCTGATGGTGGAATTTGGCCCTCAAAAATTAAGGAATTGATCCTGAAGAAGTAAAACACACACACAAAGAAGGTGAGATATGTTTTGGTTGGATCCTTGGCAGTGTGGTAGGATGGATGGGAAGCCAGTGTGGGAGCTGTGTTGCATTTGTGCTCCTGGAGAAGCATAAATGGAGCCACAGCCATGGCTAGCTGATTTTCAGATCTTTTCAAAGGGATTGGTGGCAGTGAGGATGACAAGGGGATGCAGGTAAGCAACTGCCATGAGTACCCTTGGCATATACAGATTATGAGCCTTTCCTATGTCTCTGATCCGAGCAAATTGCAGAGGAAATTTGACTGTGATCTGTGTTAGAGATAAACACTATAAATTAGGATATTAAGGTTTTGTCTAGTCTGTATCTCTGTCATGAGAAATGTAGTAGTGCTTTTGTAATGTTTTTTAAAGCTACCAGAGAATAACATTTTGCTTATTTGAACCAATGTCTGCTAGTTTTGTTATCTCTAAGTGGCTGGATTTTACTTCTCTAAACTACAAAAATTCTGTAGGTTAGAATGGAGGTATGAAATTAAATGTGACACTCTCTTTGAGTGTGTTTAGTTCTGGTCAATCCAAGACAAATCCAAAGTAAATGTTCTTTGTGAACGATCTCCTCCTGTGTGACATGAGTAGACAACTGCAGTCATCCAACAGGAGGTTATGCAATTAATTACTCAAATAGGCTCCCCTCGATTCAAAAGATCAAACTGACTGAAGAGAATACATCCTTTTTTTGCTAGCTCACTTCCCTGATCTCACAGGGCAACTACCTGGGTGCCTGGGCACTAAGAGACGGGAAGGCAGGGAGACAGGCAGGAGGAAAGGAACGGAACTTTCCCTTTTGACAGCAGTGCAGACTTACTAACATAGCTGTGTAAGTGTGTTTGTAGTCAGCTTACTGACCACTGGTATAATTAAATAACAGCTGCTCAACTGTTTGGAATTAAACAGTTGAATAATAAGACATTTCTGTACTTGTGTAGGGCTTGCCTGCCCTGTTTGCTGCAGTGATTCTTCGTAACGTTTTCACTGCCTGTTGCATAGTGGTGGGTATTGCCCTGTTGTGCTGTATGAGCTAACCTGCAAATGTCCTCAGAGTAGTTGTCAAACAATTGCAGTCAAAACACTGGATCTCAAGCAGGACTGGCTGCACTTCTCTGTGGTGTATAATGTTGGAGGGAAATCTTTGCCACTGCTGCCGTGGCAGGTAGAATTTTTAGCTTACTGGGAATTGCTGGAGAATAAGTGCAACAGAGGCTGCTCCAGACTATCACCTAAAGGAAAATGCCAACACTAGGCTACATGGGGGAAAATCATCCAGACTCCTGGAGCAGCTCTGGATTCTGGGGATGCAAAACTATCTTGTCTTCCTCTTGGTAGCACAGAGTTTAGCATTTATTTTCAGGAGGTTAAGAAAAACAACTGCTTCTGCTTATATTGGTGGTCCTGTAAATTGTGAAGAATTTTCTATGATTCTGTCACTTGTTTGTTGGCAGAACTTCAGGAGATTTGAAGAAGTTAAGTATCAAACTATTTTTATAGTAAATCTAATGCAGAAATATAAAAGCTGACAGTTTTGAACATAACTGCCTGAGCTGCTGGTAGAGACCTCTGATGCTCTTTTTTTTTTTTCCCAGCATAATTTGTGTGTATGTTCTCTTTATCCTAACTTTTTTCTCATAACCATTTCAGATCCAGAAGCTGCAAGATCAGGCAACTCCAAAATCACCACGACGTTGGGACTAGTAGTCCATGCTGCAGGTAATGTGGGACCTATTGTTAGCACTTGACAAGGACTTTCATTGCTGTGTGGTTCATCTTTAGGTGTGATAGAAACAGTTGTGTTTTGGTTTTGAAGGCGGCTTTTTTAATACACACCAAAAAAAGTGGGGAGGAGGAAGGAAGAACTAAGCATCTTCCCCAAAACTTACTGGGAAAACATAACACCAGTGCTCAGAATGTTCCATGGAGTTTTATTTGGGTACAGTGTTTTTACTCCTTTATTTTTCTCACATGAAAAGTTGTGTGATGCTCACTCTGCCTCTCCAGTTCCTTTGCTGGCCTGCTTTAACTGCTAAATTTCAATATGTGCTAACACGTGTGTTAAGTAGTATGAAACACCTTTAGGTTTGCTTGTCAGTTGATCCATGTTTAAAAAAAAAGTTTAAAAAAAAAGAATATCTGATGGAAAAAAGGAGATTATAGGGTGGAGTGCAAAGATTTGACTGACACAGATTTGGCCTGACTTGCAAGGACTGAAAAAATTACATGTCAGTCAACCATGTTCATGCTTTTTAGTACAAATATGATGCTTTTTAATCTCTTGCTGAAAGTTGTTGTCTAGATAAGTCATAAAATTTTGATCCAAATTTTTTTTCACTAAATTAAGTATCTGTATATTAAGGATTATTATAGTATCTGTTTGCTCTTTCATTTAGACAATATTTTTATGTTAAATTGTAAGAAAATAGTATTTATATTTAAAAATCTATTTAAAGAGTAGTTGAAATTCTTTTAATGCTTAATCTAAAGCAGATTTTTTTTAATTTGGACAGGAAACCACTTCTGCTACAGGAGACTAAAATAACTTGTTACCTGGTTCTAACATGTCAGAATATGTCAATACTGAACAGATTCTCAGTATGATTTTTATGGTCTTGAGGAAGAAAGAAACAGCTCCTGTTGAGAGTTGTCTGAAATCCTGAAATTGTGGGTTAACAAATAAATGAAAGTGAATCATGTGTTTGGTTGGTATTGTTAATGGTATTTTGAATAAGAGGACTTCTCAAATCAACATGTTTTATACTGTCAGCCATTGAGAGGGTGTGAAAGCTGAAAGTGATCTGGAGGAATAATCCATGACTTTGCACTCCTCTTTCAGCTGATGGTGTTGCATTGGGTGCGGCAGCTTCTACATCTCAGACTAGTGTCCAGTTGATAGTATTTGTTGCAATTATGTTGCACAAGGTAAGTCATCATCCAGAAAATTGTTGGCTATTTCGAAGACTGTTAAAGCACATAGAACTTACTAAAGATTTTAAGTTTCCTTAGTGATGTAATCTGGAAATGTGTAATGCCATTGAAGTGAACAGGCTAGTAGTACAGCTTCAAGGACCAAAATGCACTGGTATGATGTACGACAGAGTAATAAATGGTGGATGCTAAGTCTGAATGAGGTACAAATGAGAGAGAATTCTGACTGCCCACCCTGGTTGCAGTGGTTGGGAAAAGTCTCCCCAAAATAGGGAGAGAAGAATAGCTCATGAAGAAATGTGGCAGCTTCACACTGATTTTTCTGAAGATAGTGAGGTGGTGTGTTTTTTGTGGTTTTGTTGTTCTTGTTGGTTGTTTGGGTTTTTTTAAACTCAAGCATGCAAACAACACTCCTCAAGATTCTTACTGCTGTAAGAGATGTAATTGAGAGAAGTTTTAGAGGGTGAAGTTCAGAAGTATATGCTAGTGTATTCAAAGGGGAAAAGCAGTTTTATGCTAATTACAACAGTTTTCTGGTTCTGTGATGTTGTCTAGAAGGATATTTGTTATAAGGTTTTTAGTGTTTAAAGAATTAGTCTTTTGAAACCAGTTAATATCAAAGTACTAAAATATAACTTCCAGTTACCTCTTATTGTAGTAGCTTCAACATCAGTCATATGCCGTTTCTGCAGGAAAAACTTTCAAACATTGTTCTGATGGTAACAAACAAACAGTGACTCCTGAAGATGGGAAGATCTTTTTTTCCTTAGTGTTTGTACAAAGGTATATATTGGCTATATAGGGTCTAAACATATGTGTGCAGACACATATTTGACTTATGGCAGCGCATATATATATTACAGTGGTTAGTCATACATTCATCAAAAAACTTGCTTCCATAATTGCACGTCCAAGATGTTAGGAAATCCAGATCTACTATGTCTCTTCTTCACAGTTCATACAATAAACTGCTTTATATAACCCTCTTCAGAGGTGGCAACGTCATTGTCATGTCTTGCTGTGAATCTTAGTTTATGTCTATTGGCAAGTGAAACTTGTTGTTATTATTAATGTTCAAATTAACTGTCTTCTGAAATTGTACAATTGTACAACTTTTCGATGTATGAAAGATTGTCAATAAGTATTCGGTAATGGAAGGGAAATGTATTTCTTCTCTGGTGTCTTTTTATTTATTCTTATCTTCTGATCTTGTTTGATGCTTTTGTCTCTGTCATATTTTTTTTCCCCTTACTCATGGTTTCTTCCTTCTAGGTTTAAAACAAAAAATTCTGTGTATAAAACTGCTCAATATACTGAAGTTTACATCTTATCTCAAATAAAATTGTCAGAGTGGACTGCTGTTGTCCTTGTGCAAGCAAAACTATAGTCAATTCTATAAGTAGGACAGCCATGCCTTGTGGATGAGAAACTGGATGCTAGCAGAGAGAGAAGAAGGAAGTATTTGTTTGCTTCCCAGTGGGAACAGAAATGGAACTGAATGATGAACTAATCAAAAGAGCTCTTAAGTCTTTATTCATGTGGAGACTGACAGCTATACTTCTTTGGGAATTTTTTTCCTCTCCATGTTAATTGTAGAATTTTTCAGCTGTAGCTATAGAAACTGTCCATCTAAGGATGCATAGTGTCAGGACAAAAACAAAGAAATTACAGAAGTTATTGGAGAACTTAGGGATTATAGCAACCACTCAAATCAGTGAACTTTTTGAATATTTATGATGACTACAAATATGTGTACACTGATAGACAGAGCATGGGTTTACATTAGGTACTATTGTTATGGTAGGGCATTCTGCAGAATTCTATTGATTTGGGTTAATTGCAACATACTAGTGCTTTCCCTGCATTTCTTCCAATTCAGTGCATTTCAGAGCAGTAAGTTGTGTGTCAACTTTATCTCTGATTTCAGGGTTTTTTTAGAAGGGATTGTATTGAATATTGTTTTTTGCAGGCACCAGCTGCCTTTGGCCTGGTTTCCTTCCTGATGCATGCTGGGCTGGAACGGAATCGAATTAGAAAACACTTGCTGGTCTTTGCGTTGGCAGCACCTGTTATGTCCATGGTGACATACTTAGGGCTAAGCAAGGTAAGTCTGTGATTTTGTTCTGCCTGAAATGTAGTTTAGTAGTGGAGTTTGGGGAAAGAAATATCATACAAGGGTCATTTGGAAAAAAAAAAAATCCAAACTGAAAAAAATAGCAGGAGGGAGATGTTTTAAAAAAGTAGATAAAAAGGTAGCAATATGAATGTGTGAAACAAAAAATAACCCTTTCTTTCCATCAGAACCAGTGACATAGCTCCTTATAGAGTTATGTATAGGTTTAGGTTATTTTAGAAGGTTGAGTTGTCTTTTCTACCTCTTCCCTCTGACAATTTACCATATTTACTCACATACTCCATTTTATCTGATGACTACACAGTTGAGTCATTTTCGGTGTTGCTGCATGCATTCTTGTTATAATGTGCAGGTAGACAATCATCTTTGCTAGATTTCCCCGCTGTCCCAGAATTGGTCGTCTCACACTCCTGAAAGCATAGTCTTGTCTTGGCTCTATACAACAAATGGTCTGTGAAATGGGCCACTGCACATGAGTTTGTGTTTAGCCACTCCTGTATTTCTAACTGTTGTGCACTGTGCTGGTGACACTATGATGTTGTTATAAAATAACATGATCTTATGAAACTCAAGGCACGAGAGGAATGATTAAGTAAATAGCGTAGGCTAATTGTTTTACTTGCTGGAAAGAAGTCATAGTTGATGCTGTAGCACAGGTAATGGCAGAAAGGGTTGGGTTGTAAATAGAAATGAGACTGGTGTTTGAGTATTCCTTCAATGTAGGCTCACTAGGAGTTGAGTTTGCACTTCAGAGAGAACAGAGAATTGGTAAAGTGCAAAGGCTGTCACAGTGGTGTTACATGTTCTGCTGTGGAACTATATTTCTGCTTTTTGGAAAAGTAACCTGAGAGTATACTGGAGAACTAACATCACACTTGAGTTGGAAATTGTTCAAGAAGCATTTTGAAACTGATACGAGCAGGTTTGCATTTCATTACATTTAATGATGTGTGACATGATCTTAATCCAAGCGTGAATGTGAAGAGGTGCAGAGTTTTTTGATCCAGAAGATGCATTTCTATATGAAATTTGCATGGAAGTTCTGGAGAAGTTTGGGGTGTTTACTTGTACATCCAAACGAAGTATTGAATGAGTGATGATTTGGGACTTAAATCTAGCAAATCTTGCTCTGACCAGCAGGGGACCAGATATGTAAAGGCTAACATCTTATTTGAACTGTTTAGAAAAAGGGGGGGGGGAAGTCAATCCATAGAGTCCTTCCTAAATTTTGTGGGTTTGCAATCTGAATTTTATATTTTTCAAAGCACATTTTGTCATTTTGACATATTGTATGTTGCTGTGAGATGGTCAAACAAGATGCTTCTGCATAGATTGTGGCTTTTTTCTTCTGTAAGGGTTCCTAGAAATCTGAAGTGACCTAACTAGGATGAGCGGTATCTTTCTGCCCCCCACATCAACTTTAGAATGTCAGTTGCTACATGTAATGTGCAAGACATTAAGCAACATGTTAAACTGTTGTCATTGTGAGAGAATGAGAGTTGATAGAAATCCTACTGTGTCTGGACTTCTATACAAGTTTTTTATTATTGATTGAAGAGCAGCTGCTTATCCTAATTTTTTTTTCTTTCCGTTTTTTTTCCATTTCAGAGCAGCAAAGAAGCCCTTTCAGAAGTCAATGCCACCGGAGTTGCTATGCTGTTTTCTGCTGGGACTTTTCTTTACGTTGCCACAGTTCATGTCCTCCCAGAAGTAGGAGGAATTGCTCATAGCCACAAACCCGAATCAACTGGAGGAAAAGGACTCAGTCGCCTGGAGGTGGCAGCCCTAGTATTAGGATGCCTTATTCCTCTAGTTTTGTCCATTGGACACCATCACTAAGCGCTCGAATTTCACCGTTCTCCTTGATCTGACGTGAGCAGTAAACGTTGGCTGCTCCCTTTATCGTTGTCTCTTACCCATCATCCATCCCATCCACTTTATGGAGTTCAGAGGGAACCTTGATTGCAAAATGAGGAATACTGGGAAAGTTTTTAGTGTAGCAAAATGTACTTTGGCAGCCGGACATAAATTCTATGTAACTTTCTTTTCTGAAGACATTTGCTATTTTAATTGTTACTTCTGGCCCTATTCTCAGGGAAGATGGAATTTGGAGTTTAAGAAAGGTGAGCGGGGAAGAACATAGCAACTCATCACGAAATCGCAATCACCAAAGTATCCTGCGGTTCAGCTTTCACAGCTGAGAGCAAAAACAAAGGATGGCTGCCTTGTGAGAGGCTGAAGGTCTTACTAATGAAGAAGGGGGCTCTCCCCCATCGGTTCTATGTTGTCTTGACAATGCAACTAGTCCTTGTAATGTTTGTCACTAATTGTAATGCAAAAATGGGCTACACTGGGTATTCTGTCACTGATAAGAAAGAAATTATGTAGACGAAGTATAGGATTAGAGTAGGAAATCAGCTGGTTAAGAAAGTGCAAATGAATTTTGCAGTGTATTCCATTATTTAAGACAAAGGATAGAAGCAAGGAGAATGTTGATTGTTTATGCAATTGTTAATAAATTTTAAAAAGGCAGTATTTCTTGGGAGATGGTCGTCTGTCAAGTCAGTAAAGCATAGGCACCAGAAATGTCAGCAGGAATTAGGTATTGGGTACTGCGATGACACTACTGCTACTGCTGAGAGAGAGATCCATAGTGTCCTTTTGAAATCAAGCTGTTCTGGGCTCTGAGGAGTAGCAATCTGATGGAGACAGCTGTTGAGGGACCAGAGAATCTTACTAGCACACTTTCAAAAGTCTGAACTGCTGAAATCAGACCAGGGGGCAGATGTCATTAAATAAAAGATATTAAGGCTAGCAAAACAAGATATTTAGTTTAATATTTATGCTGCAGATAGAGTACAAAGTGTTTCTAAAGCAGTTCTAAACAAACAAACAAAAAAAAAAAACAAACCCCAAACTGGTGGGTTCCCAGCAGACCTGTTTAGGCATTTTGCTTTTCCTTTGGGAATTGTGGATTCACCTCTTACTGGTAAGCATGAGTTTTGGTGAATCTGCTGGAGGACTTGTTTCCAACTGCTGATGCCTCTCACTGCAGAAGAGTAATAAAAGATCCCTCCATTTCCAAGGGACAGCTGCCTTTTGTCAGGCACCATTTCTCTTATGCAAAATATATTATACTCTAATAACTGTAGTGCATTGGAAAGTCAGGAATGCTTGACATGCACAGGCTCAACATAATATTCTTTCTTGAGGGGAAAACCTTTTAACACTCTACCCTATTTAAGCTATACTTTGTCTGCACTTTTTAAAGATAACATTGCCAAATACATTTTTCTTTTGATTTTTTGTTTGTTTGAATTGGATTTTCAAGGCTTGAAATAACTTCTTAACTGAAGTGTTTCTTGTTTCCATTTGAATGAGCGTGTCTGTTATTATACTTGTTGCTACTTATACTACACAGGCCACTGTGTCTCAACTTCTTTGTTTTTTGTCATTTTCCTGTAGGTTTTTTTTTTTTCTTTAAACTGTCATCTGTCACTTGCATGTGCACCCCACCCCACTGGTTTAGCTGGCATGCTGCCTCTTCTGCTTCACCCTCATTTTGTGTGTAATGATAGCAACAGTTTAGGGAGGTACATAGGTCCCATTTCACGCATTTTGTAGCTTATGTGTATGAGTGTGCATTGATGAGGGTGTGACAGCCAGCCTTCTCACTGCTGACGTGACCTCTGGCGTATTAGTCATCAGAGGTGCCACTGCTGAGAGGACTTGGCGGCTTTTTCTCCTGTCCCTCAGATCATGTTTCCAGTTTCTGGGGCAGCCACCAGTTCAATGATTCATGAAACTTTAGAGGCCAAGTTATAGTAGCAGGTGAGGGATTTTAATTTAAAACACTGAAACTTAAAATTGGCACAAAAATTCTGATAACACTTACTTTTCATTTTGGCATTTAACCAAGTGATAGAAGACTTATGTGATTTCCCCCCCCCCCCCCCCTCCCTCTATGCACTTAGGAGTAGCAACAGCATTTTCTTTTGGCTGCCTCTGTTACCTCTGTGTTGAACTATTATTTTCAATTCTGTAGCTGCAGTGACTAAGGAAGCTTCTGGCTACGTGATAAGGAGAATATACAATTTTAAATAATCAAACCTTTCCACATAGTTACATGTGGAGGATTATTTTCTTGAGGCAGAGTATTTTCCTGAGTTAAATAAAATGGTCCATTTTATTATATCCCCTTTACCTATCTCCCCATCTGTCACAGTAAATCCAAGCACTATGTAGTCAGGGCCATCTGGTATCATTTTCTACTCCTCAGGGGACCTTGGTGCAAACAAATTTCTCTTACTCTCTCTGTAATAGCCATTTCTGCCTGTGTTTGATACTGTGAGATAGGTGGCAGCAGGTCTAGCAGGTAACGCTTTAACCAAGTGCCAGGCACATCCCCCTTTCCTTCTGTAAATCCCTCTAGGAAATCTATAATTTTCTCATCAGCTGTTTTTTCAGTTAATGTTTTCTTAATTGGCGATAGAAATTGGACTAAAGCTGTTTCCGTTGATCAGGGTGTGTTCAGGTACTTTCCCTACTGTTCCAATTCTCTTATTGTTCTTTATATAAAGAAGGGAAATACTTTTTTTTTTTTTTTCTTTTCAGTGCCTGATGACAGATGCAGAAGCTGCACTGACATTAACTTAAGTGAGGCTGGCAGAGCTGTCACACCAGGGCAGAAATTTTTGATAGCTGTGGGATGTCAGATTGGCTGGGCGCTAAACACAGAAACCCACCGCTGACTTTAAAGAACCATTTCCAGGTGGATGGTGTAAAACGTTATCCAAGAGACCTAGAAAAACTACTCTGTTTATTCAGGAACTAGTTCAGAAACTTCAAGGAGCTTTTGACAGTAGCAGATGTGTCCGTGTGGTATCAGCTCTATGCAGAATAAGGGAGAGATGCTGTGGAGTCAATGCTGCTGCTGCTGCTCCCTTCCTGTTCTGTGCTGGGACTTGGGAAAGAAGAGGAGGGAAGTGTATTTTTATTCTTTTGTGGGTGGAAGGAGGAGGAGTGGTTGCAGTATGGTGGGGAAGTATGATGAATTTCAGATTCTTTATGATGAATTTCAGATTCCTATTCACCTCAAACTTTTAAAAAGAAAATAATTTTTTTTTTATCGTCCTTTTATTACATCTCTTAGCAGCATTGGTTTTCCAGGGAAAAACACTGCGTGGTCATTGCTGTTTACCTGACTCCATGTACGGAACTGTAATTTTAATGTCTCTTTTTCCAAACCATTTGTACACAAAATCATTCCATGAATGGCTGCCTTATGATTTTTCCACTTTTAATTGTGAATGGTTAAAATAATGTTCAATTTGTTTTATTATATTAAATTTTTACTAGGTGCAGTGCTTCGGAGTTGGCTTCTCATTTACTACATGGGGTTTTGTGACAGCTTTGATGAAGAAAAATGACAGTCTTAAATGGGATGCAAGCAGTGCAGGCAGTACATTTTATTTTTGTATAAGTGTGTTTGCCTCTTCTCTCTGTGTCTGAGCACCTCCTGGAAACCTGAAGTGTGAAACTGCATGTCGGGAGGCAGTCTAGCAGGTTGATTTGGACATGGGCATGAATGGGTTTAGAGGTATAAATACAGAAATGATTTGACAGCTCTGCTTGAGAGGAGCGTTTGACAACTTCTATCTCCCACAGACTGTTTAGGAGTTGGCATTGTGATGAACCTCTCTCCACCCCCTCTGAGACTTATAAGGCAGAGACCTCTTTGGAGGGTGGTAAGGAGGTGATCAAGGTTGCTCCACGCCACTGTTAAAAGGCTGGAGGACACACTGGGGTTAAACAAAACAGAGAGCACAGGATGGAGTGAAAACAATCTTGTCAGCCCTGACCCAAAATGCAAACATGAAGTCCCTCCCTTATATTTGGAGACTGTGACAAAGTAGCCTTTGCCATATATACGCGCCTGTGTGCAATTTGGATTAAAAGTCAACATTAAATAGGCATGCAAAGATGTGAGCGTCTCTACTTCGGAGCACACCCCAGCCTACTTTTTGTTCTTGTGGTTCAGGGGAAAGCTGCCAGTGAAATCTTTCTTGCCCCTGCTCTGTGATTGGTTTTTTTGTTTTTTTTTTTCCATCTTTCTGTTCTCAGGCACCGTGTCACAGCTCAACTTTCCTTGTGACTGCCCCGTGATCCTGCTGCTCACCTGTGCACAGGTCTTCAGCATTGCTCTCACGTTTTCGCTATGGACATGGTTTTTCTGGAAGGCAGCCTACCTTCTTCCCGCGGTGTACGGTGAAATGACAGCCTGCGTTAAGCCGTAGCTACCTAAGTTTTCTCTCTAATGCCAACAGTGGTGGTTGTTGTAACTGAGAGCAGGTTGTGTTCTTGCTGTGAAGAGAAATTGTCTTCTCAGCCTTCTCAATTTCCCTGGAAGGGTTTTATTTGCCTCTGACATAATTTTGAGTTACCAAGAATAGTTGGAAATTAAATGTTAGAAGTCATCTGTAAGAGATGCCCGGGCAGGGGATGCGAGGAGAGCTTTGAAAATTAATTTTGGTTTTTTTTTTTTTTTTTATCTGAGCAAAAACTTGCAGGACAGTCTTCCCCCCCCCCCCCCCCCCCCCCGGCCATAGTTTTAGCGTTTGCAGGTTTTATTAGAAGATTCTCAAAAATCCAGTGACTTGCACATTGTATGCTGTGGTTGTGGAAAGGGCAAACTTCATATAAAACACTGAATTACTTTTTAAAAAAAAAAAAGGGCAACTTTAAAAGGAATGGCCACAGTGAGAACACCTCTGATTAAAAATGTTACTTTACCAAACTTTTGGACTACATTTAACATTTTAAAACATGTGTAGGGCAGAAATAAATTAATAAATTGAAGGAGTAAATGCTGTGTAAAAGCCAAAAGGGTGTTTGTCTCCTGTCAAGGCATATGAAAGTTATGGTTTCTATGTGTATGTTTTTAGGGGTTTGTAGAAGGAAGTTGCTGTTACCACTGCAGCATCCTATGGCTACTGCCAGGATTTAGGGCAAGGATGAGAATCGGAGTTGGGATCCTTGGGATAACTGGGAAGCTGACTCCTTGTCACAAGGCAGTCCCTGAGGAAACGCCTGCATAGGCTTTTCAGATCTGATTGTAGATCTGTGGGTTTTGCAAGTAAACCCTGTCACTTGACCCTATGAGATAAATCTATCAGCTGGAGCAATTCAGGAAATGTTAATGATTTAAAGCAATTTTAGAAAGTGAGGCAACCCCTTAAGCAGCTTGTGGATAGCTAATTAAGGACTCGCCTTCACCTTCCTGGTACTGGGATGGTACCTTGCAGTGTGCCAGGTTTTTTAGCGTGTGGTGGGAAGGCGCCGACTGTGAAGCCTGGAGCGCCAACTGTGAAGCCTGGAGCGCCGATTGTAGGGTGGTGGAGGCTGGAAGGGACCTCTGGAGATCATCTTGTTCAGCAACCCCCCTGGCTTAAGCAGGGCCACCTCGAGCCAGTTCTCCAGGACTGCCTTCAGACAACTTTTGAATATCTCCAAGGTGGGAGATTCCGCAGCCTCTGGGCAACCTGTGCTACTGCTTGGTCACACTCAGAGTGAAACAGACTGAAAAGCTTTTTTTTGTTTGTTTTTTACATTCAGAGTGAGCCTCCTGTGTTTCAGTGTGTGCTCACTGCCTCTGGTCCTGTCACTGGGCACCACTGGATAGATGCTGGCTCCATCCAATTTGGACCTTCCCTTCAGGTATTTGTATATGGTGATGAGATCCCTCCTATAGCTGCCAAATTGACACAGTTTGTAGATGTTCTTGCTCTCCATACCCTCCAGCTGCCCTGTAAGCAGGGTTGGGTTTTAGACATACATTTTTAGAAAAGAAAAAGGGGAATGATGCTGTTATAGGATGGGTCATGTATGCATTCCCTAAATCTTCATGCATACATTTATGATATGCCCTCGATGGAGATGATTTATAAGCAATTAATTCAATTTATAATGCTCAAAAAGGACTTCTTTTTTTTTTCTCCTGCAGTTGCTGTCTACACTTACCTAAGAACCTGTCACTAACAGTTAAGTGTTTTAACTATTTCACCCAAGCAATAAGCAATCTTCTCAGCTAATTGCTTACTTTGGATTTTTCTGGTAGCTCATAGGATTTGTGCGGTTAGGAAAAAGTGTAGTCTCTTTATACTGGCTTAATCACAAAAGACTATGGTTAATGTAAAGTCAGTAGGAGAACCGAAACAAATGACGGTGTTGCTATTGTAGCTAGTAGAGGCAGATGCAAGGCAGTAAGGATGAGCAGCCAGATAAGCTCTTGTTTTTTCAGCAAGTAAAATTCAGTTTTAATGGTGAAGCATAATGCGGTATATTAGCATTCTTTTAGTGTGTTTAATAAAAATGTTGTCTCGGTAACTGGAGACTTAACCACTGCAGTCTGCTCTAAATTGTTTTGGAGATGTGAGGAAATGCTTTGGGTGCATTTATGTTACAAGAGATACCACTAAAAACTTAAATATTGAGCAGCTGTGGTGTTGCAGGCTTCCTGATGGTGGCTGTAGAGTGTTTCTTCGGTTGTTAAGGAAAAAAAGTTTTCATCAGCATTTTTATTGGAGACTCATTAGGGATGAGCACAGGAGCAAGAAGAAGATGAGCTGTCATCTATTGTTCCAGCTTACAAATTGAGCCATTCTTCTACTGATACGTGCAAGCCTTATCCAAATATCCCCGCCAGCAGAACTGTGCAACGTTCTACCCTCCTTGTCACAGCACTTCTCCCTTGTGTCTGAGATGTCTAGAGATTAACAAACCCTTATGGGGGGTGTGTGTGTGTGTGGAGGTTTAAGAAAAAGGCCTCATTCAGAAACCTTGTAGAGCTAATTAAAAGTAAGAAAGTAAGCTGTATTGTGATGACTGACACCAAACCTATATAGTACTTAGAAAATCTAAAAGGTGAGGTGAAATTATTAGAGAGGGGAAAATTGCTTGTTCTGTATCTGTATGCCCATCCAGTGTCTGACATGGTAATTACTTCATGATATATATGATTGTAGTTTGCCTTGGAGTCTGTGGAAGTTAATGGGCTTCTGTTGTCTGAAGAAGAAATACTTTAAATGAGATACTCGTTGTTGGACTGAGCAGAAGAGGGCTGCTAAAAGCCCTGCTTACAAGCCTTAGTACTGATCTGAATGACTCTTGCTGTAACACCTAGTCAAGCTTTCCTTGCTCGCCTCCAGAGGGTGAAGCTCTAAGTAGAATGAGTCATGTTCTAGGACTGTGATGGATTTCCCTTGTTCTGTTTTCTCTTTTTGACAGAGAAGCTGAGGGACGGCTGGTCTTGAACAAAACTTTGCGCTCCTGGCTTCTGCTCTGTGCAGGTGCTTCATGTGAATGTGCTTTGGTGCACATGGAGGTCTAAGCCATGGGCCAGTCTGGGAGTTTTTCCATCCTTATCCCTGCAGCCTGGGCTTCGGCAGTATGAAAGAGGCCTCATCTACAAAAGCTGTGTGGCAGCATGGCTCGCAGGAGGGCAAATGGAGATGGGTGAGGAAGATGGCCCTCCTAGCCTGGTGTACTTCGTGGAGAGCAATATTCATCTGGTTGATGGCTCTCTTCAACATACCGGGTTTGCAGTAGAGCTGTCGTGGTCTCCTGCTGTGTTAGATGGCACCAGTAGATCTTTGTGCCTCTGTATGTAGATAACCACTTGAGAATGCAGATAGAATCACAGAATGGTAGGGGCTGGAAGGGACCTTTGGAGATCATCTAGTCCAACCCCCCTGCCAAAGTAGGTTCACCTAGAGCAGGTTGGCCAGGAACGCATCCAGGCAGGTTTTGAATTGCCCCAGAGGAGGATACTCTACAACCTCTCTGGGCAGCCTGGAAGGAGGCAAGAAGTATGTCTTGTTCCTGTCCTGTGAACATGCACAGTGCAAGCCCTGACCTTGCAGTGTCTGGCTGTGAGGAGGACCAGGAGAGAGAGAGAAACTTGGAGTGGAGGCTGCTGCAGATTAGAGCTGAGGGGTATAGCAGAGGGTATAGGTGAAGGGTGTGAATAACATCAGTATTGTGGTCCCTACAGTTTCCACTCCTGAAAGAAGTCCTAATTGTCCTTAGAGCTTTTTAAGGCCTTGCCTTCAATGGTCATAATAATGGTAAGGGTAAAGGGAACACTGAATGTGTACGCAAGAGCAGTTAGGGTCTCTGTGTGCATGCACAGGGCACTTTTATGGACTTCAGATTAAATAAAAACATGGTTTAGCTGATCCTGTTTTCTGGATATGTATTTATTGTTTAAAAGTTAATCCTATGACTGCTTTCCCTCTTTTATCCAGAGGCAACAAAGTGGGTAGAAATTAGTGAACTGCAATCGATATCTAAACTTTTGTAGTTAAGAAACACCTCGTAGGAAGTAGTCCTGCACCTAACCCTCTTTTAGAAACTTGGAGTGAGAGTTCCAATCTACTGACTGGTGTTGAAACAGTTAAGGAGTGTGCTTCTCCAGAGTGGGCAGAGCCATCAGCCCTGCATCTCATGTATTGAGCTTCCACTTAAACTTCTGTATTTCTTCAAGTACTGGCAATCACAAGAGTGTGAAGCTGGAAAACGCAGTCTGCTTTGAAACTGAACATAGAAAACCCTCTAGGCTCCCCCTTGCTCTAATGCTCCTCCCAAATTCCAGAAAGCTGTGGATTTGACATCACTGTCAGTCGGAGTCTTGGATTAATTATTTCTTTTTTTCCTTATGTCTACTAAGATCAGCCAGTTGTTTTGATGATATTCCCCCCCCCCCCCCCCCCCCCCCCCCGAAAAAGAGAGAGAGGAGAACAAGCCGCTTATCTACTTCAAGCCCATCTTGAATATCATCAAACATCATCAGTGTCGGTGTTGATGGTGCTCCAGTTGTTTGCCTGTGTTAATATGTAGAGGTATTACATTCCCCCCCCCCCCCCCCCCCCCCCCCCCCCCCTGTTATTTTGCCAAGGAAACTCCCAACAAATCTTCATCTTTTGCAGGATTTTTTTTAGCTGGCCACTGTATCTAAGCTACTGCATGAGTATATGTACTCTTGTGATGTTCTGGATGTTGGTACTGGTGTCACAGGTGAGGAACTGTGTCTGGGAACTGTACTGAACTCTGCTTTGGTGCCCTCAATACAAAGGCAACACTTTTCCTGCCCCAAAGCAGGGCTCAGTAAGCAACTGCACCTTTGAAACTGTGTGCTGGCCCCCAGAATAACTGCTCTCAACCTTGCCTCTCATCTGTTTGCTGGATCTCCCGAGTGTCCTGGCACCACAGGGTGCAAAGAGCAAGAAAGCCTTTTAAAATTGCTGAGCTGGCCTTTATGTATTCTGTGCTACTCACAAGGCACGTATATCCATGTCATAGGTAGTCCACAACTTGACTTGGATGTTTTCTGTGCAGAAAGCTTCCTGCAGAGCTCGCTAAGCTGTGTCACCTGGTCAAACCACGTCCTGGGTGACTGTTCACTGTTGCTACTGTCATGTTTGGGATTGGGTAGAATAACGTCGATCGCAAGCAGGTAAGATGTAGATAATGCATAATGCTCTAGGAAAGGTAAATAGACATGCAGGTGGCACGTGTGCCAAGCTGCAAGCTTACCAGCTGTGAACACTGTCAAAAAAACCTTCTTGGGGAAAGGTTCGTTCTTGTCTGTCCCTATGCGTGGAGGTTCAGCCGCCCCCCCCCCGTGAGGAAGAGCGGTCCCACAGCCGCTGCGCCCTCCTGCAACCTCCAAAATGGGACTGGGATTCCCATTTCCCATTTCTGCTGGGGCTGCCTGAGCAGTGCGGCTGGTTATGGAGCAGTCGCCCCCCAGACATGCGGCACTGCCCTTCTCCAGGGAGGAAGGGAAGGGAGTGTGTGCCATGGGTTCGTAAGCTAAGAAAAGCAAGCAAGCAAAGCTATATTTATTTACTGCTGTTGAACAAGCTGCTGGTTGGGAGCAGCCTATTTAACAATTCCAGTACTAAGCATTTTTTGTTCATGTAAGCCATGTGATCACCTCGTGGTATTTAGGCTTGGTGGGGGAAAGACCAGTGTATTGCAGGAAGCCTATGGGCCATCTTCTGGAGGAAGCTTTTTCAAGTGTAGCTGGCCACTGATGTTTTGTTTTTTTTTTTTTTTTTAAAGTACCAGTGTGAATGAGTCATCTTCCAGAAGAGATCTCTTAGTATGATTTAAAAAAAAAAAAAAAAAAAAAAAAAAAAAAAACCACAAAAAACCAAACAAAAAAAAACAACAAACAAACTCCTTTGGACGCTGAGAGAAATGGTCATTGATGGTGGTGTCAGTCCCTGAGCAAGGCACCCCGCAAAAGCCGGTCTGTGAGTGCTTACTGTCCACAAAGCGACTGGGCTGGCTGCTTGCTATCAAATCCCTTTGCTTCAGTAAACTGGCATCTAATTTTCTGTCTTCCTGTAAGTCTCCTGAAATGGTGCTGTATCCATAGCTAATAGGTTGATTAATATGAATCATGGGCCATCCAACACGAATCTGGGTGGGTTTTGAAGGGCCGGGAATGATGGAGGGCTTTGTCTGGAACAGGGCACCGAGACCACATGATTCTCACCAAGGGATGATGTCAGGTGGGATTATGTATCTATAAGGATGATGTCAGATCTATAAAGGTTCTTCACTTTAATGCTCATTTGCTGAATAACTCTCTTTGAGCTCTGCAGGACAGCTCTGACTTCCCATGATACACTAAATATTTAACCACGTGCAAAAGAAACACAACCTGTTAATGTCTCATGCTAAAGAGATGGGTTGCTGGTGGTTGTTTTTGTCCTATTTAAAACAGTTGTGCCTCTGCGCACAACTGCACATCTGGGAAGCTGGAGCATCATTTTGATAGGTACATGTGACATTTTACCTTTACACGAGTGATATATCATAAATTAAGCTTGGCTAGACTTTCTTTTTATTTCTCCACATTATTCCAGGTACCTGTTAATACCTCCCATAATTGCTAATGATTCTCTGAGTTGAAAATGGCTACAGAGTCTATCAGAAACTGCAAGAGGAGAGGGAATCCATACTGGAAGGCAAAATCTGAATCTTTCCAATTCTGCAGCAGCTCTGATCCAAATCTCGATTTCCTGGCCCCAGCCCAAGGATTAGGTTGTTCTTTTCTGCATAAAGTACTATTGTAAGGCTGCCCAGAATATAAAGGTATAACTTTTCACTTTAAAAAAAAAAAAAAACAACCAAACAAAAAACAAGCAAACAAAAGCCTCTAAAATAAAAAACCCAGCCTCCTTGTTGGCTGCAGTTATCCAGTATGTGCATCCTTAAACTGAAAGGGAGTATCTTCTAGCTGGAGGGTGCCCTGTGATGATGGAGCGTTACTTCTGTGCTAGTTTGCACTGCCGTCTGCTTCAGACGTTGGTGGTTTTTTTTTTGGTTTTTTTTTTTTTTTGAAAATGATGAGCAAATTTTTATTGGCTTGTTGTGTAGGAAAAATAGGGACAACATATTGGCAAAATAATTCCTGTGTTAGTACAACCCATCTCTCTGCAGGAAGGTTTCCTGAGTAAAGCTCCAGTGCTTTCTCTCCAGGATGTACAGCTGTGTTTGCCCTATGAGCCATCAAGAATGAAACATCCACCTAAAATCTTTACATTATTATTTTGGAACAAAAATGCCTGAGAGAAAGAGGGTGAGCCTAATCTGTACCCCTGGAAGGTACGGCCACCTCAGGTTGCTACGCATGTAGTGGATCTGACCCAGCAATGGCTTTTCGTCTCTGCTGGGTTTTTTTTGCGAGGCAATTCCCTTGCTGTGGCAGTTACATGCCTTCTCATTTATTCATGGCCAGTTTAGGCCCGTTTGGTTTATTGCAAGCATCGACCTTTGCCAATACATTAAGAGGGGAAAGAATGCTTGAAACCAGACAGCAGCCAAATTGTCACCTTTGTTCTCATTTAAATAAGTGAAGTCCGTCTAGTTTCCTGTCATACTACGGGTTAACTATACCTGTGATGGTCCCTCAAGGCCTTTTCTGCATCTCTTCAGGGCTGGTGAATCTGTTTGGCCAGAACTGTGCAGATGGGATCCCGTGGGGTCTGGCACGAGGGCTTATGCCTGCCTTCACCTATCATGCAGAGCGCGGCCACCTTTTTCTTCTTGCACTTGTCACATGATTGTCCTGCTACGGTCTCGTATGTTTGGGTCTCCTTCCCCTGCTCTTATGAAATTATGGGCTCCCAGATTAAATACAAGTGGGTTATGTCTGTGTTAAGGTCTGCGTGCTTTTGGGCTGGCAGGTTTCACCAAGATCTTGCAGCAAAATCAAGCCTGCTCGTGCTTCCGTAAGGATTTCTGTCCCCTGGTATTTGGAGAAGGCGCTTCTGCAGGACGTGGCTCTCCCTACTTACCCTCTGGTTGATGCTTTTCTCTTGGCTGGGTTTTGTGACGCTGTTCTCTCGATCTTGATGTTCCTGGGCAGTTAAGTTTTGCATCTGAGAGAAGTAAGGTTGCAGAACTTGTAAGCTGCCCCTTACGCCGTGACCTTCTGTTTGTAAGAGGCAAGTTGCTTAGACCCCCTCTGCTGTGCTCTGGCTCTTTCCGTCAGACAGGCCCCTCATTTAATTAGATTAGTACACACTTAAAGGAAAAGTTAACGTAACCACTGTTGTTATAAATTATTTTTTCCAGACACCAGCAGCTGCAGAACTCACCCCACTGCTGTTTACTGCCCCAGTGTTGCTGGCTCCTGCCCGTGTTTAACTCTTGGTGGCTTTACAAAAGCACGTTGCTTTTTCCCTCCTCCGGAGCTGCCCACTCTAAAGAATTTGCTGTGACTACTCAGTCCTTTGCTTGTCCTACAAGTTTCCCGAGGAGACAATATCTGCATCTTTGATGTTTGAGGCTGGAAACCTCTTTTCTCCTTGGTCTCTGTGAGATTAAAATTAAGCAAAGAAGCAAAGGATGAACTCACTGCAGGTCGCTGTGGTCAGATCTTTGCATCGCTGGTGAGGTACAATGGCAGGGACACTGGACTGTCCTCACACAAGAGCTCTGGGGCTTTTTGTTGCACATTTATAAATTAAATTATAAATGAAGGTGATGCTGTTGGGCTCAGAATCATTTTTACCCTTTGTGCAACATAATTCCAGGGAAAGTTTTCCCTCTCCTGACACCCTGGTTATGAGTAGTCTTTTCAGTGCAGCGTGTGGAGCGGTCACTACAGCACTAATACTTCTCTTCTGCAATGCAAGGTTGTAGTTGAGAGTTGGGGCTCGGGTGAGATGGAGGCATCTCTGCTGCTCTCCCCTGTTGCCCACCCTCTCCCTTAATGTCACTCTGAGATGGGATTTGCTGCTGCCTGGGACACCTCCTGTCTGGGACCAAAAAGGCCAGTCAAAGCCCGGGTGAGAGAAGGGAACAAAGCAGCGAGTTTGCTGACTCCCTCATTTAGCAATCAATAGTGACTGTTATCAGGGACCCGCATCTCTGATCTCCCTAGTACCAAATACACAGCCTGCGAGCTTGAAGCAGGCAGTCTGCATTTCCCCTACGCAAGACGCTTTGCAAGTGCCCGTGACCGTGGGCCTGTGTCCAGTGGTGGGATCCAGCCTCTGGCACGTCCCCGGTGTCTTACCTCCGGGAATGAAAAAGGGCCGAGCCTCTGCAGCGTGTCACTTCGTTGCTTCTGAATAACTGCATTAGGAAGGGCTGACATTTGGCAATTCTACCATCAAGGCCGATACATGTAGGATGGCGTGGGTCAAAACGGGAGCAGATGCCTCACAGCATGTGTGTGTCTGCGTTGGTTATATGATACCCCCAAAACTCCAGGTGCTTTTCCCAGGCGCAATGCAGGCAGTTCTTCCCCAAATGCTAATCCTGGAGGGAAGGCAGGATGCAGCAGGTCAAGGGAGGTCATCTTCCCCCTCTACTCGGCCTTGGTGAGGCCGCATCTGGAGTACTGTGTCCAGTTCTGGGCTCCCCAGCTCAAAAAGGACGGGGAACTGCTGGAGAGGGTGCAGCATAGGGCTACCAAGATGGTTAGGCAACTGGAACACCTCTCTTATGAAGAAAGACTGAGGGAATTAGGTCTCTTTAGTCTGGAAAAAAGACGGTTGAGGGGGGGACCTGATCCATGCTTATAAATACTTAAAGGAGGCCAGGAGGATGGGGCCAGGCTCCTTTCAGTGGTGCTCAGTGACAGGACAAAAGGTAACGGGCACAAACTTGAGTATAGGAAGTTCCACCTAAACATGAGGAGGGACTTCTTTACCTTGAGGGTGGTAGATCACTGGAAAAGGCTGCCCAGGGAGGTGGTGGAGTCTCCATCTCTGGAGACATTCAAAACCCACCTGGATGCGTTCCTGTGCAACCTGCTCTAAGGTGTCCCTGCTCTGGCAGGGGGGTTGGACTAGATGATCTCCAGAGGTCCCTTCCAACCCTATGATTCTATGCAGGAAGGAACAATATGATGCTCATGTGCTTTCCTGTGGGCATTACAAAAGAGCGGGGCTCTCTTGGAGGACGGTTTGTATCTGTGCAGGGAGGGACGGGGGGTTTCAAGAAAGGAACAAGGACTTGGGGAACCAGAATAAAAACCTTGTTGTGGGAGTGCTAAACAGGAGAAGAACGGAGACTGACCTGAGCTGTGTGACACATTGCTATGTCTCTGTGCGGTGGCCAAGAAGGATCTGGTACCTAAGAGGCAGGGCAGAGGCTGTGCTTGCCACATCTCCAAGAAGCAGCAAGACACGGAGGCGAGGAGAATTTTGATGCTCTAACTTGGCTCAGCGATGGCCCTTTAAGGCTGAGTGAGGCATGCAGCATGGACACTGCCCAGTCCAAACCCGGCAGCCACGTGAACTGTACCCGGGTGGGCAGTGCCAGGCTGGCACAGCAAAAGCCTCCTGATGGCAGAGGCAATCTGATAGAACTTGCCGGCTCCCACCCACTCTGCTCCTCTTTTCCTCGGGACAAATGAGAGGAACCTGTCTCCAAGTGCAAGATTTTGGGGATATGTGTCAGAGCAGATGCCTGACAGTAAAATATCTGTCTCGCCCTGATTTCTGCCTGGGATGCTGCAATGTCGAGTGAAATAACCTTCCAAGCTGACTCTGGCGCAGAGGTATTTTGGCTTATGTTATTGCTGGGAGCTTTCTCTCTTTCTGCCTCTCTGCGTTCCTAATCTCTCTCTCTTTACTTTTTTTTTTTTTTTTCTCCTTTGCCTGGGATGTGTGCTGTCTGTAATGCATCAGGAAGCAATACGCAATGAGGAAACTCTCATCATCTGTGCATCAGGGAGAGAATTATTGACTGAGTGCTGAGCAGTCAAGTTATTGATTCAAACCATAGCCCAGTCTCTCCGTCTGCCGCTTGGAGTGGCTGGTTACGTCCTTCTGGTTCACTGCATTTAATCGGATTCCCTGAGCTGCCGCAAAGAGGGGGGAGAGTTAGAACCAGATCCATCTATAATGTTCGCTTCAAAATCCAGCTCCGTATCCCCTTCTCCATCCATGGAGCAGGCAGATTCAGATGCTCTGGACATCAGCACCAAAGTGCAGCTGTATGGCGTGCTCTGGAAGAGACCTTTCGGGAGGCAGTCGGCCAAATGGTCCAGGAGGTAAGCCACGCTCGCTGAGGGATGCTCAGGTGGAACATAAAGCTGAAGGGTGCCGGGTTGAGTTAGAGTCTGAGTGCGCAGCTCTTCCAGTGCGGTTAGCCAGGCAGAGACAAGGAGGGAAACTTTGGGCACACCTTCCCTGTTGTTCTGAGTCCGCTTTACGCACATGGCACCCCTGTGTGCTTTCTTCTTTATCAACCCAGCCCCCGTGATACATGCGCTTCAGGGTGGGAACAGAGACTAGCTGCCTACTCTGGATAATCATCCTGCACTCATTTCATGAAAGAGGAAGAGTCGGCTCATGTATTTTGCCCCCAAACTGCTTTATCAGCACTTGTTAAAGCTCTTTGAGTTTTTTTGGGTGTGAGACAGCTAGGTGGAACTGTGTGTGTGGGACTGTGCGTGCGGGTGTATGGTCTGCAGGGGTTTGTGGACCAGCATCAGTGCTGCGTGGCAGTGATGGGAACAGCAAATGCAAACTCTGTTCCCTGGGGGGAAGGCGGCTCTGAATTCTCTCCCGTGGGAGTTGTGAGCTGCTGTGTGTTGTGTATCAGCGGCCAGGAAGTTTGGAGCTGGAAAGCATTAGCTATAACCTTTTACCAAGGATGGAACTATGTTCTACAATACTGAAGTGACAGGTCAGTTTGAGGTTTAAAGGTGGTATAGTTTCTTTACCTGAATCACCGAATCTCACAGGAGAGTTTTCCGCTGGTTGTCAAATGATGAGACACGACTGTTTATGGATGGATACTCGCACAGAAACATGGTACAGCTCTTTCTCATTGCTCACTGGGAATACATGATCCAATGGATTATGCCTTCCAGCATTCCTGGATGGCAGATTAATGTCACTGCTGATAGATATCATTCAGTTAGATGACTAGCAGCCGAGAAGCTTGCGTTTTCACCCTACCGCTGCCAGAGAGATGCTTTGCAGCCCAGGATTTGTTGTCATAGTCTATTAAAGAAGGATAGTAGTGCTTGTCCACATCTAGTAGTTTCATACCTGCTGATGAAAAAGTCTTCCAGAAAAGTAAAGTAATGTTGTTTTCTTCCCCCCCCTTCACCTTTCCACCGGGGAAAGGCACAAATGAGTCATTAACAGAAGGCAGCACGGGAAGCCTGAGCTACCTCTGGAGCTGAAAGGCAGTTTTGTAGCCTTTATGGCACAGTGTGTCTCAAGGCTTTTTGGAAGAATAAATTAACCTGCACGTAAGCAACGTCTGTTGGCTGCCTCTGGTACTCCCCTTTGGTGTGCACCTTTTTGCTGCAGGCTGCAGTGTAGACATGACACATCAAATCCATTTCTAAACGTGGCTTTCCCAGTCCCGCTCTGTGTAGTAACCACAGCACAGTCCAGTCTAAACCTGTGAAGATGGTATGGCCTGAAAAACAGTTAAATGTTACATGGGAAACAGTTCTGGTTTTGTAGCCATCTTTGACTTGCAAGCAGGTTTTATTCTGTACTCCACCCCCCACCCCCCCCCTTTTTTTTTTTTTTTCCACCCAGGAGAGGATTTGTGCTGATGCTCCTTACTCAGCATCCAAACATTGATATTTAAATGAATTATGTCTGGAAACTAATGTGACTGTGTTACGGAAAAGAAGTGGACAGAGTAACGGAGGGGAAGGTAATTTGCTGTGGAGGAGACATTCTTAAAAGGCTTTCTCCTTCCTAATCAAAATTTCTTGCAGGCAAATGGTCTATCTCTGCTCTCTCTCTGTCATTATTTATTTAGTGCTGTTCTATTCCTAGAAGTCACCCCCATCTTCAGCAAGTGGTAAACGTTGTAGTGATAGCAGGTGGGAGGAGACGGGGAGGTGATGGTGGGGCAGAGATGATGCGGGAGGTTAGCTGCAAGCATGGCAAGCTGGGAGTCCTGGGGGAACAGAGACAGGCCAGTGGGAGATGAGCACAGGGAATCTGTAGGGTTTGGAAAGAAGAGATTCCTGGAGTAAAAAGACCAGGACAGGAGGAACGATAACGTTGGTTTTTTTTATCGCAGGAGAGATTTGCTTTAAAGTAAAAGATTTTGTGTGTTATTATAAGTCAGTCAGTCATTATGGGGGGATAAGGAGCAATTAATCCATTCTTCTCACCTACCCCCCCATCACGTGCAGCAAGACGCAACTGGTCAAGTGCATTATTTTTGAGAAGGAGAAGACATGTTTCCCACTCCACTTAATTTAAGAGAAACAAATCGACTATTGCTAGATACAGTTGAGGATCTATCTCTGAGCATTGTAGATTTTGTTCTGAAATCTTGGATTACTACTTTTTACCTGTTTGGTATTTACAGGTAGTACCTTTGCTGTGAAGTAATTTTGCACTGGACAACAGTACTACTCCCAATCCCGGGGAGAGTCTTTCCAAGCTACAGGAGACGAGCTAGTGTGTCATGGGAGGATTGATCACACCAGGTCCTCAGCCACGCAGATGGGTCTGCATGGCTGCTGAGATGCACGATACTTTACTGGCTTTATCCCATTTGTTTGGCTGTAGCAACAGTGCTGCTGGAGACGCTGAGGGGAAAAAAAAAAAAAAGGAAGAATGGAAGCTGACTTGATAATGGAACAAGGGAAAAAAAAGTCCAGGCATGGTGTCCAGTGCTTTGGTGACTGAAATCCCAGGTCTGGGAATTCTGCAGCAGTAGAGGTTATGCAGGGAGGGGTAGCAGAGCCTTGTTTTAGTCAGGGCTGGCACCTGATGGCACCTGTGAGGACAGCAAGACTTGATGTGAAGCGGTTGTCTGGAGCACTTTCAGTCCTTTCCCTTGCCCACACAATGGCTTGTCCTGCAGCCGAAGCATTCGTGTGCTGCCTCAGGTACCGACCGAGGGCGGGCTGGGTGCTTCTGGCACTGGACCAACATGCCTGTGTTTATTTGCCAGGGCTGAGGTCTGAGCACGCTGCCTCTCAGAGCTTTGTTTTGAAATGCCGTTAGCAGCGTCCTCGCTCCCATCTCTCCAACGGACAAAGTTCTATTCCTTGGCTAATGTGAATTTTTTTTCCTTGTAAAGTAATATCCTTCCAAGAGCCACTCAACCATCTGCTAAGTTTACTGGTGCTTTTGACCAGTACAGCTTAAGCTTGGCTCACTGCTGGAGTGGCTTTGGAAGTCATGCTCTCTGTCCTTGACTTATGGTCCTCCTCTTCCCACCAAGCTGCACTCCATTCTTCATTCCAATTAACAACTAGCAGTTTTGCCTCTTCCCTACGACAAAAGTCATACTGGTGACAGCATCAGCCTGGTGTGGAGTCTGGAACGAAACGCACAAGGCAAGTAGCTGCCCTTGGATGTGGCATGAATGGGGCTCTGTAGCTTTGCAGGTAGGAAGTGACAAATCCTTCTCTACTGTGAATAATCCCGGCCCCACATAGAAATGTCAGGCTCTAATCTGACTGTCATCATTCAGGTGTGAGACTTCAGGGGCCAAAGGGGACAGTTCCAGGAGGGCATCTGCTCAGTGGTCAGCCGGAGCCAGAAAGCAAGGTGGAACATGAGGAGTTGAAAAGAGTAGAGAGCGAAACATCCTTATAGCTCTGAGTAAACCCATCGGAGGTGCCAGGTTGCTGCTGGAAGAAGGAAAAGAGCACAGTTAAGAGAGAAATTTTTATCTTCTCTTGGACCAGACCTGGCTGTGGCACTACAAAGCACGCATGTAACCTTGCTGTCCAACAGAGTGGCTACCAGCAGTCACTGGATGGGGCCACAGGGCAGATGGAAAGGATAATTACTTAGGGCTGTTTTCTGCTCTAAAAAACCCCTAGGAAGCACGCAGCACGGTTCCCGCTGCAGAGCAGCATAGGTGCGTGCCTGCGTGCAGCACGGGCGGCGGGGCTGGGAGTTGGGCAGGCCGCGCGCTTCCCTCTCGTCCTTGCGACCTCCCCACTTGGCTGGTTGCCGTCAGGAAGCATCCACCTCTTCCCGCTCGCTCCCTGCCCGGCTGGGCCACGCTCCGGCTACCAGGCGCCAGGGCAGGAGGCAGACGGGAGAGGAAGAGTGAGGGACAGGTACGGCGGCGGCCTCTGTGCTGACATGTTGGTAAAGGTCTTTCGCCCATCGTTTTCCTGAGCTGTCCCCAGAAAGAGAAAGAGAGAACTGGGTTGATGTAGTAACGGGGATTCCCTGCCTGTGCTCCTGGACTGGTGCCCAGAAAACCACCGCTGGAAGGAAGGATCAGTGAGACCGCTGCAGTTTTATCATGTAAATGCTTAACGTGGGCCATTGTCACTTCAAAAGCTTTTACAAAGATTAGCTAATTAGTCTCCTGAGCCCCCTGAGACTCAAAGAAAGCGCTTTATCTCCAGAGATCGGGGATCTCAACTTCTCCAGTATGGAGCTGTTGTATCTAATCCTGGCAGATCACGTCCCTGGCTTTACATCCAAGTCACTTGGATTGTTACTCTTCCTCCACTATTCCAGTTTAATTACACTGTGGCTTCAGTGGTTTCTTGGCGCAGGATCTAACCACAGGGACAGGCGACCCAAAGGAGTTGACCATGCGTGAATGGCTCTTGTATTCCTTGTGCTGCGCATGGAGTGTGCGTGGTTGTACTGGGTCTTCTCACCTCTCTCACCTTCGCTGCTGCTCTCCAGGCTTTTGGAGTGCTGTTTCTTAGCTTCCTCCTTTTTTGGTTTCTTGATTTTATTCGAAATCCTCTCCTGCGTTACCAGCACTCCCTTTTATTTCACTGGCACACCTGAGCCTGATTCAGATATGTGTTCAGTGTCCCTCAGTCCCAGTCCTAACTGGGTGTCTCTCCCCATTCTCCCTTGGTCATCTTTGGCCTTTCTGCTCCTGCTCACCTGGCTGCTGCTTCAGTCTTCATCTTGCTCTTGAGTCTTGTAACTCTTTCTCCTCTACTCCTTCACTTCATCGCTCTTTCCATCGTGCTGCATCAATTATCCTTGCACTGTTGGATGGAGACTTTGTCCTGAAAGTCAAAGTTGAAGTGGTGATCTTTGTTACTCAGGTGTTGCCTTCCAGGTAAGGACAGATGAGGGAAAATAGCATAAAGATGTTACATCTATCAGCTAACTAGATTTTTCAATGTTTTCCCTTCAGTATTTGCTGTAGAGTTTCATTATTATTTTTTAAACTCCTATTATGTATATTTTCATTCCAAATCCGCACAGATTTTCTCCACATCTATGAGGTCAAAGATCTAAAATTTCATTAAATTGCCAGAGGCACATCAGTTCTGAGAGATCTGTGCTACGCTTTGTGCTTGGTTGTTTTTTTTGTTTGTTTTTGTTTCCCACTGGAGCATAATCTATATTATGGGGATTAGCAGGAGTACTGAGCAGACTAAAAGTATGTAACAAGCGAAACTCTGGCTTTCACTGGGGGTTAACATTTAGGTTAAAAATCACACATAGCTAAAGGTTAATGTCTTTACCTGTCTTGTGAATGTTTCTTGAGGATGTTCAGACCGAAAAGGCTGTTGAAAGTGATTAATTGACTTTCTCCATTTCATGTGGTGAGTTGGTTTTTATTCCTCAGTTTCGTGTTTGTGCCCACAGTATCTGTTTCACTCTGACCCACCAGACCAAGGACAGTCCGTTGGCAAGGCAGGATCTGTTTGTTCTTTAAATATGTTATTTCTGCATTTATTGTGCAGATGGGGTAATGCATGCCTCTAAAAAATCAAGTCCTTGTTGAACAGGGCGTTAGAGACACGTAGTGAAGATGCAGCCACTCATAAGAAGACTTTCTCATAGAGTTAGTGATGAGAGGTGGGAGGAAAAATGAACCAGAAAGGCAGAAGGCTGCTGCTCACAGAAATGATGTGGATAGGAGGAACCAGGACCAAGTCCTGTCTGCTGTGTGGAGGTGCCTGCCTTGGCCAGGGTCAGCTCTGTCCCTGCTGCAGGGGTTGTGGCTGCCTGTGCCGTTAATGCAGATGTATCGGGGAAAATACCAATCCTTGTTGCACACAGAGGTGGGACATGGATGAATCCACTCTATCAGGAATGTGTCCCACACAGATGTGTCTAACTCATCTGCTAAATGGGCTTTGTTTGCCAGTGTCTCAAAGTTGTGTGAGCAGTTCAGCCCCTCACCTTCTCTGGGATGCTCCTTCCCATCCCTGTCTACTGTCACGAAGAAACCGTTCTGGTCCCTGATCTGTGATACTGGAAAGAGATGGAGGTTCCCATTACAAGGAAAGTGAGTTGTGTCCCACAGACAGTCCATCTGCCTGTCCATCTAAGGAACCTCTTACAGTAATACAGAGGGGGGTACAGATGGCTGCCACAGGTGGGGTGGTGCATTGGTTACCTAGCTGAGGGGACATTGGCTGCAGCTCCTCTGGGAGGTGCACTGGGACTTGAGCCCAGGATGGAGGAAGTGCGATGGTCCCTCCGGTGGAAGGTGAATGGTAATTGTTTCTGCTCGGATAACTTGCTGGATAGGCTGCACTGTGAATGAGCACATTTTTGGTCCTCTAACTAAATGAGCTCAGTGCAGAAGTGTGATTTTAGTGCTGAGTCGTGCTGTTCTGCCCAGAGAGATTTTGCCAGGCTGTGGTCAGGAACAAGAGACGACGTTAGGCAGTCAGCCATGATGTTCCTGGAGTATCAAGTGAGAAGGCAGTGTCCTGCTGAGACAGCAAGCTCGCTGCTTCTCCCCACTTCTGATGTCAACAAGAACATGTATAGATAAGCAGGCAAGAAGAAAAAATTTGGGGCACATGAATTGCTGCTGGTCTTTGTACGTTCTGAAGATTTCTGAATGTAAATATACAGATGTTCAGTCATGTCTTGGAGCAGGCACACAGCCAGTCCAGAGCTTGAGCTTGCTGCAGGCAATCAGAAGTTTAGCTCTCTGTCTTCCAGTCCCTCTGCAAGCCCATAGCTCGCCTTTCTGTGGCATGTGGCAATCTCATCTACATTGCCCCAGCCACGATAGAAGAGCAAGAGATAGGAGCTAGTGGAAGTTCTAAAGCTTTCTCCTGAGCATGATAATAGTAATAATTATAATATAATGGTAATTCTCTGCCAGCTTCAAATTATTTCTTTAGCTTTAGGAACGAAACTGGTGCCAAATTGCTGTGCTCATTTGTACCAGTGGCAGCGCTTGGCTCCACCTGCTTCAGGAGAAGACTGCGGTGGGATGGGCATGTGGAGTTATTAGAGTTGCTCTTGTGGATCAGATCTCTGGGTCCGTAGCCCATCTTTAATGGTGGCTTCAGAGGAAGGCGCAGGAATCCCCAGGCTGCGCAGCTGGAAAGCGCTGCCCGGAGAAGTCTCTTCCTGATGCCTCTTAGCGGTGGCTTTCTGCAGAGAAGCAGGAGGGTTTCCTGGGGATGTTCTCATTATTCACAGAAATGCGTTATCCTTTCCAGATTCCTCACAAGCTCTAGTTCTTGGGACAACATGAAAGTAATTTACACAGCAGTGTTTTGTGCGGTGTAAAAAGGCATTCTTTATTAATTTTCAGCTTATTGCATTTCACTTTCTTTCCAAATCCCTCTTTTCTCATATCAGAAAATACATACAGAACAGTGCAACATATTTTGCTTGTCATTTACTCTTTTGAAACCTCTTTACTAAACTAGTCCCCATCTTTTCAGCTGTTTTTCAGCATTTTTGAGTGCTGCAGATTTAGACTGAATTTAAGCTAAGTCAGATATCTCTCCCCTGTACCACTGCCTGCAGGATAAATGCGACCTCATTTTTCTAATAGGGAGTCTCCCAGGGGCATTTTAAACATCCAAATAAGCTAACAGTGGCAGTCCTTTAATCACAATTTTGAGGGCACGCTGCAGTAAATTAGAGGCTTGGTTTACAGAAGTTGTGATATTCTGTGGCTACTATACAGTGTTCATCAGAGCATACCTAAGGCTAACTGAGCAGAACAAGGCACATTTTAATGTGACGCATATGAGAGAAAAGAATTTCAATTTCCTTTGTATTCACAAAGGTCAGCGACAGGAGACTCTGCCAGGAGCTCTGCTTAAAAATATCTCTTAAAATTAATTTCTGCTCCTGAGTGCTTTCATGGCCAACCTTTTGCCTCGAGTGTCGCTTGGGGATGCTACCCGATGACTCTTCCTTATACTGAGATGGGAGGAAATTGCAAAAATAAGCTTTTAGTTGCTTTTAACCCATGTGAGAGAGACCCTAAAAAAAAAAGGAGCAGGTCACTTCTTCTCAGAGGTTGAACCCAACACATGGGCTAGACAGAGCACACAGAGGTCAAGGCGCCAAAAGGTTTTGGCTGTGCTCCTGTCTTGGACACAGACCACCGTCCCATCCCCCTGTGAGTAAATGATGCTACGGTTTGCCTTTAACACTGATGTGTGCATGCTGCGGTAAACTGGAAGCACAAAGCACTTGAACTTGGCACTTAGTGTTAAACACTAGCTCTTGGCTAGGTACAGAAGTGAGGCACCTCACCGCAGGCTTAGATGGGAATGGTAAACTCTTCTGCTCAGAAAGCAGCTTTAGTGAGGCGGAGATTTTCTTGTGCTGTGAACCAGGACCTCCGTTCTAGTGGAATTGACTTCCTTTCTCTTGTCCTAAAGGTTCTTCATCATTAAGGAAAGTTTCCTGCTCTACTATGCCGAGAGTGAGAAGAAGAGTTTTGAAAGCAATAAATACTTCAATATCCACCCCAAGGTGAGCAGTCTTTGCATGGGAGAGGAGGTTATTGTGTTTCTAGAGCAGGCCCCCCTGGGCCCAGCAAGTGAAAAAGAGGTAAGTCACAAACTTCTCACAGATCCAGGGAAGCCTCAAAAAAAGCAAGAATCATGTCAGTACCTCTTCAGACTCCTTAATGATTCAGCAGGTACATGACTTTAATGTGTGGGGTTTTTTTTCTACCTGATAGTAGATGTATCCCCTTGGCTTCCTGATCTCCTAATCAACTAATCTTGTAGCTATGAGAATACTGTTGGCAAAGCCAGTGGTGGGTCTAACAGCTGTGGTTGCTGCTTGTTCCTAGCCTGTACTCGCACTCGTAAGCAGTCACAGCCACCCCATGCTAACCCATGGGCCCTCAGCCCTAAGAAGCTCTCTCTGTAGCTCTGCCACCTGGAGCTCTCACAGAGGGACTCTTCGCTCTGAGTCTGCTCTTATCCTCTGTAGTCACTGGAGGCTGATGGAGCACACATGCTTCCAAAGGTGCTGATTTCACCCAGCCTGGTTAGGGGTAGCAGACCACCCATCCATCTCCAGACAGCATGTGTGGGGTGTTGACCTACTGCTGGTGACTGCAATGGATGCACAACCTGCCTCATGCTATCACACTGTGACTCTGCAACATCAGAGATCACCACCTGCTTGATAAGAGCTCCCACTTCCATGTTCTAGCTAGAGGTCTTCCCTCCAAACCGAATGCAGGAGAGTTATCTTCCCCCCTTTCAGATACCACTGGTGGTGGTGGGAGCCCCTCTGCTTTTCAGGAACTGTGTGTCTGTTGGTCCTCCTGGGATAGCCAAGGCAGGGCAGGGGCCCACAAGTGACCAAGGGCGAAAGTTCAGCTCCTGGTTAGTTGTTAATAGTTTTACTTGATTCTGCTAACTGATTGGAGTGCCCTGGTTCATCCCCAGGGTGTCATACCCCTAGGAGGATGCATTGTGGAGCCCAAAGAAGAGCCTAACATGCCTTATGCCATAAAGATCTCTCATGAAGACTTCCATGTAAGTAGGCTTCTTTTCTTCTCAACCCCACCCTTCCATCCCCAAAACCACCACCACAAAATATTTTATTGTTGATGAGCAGAGCTGGATTGGAAGTCTTTCCCACACCACCAGTGTGTGCCTACCCTCTCTGGGCAGACTATCCTGAGACAGAGGGTGGCTTAGAATCCCAAGTCCCCTCAAGGTTCTGCTGCTGCTCTTGCTTTGACAACCAACAAGGAAACTTGCTTTTTCTGATAGCAGGTCTTATGATACCAGCAGACGAGTAGACAGATATTCAGGAGCCCTAGAGCTCATGTTGTCCTATCACTTTATTCCTACCTTGACTGCTTGCTGTGTGCATCTCTTTCTGATATGTAGTAGGCTTGGGTCATATTTGCTCCCACATGATGCCTCCCATGCAGGTGGAAGCTTGCAGTGGGCTCTCTATCCACCATAGCTGTGTCCAGTTCATGTCCTGAATGTGCAGAAGCACATAAGGCACCAGCCTCTCTAATCCCATTTTTTTTTCCCTCCCCCTCCCCCTCCCCCTCCCTAGGGTAACATTGTTCTAGCAGCCGAATCGGAGTTTGAGCAGGCTCAGTGGCTGGAGATGCTACAGGAGTCTGGAAAAGTGTAAGCTTCTTTCTGTTCCTTATTCTCTTTGATCTGCTCTGTAGATGTGTAATGATTAAAGAGGGGGAAAGCCTGTCTAGAAGGACTACGGGGAGGCAGAGAAGCCTCCCCAAGAGTAGCGAGGCCTTTACTTGCCTCCAGGACCCATCCTTTCCCCAAGTGAGAAAGCTGACACAAAGCTTCCCGCGTTGGTGTGCAGCGTGGTATGCAGTGTGACTCTGCTAACAACCCCAGGCTGTCACCTGCTGAAAACCTCCCTAGCCTGCAGATGTGTGAATTTGGGGTGAGGTAAGAGCAGAACAGGCAAGGCACAAAGCTAGTGAGCAGCTGTCCATGTGGCTTTACACCCTGCTGGTGACCAGGGACCTCACCAGCCCATCCCTGCTCTCCTGAGCAGTACTGGTCATGCCGGATGTCGGTAATGGCCCCGAGGCAATTGTGTGACCATGGGGCGTGTGTCCCTCCTGCCCAGACTCTAGGGCACTCAGGCCACGCAGCAGCAGAATTTGGCTTCTCGAGACAGATTAATTCTGAAATGCAGAGGGAGGCTAAATCCCAGGAGAGGAGGTGTTAGCAAAGCACTTCCAGCCCACCCAGAGGTGTGAGAGGCTTTGGTTGCTGAATGTGTACAGTGCTGAGTTCATATTCTGCTGAGAATGCTGGAGAGATTTGAAGTTTGTTGACCACCAGCTCTGCAAGCTCTCAGCACCAGGAGGTACAACGAGCAGCTGTCCTGCAAAACTGGACCCGGCTCTTTCTAAATTTCACCAGACGCAGGAAGAGGTAGCACTTAAACAGGGATTTGACTTTCCTAAGCCAGGTAGAAACTTCCAGAGCTGTAGAGCAGAGCCTACTCTTCAGCGATGAGACTTACGGCAACAAGCACTTTGCTCTGCCTTTCCAACACTCAGTTAATTTCAACACTGTGAGGCTGAAAATGTTCATTTGTAATTAATGGGGAGCACAGTGTCACAGCGGACCAGCCCAAGCCAAGCTCTGTGCTGCTGCAGTGAGCCAGGCTTTGGTGCTGGAGCTATGAACCGCAACACAAAGCTGTCTGTTAAAGCTCCGTGGGAGCCTGAGCCCCATGGGACACAAGACCTGAGCCAGAGGTCTGTCACCCACTCAGCAGGAGCAGGTTTGGCCGCTGCAGAGGAGGACAGACCCAGATTCAGCCCCTTGAGTAATTTGGAGGTTTTCCTTTGGCAGCGCAGGTCTGCACTTGCCTTCATCAATATTAGCCTTAACTATTGCCAAGGGCAATAATTGGGGGGGGGGGAGGGGGGGGGGAGCAAATTAATCTTTCAAGTGTGTATGGGAGAAAAGGAGCTCAAGAGGTGTTCTCACAAGCAAGCCCTGTGCGGCTGCTTATTTCACAGAGCCAGCCTTTTCTCTATTCCTTGCTCCAATATTCCAGCACTAGTGTTTAAAACAGGAGCTAGAGAGGTGGCTGCAATCACACAGCAGGCTGCCTGCACCGGGCTGAAAATCTGCCTGAGACACCCTCTTCCCTCCCCTCTCCGCTTCTGTTCTTGCACTGGAGGAGGAGGAGAGCGATGCAGCTCCAGCGATGGCCTAAGCGGTGCTGACGATAGGCTGCATGTGAGGAAAAGCACAGATTATGTGATTTATGTTCGCAAGGTCAGGCTGGGAGGCAAGCAGCAGCCAGAAAGGCACAGCATGGGCCAGTAAATTGATCTGCCATGAATCGGAAAGCTAAAAGGACGCAGCTGAAATTTTCCAGGCAACCTGTTTTAGTGTCCTGTTGTTCCTAGATGGAGACTGTACTGCTGATGGCACTGCAGCACGTAGAGTTTATTGTGATCATCCTACAGTCTCCCTCATTACTTAAAACCAACCAAAGGGGGGGAAAAAAAAAACAACAAACTGACTCTTAAAAAAACCCAATTTCATAGACTGAGAATTTGTTTAATAGGGGAAGAGTTAAAAATGAACCCAGGATGGGGAAGCATCCTCTATTCTCTCTCCTTTTGTTTCAGTTTTGTCCGCTGCCTCTTTACATCTGGGGCTGGGTAGTGTGTGTGTGTGTGTGTGCACGCAACTGCTCATCACCTCCACCATCACAGTCTGCTCAGTGATGCCTTCAGCTCTTCTTCGCTGCTTTCCAAGCCTCCTGGTTTGAGAGGGAAACTGCTTATTCAATGTTGAGGGGAGATGATGGAAACTGCTTATTCAATGTTGAGGGGAGATGATGGCAAGTCCTAGCCACAACACCCTCCTAAGGTGTTGTGGCTAGGACTTGCCACACCTGCCAGACCCTGAAAGCTTTTCAGAAACGCACAAAGGAGGGCGACGCATAAAGCCCTGACCCCCACCTGGCCGGGCTCTCTCCCTACTCAGGGAGGCTTTTGCTGCGGCTGGTGGGGGAGAGGAGGAGATATGTGCTCTCGGTGCCTGTAGTGGCACTCCCTGCACTGGTTGAAGGTAGACTTGGTGGGCAATGGGGGGAATAAAAAAAAAAAATTACCAACTGTGTTTGTCAGGAGAAAAGCATGAAATAGGACACGGCTGAGCCCAGCTGAGAACAATGTTGAGTGCTTGTTCTGAGAAATGTGCTAGCAGTTGCCACACCGTATGTGCGGCACGCTGCTGTGGCCATTTTGTGATTGGCATAAAAAAAAAAAAAATCGCCTGGTATTTGGGGAAGGAGGAAAAATTGGGTTGTCCTGGTTCTCTCTTGTTTTCTGGAAGATATTTGTGGTTGCTGCTGGAAAAGAACCAATTTAAACTTGGGAATTTCTACCAGTGACTCAGTATGTATGAAATCATCCAGGATGCCATTTCCTACTTGCTTCCCGTTGCCTTCTACGCAAAGGTCTCTCCCCTATCTCTACTCCTTTAGGCCCTTGGCAAAATTACGCTCCTTCCTCTCTTGACCCTCACACCTTCTATTTAGGCAGCCCTACCTTCATATAGCCCGTCTCCTTAGGTGGCTGTACCTTTGTTTCCCCTCTTTCCTCACACCCATGAATATACAGATGATTATCCATCCTGGGTTGTTACCTGGAGAGACCTAGGTAATATACCACGTACGTCCTGTGGACCATGAAGTGCTAAGCGTCTCCAAAAATTGGTTGTGAGTGCTCTTGAGAAACAGAAAATGCAGGCAAAGCTAGAGAGATGTTCCCAGTGCTGCAAAAGGACTGGATCAGATGTGTATAGCAAACAGAGATATTTTGGGGCTTTTTTTTTTTTTAACAATTATAAGGGCACTTTCTACTTGTCCCAGGCGCCTTCCTGACCCTGTGCTTTCCAGCACTTCAGGCAATGTGGCTTTTTCTGGTGAAAACTCACTTAGTGAGAAGTACAAAATAAGAAAAGCACTTGCTCCCCCCTCGGCTGCAGTCAGAGCCGGTACCTCCCTGCAGATGTGGTTACACACCGGCACTGGTTCCAGCAGACAACAGGAATAAAAGCTTAAACGCTACAGAGTGATAGGGGTGCATCTTGCAAGTTATTCAGCAGCAGGTGTAGTAACCTTTGAGTTACAGACAGGGAAACATCTTGTTAGGCTGGGGAAGGGAGGCACTGAAAAAGTGAATCTAATAAACAGACACCTTAAAGGCTACAGCCGTTTTGAAACCCTCCAAGTAATCATGTAATAAACTCTGCCCCCCTGAGCTGTTTGTCGTTGGTTTCTCTGGCATCAGATTCATCCTGTGTTAGAGAACCTTAGTGGAAAAACACATTTACACCCGCATGTTCTCACTCAAGATGAAGATGTCTACCTGTGGGCAAAACATCACCTTTTTAATTAGCATTCTAATTTCCTCTGCACTTTAGAAATATCCTAGATGCTCGTTAGCGGAAGAGAAACCCACCACCTGCAAAGAGCACAAGGCAGCGCTTGGGCTGCTGGAGCTGTGAGCTGCCTGGTCCCTGGGGTGATGCGTGTTTAATATATTTGTGTGGCTTTTGTAAGAGACGTGGTACAGGTTGCCTTGGAATTGTTTTATAAGAGGTTGCCAACTTACTGTTTCTGAAAAACTACTATTTCAAGTGGCTGACAAAGAGGCCTGGTACAGGAAGGCTTACAGGTATTTAATATTAATAAGCTCTCTAGGGATTTAACAAAGATGGCAGAATTTCTGGAACAGCAATTGCTGTTCTTGTATGTACACCTCTATAAATAGATTGAGATGAATTTTACATATGTATTTTTTGTGTGTAGATACTATTCTCTCATGGAACACAAAGAGAAGTAAGCAGCAAACTCCACTTCTGGTTCTTTTTTTCATTTGTATGTCCTTGTCCTTGGTTATTCAATATCTGTATTAAAGCATGCCCTGTCCATCAACTCAATCAGTAATGGGCATCTGCTCCACAGGCATTTTTTTGAAGCTTAGGTTCATAGTGTTTTCAAGAGACCTTGAGATCCTCTGGCCAATGGTGCTACAAGAACACAATAATACTCTTTGAATACATATGCTTCCTTTAATTCTCCCTACTTCCCAGCATCTCCTCTGGTTTTTATCTCCAGTTCTCCGTTGTTTTCCAGGGAGTGGCACTTAACTCACAGTGTAGGGCCAGACACCAAATCCTAGTGGCTCACAAGTTTAGTGGAGAAGTGATTGATTGCTTCCAGGATGGATGATGGATACCAGAATGGCTGAAGATACAAGGCTGTGGGAAGGACTCAATAAACAGTTAATGTTTGAAGGGGAGGAGTGGCGATAGCAGAAAAACACTGGAAGAGCTGCAGAAGACAATGTCACTGGTAGATGGGAAGTTATCTGAGTTAAAAGCTAAAAATCTGGTTCTTAAGCATGTTGGGATACATTTTATGGGTTCCAGGTACACCCTGTTGCAGTTGGAGGCTGTGCATGTGCTGGGTTGGTCTGGAGAGCCCTTGAGACTAAGCTCAGTATAGAAATCTCCAAAACACTGGTGAAACACTTGAATAGCTGTGCTGTGTTGATCTACACCTCCTGCATTTAAATAAATAAAATTGCTGACTATCAGGGAAACTTCTCCAATTCATTTGTGGAGAAAAATTTAGAGAACCACTGTCCCAGCTGATGAGAGTCTGTGTTTGAATTCCTTGGTAGATTGCTAGGCTGAGACCCGCTGCGTTGCTCTGTGGGACCCTTAGCTCTCACATTGTCTGCTTTGTGTCTGCTCTCCCTAGGACCTGGAAGAATGCCCAGCTGGGAGAAGCCATGATCGAGAGCCTGGAAGCCCAAGGACTGCAGCTGGCCAAGGAAAAACAGGAGTATTTGGGTAGGAAACTCTTACTTCCAAAAGCCATAAACCCCAAAATAGCCATTTTGCTTTTCTGGAGTTGTCCGTGTGGTCAAGCCAAGCACCTACAGGTGTTTACTATTGTCTCTTACTGGATGAAGGTTTAGAGTAGTCAGCAGCTGAAATTCAGGTTTTGAAAGGAGTCAAAACATGAAAATATTAAGGTATGATCTGGACATCTATGTGGAGCATGGAAGGAAGAACGTGTCTTGGCCAGTGTGCTGCAGTCCCCCAGCTTCATATGGCTGGACTGTACAAACGTTTGCTGCCCCTGAGAAGTTTGGATGTGCTGATTTCAGCTGCTCACCAGGCAAACAGCCAATGCCTTTGTCTCCCTCAATCACGCAGGACTGGTATTTCTGAAGCTGATCACAGCTTTTCATGCATGGGCTTTCCTCTCCTAGCTGTTTTTTGGTCTTACTTTGCTTAGTCTTTGTCTGCATTTGCCCACACTGTTCACATTGAAAGTGGGACCATTTACATGGGCTTGTGTGAGGTATCTAAGAACAATGGCTAATTTGTCATTGCTCTCACCAAAGGCAGTGGAGAGAGAGAGCAGCTGCCCCAGATGAACATATAATAATTTAAGTTGGAAGACACTTCTGGAAGTTATCTAGCCCAATTCCCTACTCATAAACCAGCTTCTGGATGGCAGTACCTTGGGTGCTCTGACTGCCTTGGGAGGTCCAGCTGTCTCTTCCCCACATTGCCTATAGCAAGGTCAAGGCAGAGTTGCCTTTTTAACCCAGATGCCTCCTAAATTAGAGCATTCGCCAAGGTTTAAGGTCTCTTCTGACCTAAGGTCTGCTAGTGACACATGTGAGCCCTGTGAGTTGTCTGGACAGTCATCTGCATTAGACAAGCTAGCAGCAATTTTGGGTGCTTCAGGTTGGTGATGCCTTGAGCAGGGGCTCATGGTATCTACCCCTAATCATCAAGCCACTGGAGGAATCTTGAAGAGCCTTTTGCATTTCAGCATCCATGCTGATCAGGTGTGATCTCAGTATATGGTCTCACACGTAGCAGTGACCATTGTTCAAGTATCAAGGCATGTTCATGCTGGCCATCTAAGCGCCATTCGCATGTGTGAGCTGATGGATGGGCTCATCTGTGAGGCAGGTGGGGAGGAGTGGTTCCACACCTGACAAAGGGATAACAGGGAGCACTGAGAGGAGGACCTAGAGAGGCAGAACAAAAATTAGAAACAGGAAACTTTTGTCAAAACATTTTGCAACCACCAGAGCGGACTAAATAGCCTAAGAGACTTAAGAGGGCCACAGGGCAATAAAAGACAAGGGGGTGGAGGAATAGCCATTCTGTGGCAAACGGGAGATATTTGGAATAGAAAATATATATTTCACTGGGTTCTTTGGTCCATGACAAGAACATTCAGAGCTGGTCAATTGTCACAGTTGGTTACTTTCTTTTGACAGCAATTGTCTATTTATTCCTATATAACTGAAGGTAGGGCTAATGAGGCAGAAGCCTCAGCAATGACCTGTGTCTGTCCTGTAGTTAAGCTTTGAGGTCAGGCACTGCTCCTGGCAGCAGGTCAAGGCTATCTGGAGGAAGCAAACACTGCTGTGAGGAATTCCCTGAATCCCCCCAGAGTTACTTTCCACTTACCCCCCACCCAGCTGGGATCCAAGTTTCTCTCTCAGGGTGGGACTTTGCAGAAAAGAGCATTTTTTTTAGCATCTTTCTTACGAGGAAAGGCTGAGGGACTTGGGGCTTTTTAGTCTACAGAAAAGAAGACTGATGGGGGATCTTATCAATACTTATAAACACTTAAAGGGAGGGTGCCAGGGGGATGAGAACAGTCTTTCTTCAGTGGTGCCCACTGATAGAACAAGAGGTAACAGGCACCAACTTGAGCATAGGAAGTTCTATCTAAACAAGAGAAGGAACTTGTTTACTTTGAGGGTGGCAGAGTGCTGGAACAGGCTGCCCAGAGAGGTGGTGGAGTCTCCCACTCTGGAGACATTCAAAACCCACCTGGACGCCGTCCTGTGCAACCTGCTGTTGGTGAACCTGCCAGAGCAGGGGGGGTTGGACTAGATGATCTCCAGAGGTCCCTTCCAACCCTGACTATTCTGTGAGTCTGTGAAGCCCATCAAACCCTGGGCTTGGCCCCTCCAGGAGGGGCAGAAGAGGGAAGGTGGAAGAGCATTTCCATAGTTACAGTGCGGCTATGCTGGGTCCTGGCAAGGAGGAAGAGGGTGAGAGAAGGAAGGAAAGACAGCAGTGCTTGTCAGCAGAGCTTTAGTAACATAACATTATTGCTCTGGCTCCAGGAGCACTGTGTGGGCAGGAGGTAGAGGTCTGTGTTCCTCCTAGTGGTAGTAATCTGTCAGCAGTAATAATCCCTTCAGGTCCCCATTTTAAAGGGCCTGAGGAGTCCTTTATAGCATACTCCTCACCTGATATGGGAAAGGCTTAATCGTGAGGTGATTCAGTGAATTTGCCCGTGCTCACAGGGCAGCTGGTTGGCAGAGCTGAGAGCTAAACCCTGGGCTTAACTATGAGGAAGGTGTTTCTGTCTAGTTTCCTGTAAGCATGACTAAGAGCTGCCTAAGGCAGAGCCTCTGCTTAAGGTTAGAGTGTAGGACATCATAGGTACATCAGGTCACAGTGTAAGCATCAGAGCAGAGTCTCTGGTGAGCATGTGTCCTTCTCAGTAGACAAGAGCAATGGATGTGAGACCCCACCTGGAGTACTACATCTAATTCTGGAGTCCTCAGCACAGGAAAGACATGGACTTGTTGGAGTGGGTCCAGAGGAGGGTCACAAAAATTATCAGAGGGCTGGAGCACCTCTCCTATGGGGACAAGCTGAGGGAGTTGGGGTCGTTCAGCCTGGAGAAGAGAAGGCTCTGGGGAGACCTGATTGCAGCTTTTCAGTACTTAAAGGGGGCCATCAGGAAAGATGGGGACAAACTTTTTAGCAGGGCCTGTTGCAATAGAACAAGGGGTAATGTCTTTAAACTAAAAGAGGGGAGATTTAGACTAGATATTAAGAAAAAATATTTACAATGAGAGTGGTGAAACAATGTAACAGGTTGCCCAGAGAGGTGGTAGATGCCCCATCTCTGGAAACATCCAAGGTCAGGTTGGACGGGGCTCTGAGCAACCTGATGTAGTTGAAGATGGTCCCTGCTTATTGCAGGGGGGGTGGACTAGATGACCTTTAAAGGTCCCCTCCAACCCAAACTATTCTAGGATTCTACGTTGAGAGGAAGTATTCCTCACAGCTAAAAGTTTTGTGGCTAAAGTTGGGGATTGATTTCTGGGCTTGGCTGGAACATCCAAAGGTGACAACAGGGAGCTGGCAGTGACACCCAGGGTGCTGAAGGGAGAGGGTGATGTGCTAGGTGGGTAGGGATGGGGCGCTGAGCTGCAGGAGGAGAACTGACTGCTGCTACACAGCGTGTGACCCTGTGCACCCACTTAACCTTTCTGTGCCTTTGCTTCCTCGTGTGTGAAGCAGAGATAAGGTTATTTTCCGGATCCAGCTAGAGGATGGCGAAGGTTAGTTTGTTAAAGCTCTTTAAGAACATTGAGAGGAACCCTTAGAAGCAGTACACAGCAATATGGTTGTTTAGTTTATTAAGTTATTTGGCAGGAGGGAAATTACAGAACATCCCATTAGTGTCATGTCAGCCTTCGGAGCCTCCCAGACAGATGCCTGCAGAGCAATAGGGAACGCTACGTTTTCAAGCTCCAGTCAACGTTTCATCCTCATAAATATCCCCGGGATATAAATTGCTTTTCTCTGCATTTGGCCTTTGTGTGTGTGTTTGCAGATAAGCTAATGGAAGAAACAGAAGAGCTGTGTCTGCAGAGGGAGCAAAAAGAGGTGAGCGTTCATCACAAGCCAATTTCCTTCAACTTCCCTGTGGCAGGACTGGGAGGGTGGGAGTTGTTAGTTTGAGAACACAACCGGTTTCATGGAGGGAGGCTGCGGAGCCAAAAGAGTCTCCAGCCAACTGTTGGGCCCTGGGGATAAAGAAAGGAATAAGAGTTGTGCCATGGGATGAGTCCTGGAGGTGTATCCCTGCTCCCCTTCCCAGGCACTTTCTACGCAGTGTGCTTGTGATTATGTCTCCAGGAGGACCAGGGAGGAAGTTCAGATCAAATTCATATTCACTGGGTTGAATTAAACACTTGTTATTGGGCAGATTCAAGAGGACTCTGGCAATCAATGCGTCTGTCTCCAGAGTGTGAAAGCAAACAAACGGACCTGACATTGTTCTAGTGTAGAGATACTGTAGTGAGAAACAAGGAGCAGCAAAAAGCAATGTGGTTTGTTCTTTGGACAGAGCAGAGATGGGGGGAATAAACGTTGCGCTAGGGGAAGCCCAAGACAGCACTCCCTTAGATGCAATTATTGTGCCTTAATTTATCAAGTTTATTATTGTTTTCCAAACTATTCCAAACCTATTTTTGCTTAATAGAAGTAGTTCATTCTCATATTTATACCAATCTATACCAGTTTTTATAGCCCCATCATAAAGTTATTGCAACGTAGCTTTGCAAATGGGTTGTCCTATGACACAGTAGGAAATCCCGCATGGATGTAGATCCACCAGATCGCAATCTTGCAAACTGCCACGTGCTCTCTTCTCCAGTTAATCCAAAATGACTGTTGCCCCTTGTTAGCAAAAGACAGCAATGCTGACTGAGGCTTCTCAGCCCTATGTTTTTCCTGTGTACGTTTCTGAAGAGTTAAAGTCCAAAGGCGGTTTGGATGCTCCTTTAGGGCTAAGCTGCTTCTGCTTTTGGAGGGAGACATCCCTTTCTGGTGAGGTAGCCTGCTGCACAACCCACAGCCATAGGGAGGGAAAAGCCCTTGTGCAAAGACCCTGGAACAAATCTCTCTCTGCTCTTACAAAGCTCTGTGTGGTACCTCCATTGCCCACAAAGAGCAGATGGGGCCGGGTTAGTTTGAAGGAGTTTGTTACTGATGAATATATAACTCACTGAGCTGCGGCGATCTCGCCCACTGTGAGCCTTGAAGGCTTCAGAGCAGTATGTTGGGAAAGCAGCTTGAACCACGTATCTATGCCACGGAACAAGAGTCTTATTATGAATTTATCTGGTGTCAGCGCTGCCTTGCGACCTGCCTGGGCCTGCGGCAGATCTGCCTCACAGCTAAGGCTGCAAGGGGACCCGACCAGCAGCTGGACCCTCGCTGTACTTTGTCCTTGTCTCCCTCCATCTGCAGTAGGTCTCAGTACAACTGCTTCTTCTAGACTAGGGGAAGAGACTTGCTGCACTGCTTGAGGGACAGCTTGTGGTGTTCAGTGCTCTTTAAGCATGGGTTTCTTAGCGTAAAGACAGCGAGAGGCTGTGCAAAGGTGTAACTGTGCTGTTTGTGTTTTTTCTGTCCCGGTGGGGATGGGAAGCAAGGCTGAGCTAGTAGAAGTATCACACTTCAGGTGCAGCAGTGCTGGGGTTGTCACATTCCTGTCCGGGCTTCTGTACCTGTCCATGTGGGTGCCTGGAAATGGTACGTGCATATTGAGTCCAGCTTTCCCAGGGAGCTTTGGACCCGCTGTATATGTGCAGCAGAGCTGATCTGTGCAGGGAGCATGTCTGGGATTTCCAGGTGCCTGGTAACCTGTCTGGGACTTCTGGATATCCAGAAATCCTCCACTGACCTTCAATCCCTTTTAATTGCCCCTGGACAAAAGTGTGGTGGAGTCAGACACCCCATGGCTCTACGTAGCTCAGGTTAAAAGTCCCAGGCATTGGTAACAGGGAAGGCTTTCCTAACTGTAAGCATGTCAGTCAAGTACATCCCTGTCTTCTCTTTCGGTCCAGGAACTCGAGCGTCTGAACCAGGTCCTGGAAGCAGAGAAGCACCGGTTTGAAGAGGTGGTACGGGAGCTGCGGCTGGAGCAGGAACAGATCAGACGGTAAGGCGGCAAACTGGCACGTGGCAGGAAGAGGACATCAACTCCCACACTGAGCAGAAGTGCTGCAGTGGTGGTGAATCAAAACAGTTCGTAAAATCCACCTATTTCGTGCATGTAGGAAGGAGATAAATGCTATATTGACTGAAACAGGAACCGTTGAGATGTGTTTACCTGCATTTGCTATCAGTTGTGTGACCAATAAAATCTAGCTTTGTTTCATTTTGCATCCGGGGCTCCAGCAACTTCATTTTCAAAGGGCTGGGACGTGAACAAGCCCCAGATTAGTCAGGGTAGCACGGCAACAGACAAGTATTAGAGGATTTCAGGGAGGCAATTTGTTGATTGACTGACCAGCCATGTGGGCTCCAGGCGTTTGAATCTGGTTTTCCACCATTAGCTGAACGACACTGGGTGGATGACGAAGTTGCCTCACCAGCGATGATTTTGTCATTTTAAGAGTTATACTATGCAAAGTATGAACAGCAAATGTATTTACAAAGGGAAAGATCCAAGTACTTTGCCCTGAGTGTTGAAAGGGCATAAAGGGCATGTTTTGCCATTGCCATCTTTTTTTTTTTTTTCCTTTTCTCTCCCATCTCAGAAAAGTCAGTGTGATTTTTGGCAAACCATTTTTGTTTTCATAGAACTACACCTGCTCAGATGTGACTGCCCTGTCCGAGCTCTTCCAGTTGCAGCCATGGCCCTGCCCTTGCTAAAGCAGCACACTAACAGTTGGCTTTGTTTTGACGATCAGGAGGCACAGAAAAGTTCCTGGACACCCATAGTGTGTTCAAGATGTGATACTTCCTGGCAAGCTCCTGACTCTCCAGGGCTGCTTGTAGCAACCACCGGTCGCAGGTCCTGCACTGAGATGCACAGCCTGCGCGGTCTGAGCGGGGGCTGTGGGGCTAGTGTTCCCCTGCAATAGCTGTCACCCTTTTTGCTTCTTTAGGGAGCTAGAGCTCACAGCCCGCTCCCTTAAAGGAGTGGAGGAAGAAAAGAAAGAGTTGCGAAGCCTGACACAGTCCTTACAGAAAACCCTAGAGGTGAGTGACCACTTCTCCCCTCTGAGTGACAGCATTTTGGGAATGATCCATGAGAACTGACCAGGGTTAAAAGCAATGCTGTCCCACGGAATGAATCTAACAGCTGTTAGTGTTGGAGTTAAGCCCCATGCGGATGGAAAGATTCATTCAGTAGCTGGTATGAAGGCCAAAATCCCCTGCAGAAAAGGACTAGAAGTCACACGGAGCCCAGCAGAACCAAACTTTTTTCAGAAGCGCCAGGTCATGTGATGTAGGGTGACAACCATAAACTGCAGTTTGGGAAGCTCAGGTTGAACACTAGGGAGAGATTTTTCACCAGACAGGTAGGGCTGACCTTGCAGGCACTGGGAGAGCCTGAGTAATCTCCATCCTGGAAGGTTTTCACAATTTGATCGCAGAAAGCCACAGCTGACCATATCTTGCTGTGTTGACAGACCTGCTCTGAACAGGAGGTTGGACTGAAGCCTACCAGAGGTCTGTTCCAGCCAACATGGCTAGAATTCTGTGGTAGCTTTCTGTTTATTACTTTTTAAGCTGTAACTCCCTAAGTCCTGGTGGAAAGCAGAGCAGCATAGAGGCGTTCCTTGTTCACAGAAGGGAGCATGATTCCTAGGGAATCGTGTACCACAATGAGAATTTAGGAAACAAGGTGTTGACGCATTAAAGCCTTTCTTTACTTGGTATCACTCTGGTGGATTGGTGGAAGGTGGCCTTTCTAAATGTATATAACTTGTGAAATTTCCACGCAGCTGGCCTGCTGAAACCTCAATATCATCCTTAATGTTCATGCCATATCCTGCAAATTTATCCAAAAATCTGTTGCTGGTGTTTCTTTGAACTCTCCTCCTTGCTCACGGTTATGGGTGTGAAAAAAGAACTGGAAAGTTAGGGAAGGAGCATTCATGCTCTACTTGCACGATGGACTGAACACTTCACAGGAAAACAGCATGATGTGCCCTATCGCCCCGTAGGTAGAAGTACCACAGCAGGGATGCCTCTAGTTCACTCTGAGGAGCAAGGTGAGGAGACACCTGAAGGGAGGAGGAGGGAAAGCGGGGAAGCTGCCCACATTGGTGGTGCACTAGAGAAGCACAGGGCTCCAGTCCCTGAGCTGGGTCCTCACAGAATCACAGAATGGTCAGGGTTGGAAGGGACCTCTGGAGATCATCTAGTCCGACCCCCAACAAGCATATCTCACGAGCATATCACATCAAAGGAGCCTCCAAATTCTCATCCTCTTGCATAGTGAAGTCTATGAGGGAGGCTTGCTCCTCAAGAGGCATATTTTGTTTCTCCTGTTTTTAACCTGAATGAGGAATGTGGATGTAAGGATGGAGGTACTCGATAGGGAGGAGCCAGGCAGAAACAGGAGCAGGAATTTTAGACTTGGCTGATACTCACAACCTCTGCCCTTCTTCAAGGAGCTCTCCCTGGAAAAGCAGCAAATGATGGAGATGTTGGAAGAAAATGAGAGCCAGCTCCCACCTCCAACCAGCCCCAGCAAGGAGCAAAGCCCCAGCTGGGGACTGCACTGCAGCCTGCGACAGATTGAAGAGAAGATGCAGCAACTTCTGGAGGAGAAACTCCTGGCAGAGAAGAGGTGAAGTGGGGGCAGGGGCTCTTGCAGTGATGCCAGAGATGGGGTTATGGGACAAGATGCCATCCAGTGTGAAGAGGGTGGTGGGAAAAGAGGAAGTTTTCCCCCTTGCAGGTGGGAGGCAATCTGAAAGGGTATGGCTAAATATTTCCAGGCTTAAAATTAAGATGCCTTCAAAACTGTTCCCCTGTTTATCCCGAGACCTGCAGAGAGGCAAGAGCATTTATAATTTCCATTCTTGGGTGCAGTAAAGGGAAGAGGACACTTCTGCCCTGCTCAGGCTTAGTGGTGCCAAATGACGTGGCTGTCTGCTGACTTGCTTTTTGGTTGCCAAAACAAGACAAGTCTGGAAGCTTGTCTGCTTCCCCTGGCAGGAGTTCAGGCTATAAACACTTCAGAGAGGATGGGCAGAGGGAGGCAGGGCAGCTGAACTCCTTGCTGCCGCTTGGGCCTGCTCCTTTCACATCAGGGCTAAGGCATGTGAATCCATCCGGTGTTCATGGTCTTGTGCATAAGAAGTATTTGGTGCCCCTCTTCTGGGGGCTGAGAATGTCCCATTAAAGAACAGTCCATCTGATTTTCTCCAGCGAGGCCCGTGTTATTGAAGTGCAGCACAGACAGTGCTCCTGTTAGTGCCACTTTGGTCAGGGCAGCCAGGTAGTTAAGCATGTCCCACCATGATACTGAGCCCCCTTCCTTCCTGTGAGTTGTGCTGGGGTGGGAATGGTCGTCCTCCTTTGCTGTGCCGTGCACCAGGATGAAGGAGAACGAGGAGCGGTCCCGAGCACTGGAGGAGGAGCGGGAGTTCTACTCTTCCCAGTCACAAGCACTGCAGAACTCGCTGTCGGAGCTGACTGCCGAGAAGCAGCAGACGGAGAGAGACCTCAAGGTATCCCCTGTGTATGTCGCATATTGCCGTCCCTGGGCCCAGAGGTCTCTCACTTTCCCTTTCAGTTCATCCCCTATTAAGTCAGGGACTTTAGTTTTATTTTGTTTTTATTTTGTGGTTGCAAATCTTCATTTGCTATGCTTCATGTCATACTAACACGTGAAGTTGCCGTGTTGTATCTATGTAGCACTACTATTTATTTTCTCATTCTGAGGCCTGATTAACCCATTCAGTAAAAGTCTTTTCATTTGCTACTGTGAAAGCTTTATCTAAAGATGGGGGGAGGAAAAAAAAAAGTAAAAGAATAAAGATTATCTCAAAGAAATGCTAGTATGGACATTGTAGAACTGAGCAGAAACCTTCCCTCCTCACTTGTGCTCAAAGAATCAATCTTAAGATTTGTAAATCTTCAGGAACCTCTGCGTGAGCTTGGGTTCACAAGCGGAGGAATGCAGGTGAGGTACCAGCCCTCCTTCATTATTGCAGTAATGGAAAATACCTTAATCTACACAAAGGCGATTGGACAAATTATACTATTTTATTATAAGGTAAAAGTTATGCTTATTATTAGCTGTTTGACACTCAACCTCCTTCTATGAGTATTTTGTCCAAAAAAAAATCCAAACCCAATTCTTCTTTTTCCTGCACCTCCAAAATTTTCTTACCCTGTAACCTTCCACTTGGCCAAACTAAAGCTAAGTTGACTTAAACTATATTAGATATTCTCATTTGCTAAGCTACTACTGATATCATCCTTTATTTCTAACTAACTTTTCTTGTGTTTCATTTCTGAAACTAAGTACTGTACACCCCTTTGTGGGAACTGACTGCCTTTATCTCAAGTCTGTCTCAGCTGGAAAGATGTCCTCTTGTTCCTGCTCAGCTGGAAGTGCTCACAGAAGCACAAATTCATGTGTTGAAATAACATCTCTGATTCCACATGGTTCATACAATGAGAGGGAAGCTGTGAAAATGAAAATCAGAGTAAAGGAGAATTACTAAAATAATCTTGACTTCAAATTCAGATTCTGTCTGAAGATGTGAGGAACCACTCTTGTGTTGTCTTACAATATTTTTACTCATTTTCCTTACTGTTGTCTCTTCATTTTCATCTGCTTGGTACCTCTTGTGAGTTAGCAGGATGGTTATTGACACACAAGCTGTTTTTCAGCAATGCTTATTCTCTTCCTCAGGCTGAGGTGAAGGTGCGCATGGATCTGGAGAAAAGACTGAGAGAAGCTGAGGAAGCATTGCAGAGCTTGGAGCAAGGCTTAAATTCTCTGGATTGCAACAAGGAGAAAGAGGAGAGGATGAAAGCAGATGTCAGCAACTTGAGAAGTAAGTCAGTCATCCGTCCTCTCTACTGATGAGCAAGCTCTGAGAGAGGAACTATTTCTACCTATCTTCCCAGACACAAAAAGAAGTTCCCAAATGAGCAAATCTGCACATAATGTGCATTCCAAATTCCTTGCATCTCAACTGCATCTTCCTTTTCAGGAGCCAGAATGCACTATGCAGGCCCTTGGTGTTTTGCCCTCAAAGCAGGGCAAAGTTATCCCAGCCCTCCTTGTTGAGTGGAAGACAAACCTAGGGACAGGGATGAGCAAATGCTTTCCAAAATGTCAAACAGGGAAGCTGTGGCAGAGCTGTAAAGACTGACTAGGTCTGAGTTAGAGAGAGTCTTCTGATACCCCTCAAAATAATCTTTTCTCAGCCTTGGTTACAAGGACATGAGCAGTTTAAGGAGCATCGTGGTTGCTGTAGCAACGTGCTGGTAGGTGACCCAGCAGGTGAAGTTTGGATCCTTACTCAGAGCTGAATCACTGCATCAGCCCAGTACTGCTGTGCTGAGATGACTACAGTCCACAGGTCAGGTGTAGGATTCAGGTGCCTCAGTTCATCCCTGTTTCTTTGCCCTCCCCCCCCCCCCCCCCCCCCTCTTTTTTTTTTATTTTTAATTGGACATTACCCTAGCATCCAGCTTGAGTCAGGTTTGGGAACCTCTCCCTCCTTCTTCATTGACCTTTGGTGTCTGCAGACACACACTCCTCTCTTCTGGCTGCTGCTGCACAGTATTTTCTTTCCCCTTCTTAAACATGTTCTCACAGAGGCGTTACCACCATCACTGATGGCCTTGGCCTTGGCCTTGGCCAGCAGTGGGTCAGTCCATCTTGGAGCTGGCTGGCATCAGCTCTATCAGACAAAGGGGAAGCTTCTAGCAGCTTCTCACAGAAGCCCCCTGTAGCCCCCCCTTGCCATGTAAACCCAATACAGCTGGTTAGACCATATGATATTCTGGAGCTTCATGGATTGTTACTAAGATCTAGGGAGGTGTCGAACGTCATTGCCTGGCTCAACTCCTCAGCGAGTGCAGTCCCTTGTGACTGGTTCATTGCTCGAAGTGTCTGTCCTGTCACCGCTCACAGTGGTGTCTTCTCCTCAGAGTTCTTTGAAGAGTGCATCCGCAATGCCGAGCTGGAGGCCAAGATGCCCGTGATCATGAAGAACTCTGTATACCTCCAAAAGGCTGCCACTCGTCGCATAAAGAGCTGTCGCTTCCACCGCCGGAGAACCAGTGTTTCATGGAATGACTGTAGGTATTGGGCAGCTTCTTACTCTATATCCTGTGGGGCCAGATATGTGCAGATGGGGCTGACAGAGCTGTAAGGTCTGAAAATGTGGTTCATTTCATATTTCCTAGTAGTAGAATGAAGCTACAGAGAAACCTGGAGCTTCCTTACCTAGGCAGCAGGCATTCAGTCTGTGTACTGGTCACCTGTCTCTTCATGTATGTTGAAAGGTAACTGCTGTGATGGTCCTGGGCCCCTAAAAACCCCATATGATCAAAGCTGACTTCATGTGAATGCTTAATCATAGACTAAGTTAGGTTGGAAGGGACACCTGGACATTGTCCAATCCAATCCAGTGCTCAGAGCAGCTACCTTCAAGGTTAGATCAGGTTCTGTGTAGAACCCTAAATTGGAGGCAGCTGTAAAGAAGAAAAGTGTGTTTCCACACTGTCAGCATTTTCCTCCTCTGAAAACAGTGAGGTGAAGCTGTCAGAATGCAATGGGTAGCTCATCCCTTGCCAGGTTCTCAGTCATGTTGATCGCATGGCTCGTGTGCTCTAGTGAAGCTTTGTCTTCAGTTTGTGTCGCTGACGGAGAGTGCTGACCTTTCTGTGCTGCTCTTGTTTCAGTGAAGCAGTCCCAGTCCTTCATCTACTCACACGCAGAAGCTGAAAACATTGAGGAGCTGAAAGAAGCAGCCAAAAGACTGAGCCGGGACCAGCACTTCAGGGAAACTCTCTATCAAATCATGAGGTCGCAAAAGAATTCTGCTTCAGGGGACAAAAAGTGACTCTTGTTGGGAGGGGGCTTCTGATCTCAACTTGCCATTCAGCTCCACAAAAGTTACGCCATCGGGCGCTAGGGTCAGAAGGGAGATTTGCCCCTTGGTGGGGAAAGCGGGGGAAAGTTGTGTGTAGGCAATTCCCTCAGTTTAGTGGCTTTGCTTTAGTTTGAATGCTCCCTCTAGTCTGGCAGACCTTCTCTGCTGATCACTCCAGATCTGTTTGCTTCAGCTGCTTATGTTAAGCCACGTTTTGGCAAGACACCACGGTCAGTGTTAAAGTGAACCACAGACCGTAGCTTAGGAAGTGCCTCTTCTTTCCTTTCCCGTCTAGTCTGTCTGCCAAACAGAAGTGCTCCTGCGAAAGCCCTTTATCAGCCTATGCTCCAGCTGGTGTAACCTCCCCAAGTCGGACACAGCTTACCCTGTTCTGCCTGATCCCCTCTAGGAAACAGCTTGCCGCACGCCTCCGGCCATCAGCACTTCGGTGGGGCACGTTTCCTGGCACACTTCCTGAAGGCCTCAGCAGTCCCAGCCTCCTAAGCACAGGCAATAATATCAAACACAGGGCAACCTCTTGATGCCACACCATTTCAAGCAAACAGTAGCAACACAAGGTGAAGACAACCTGAGGATGCTGTGCATTTGGGTCCGGGGAGGATCATGTGCAGAGAAGAGCTTATAGGTAACCTGGTGGCATCGATGCAAGCTGAAGGGAGGGATGCGTTGTGCTGACTGTGGGCAGAACATCCTGGGGTCACCTTTGCACTTTTTTTTTTTTTTTTTTTTTTTTTTTTTTTTTTGCATTGGGGCATCTGGCCGTGTCACTGCCAGAAGGAGGAGCAGAGCTATGTGCTGCAGAAGGTGTTGCCTAAAGGCAGATTCAGTCTGGAGGAGCCTCTGACTCAGCTCTGATGGCTTCCTCATCACCTCTGTAAAGTAAGCTGGAGGACAGGCGGGTGACTGTCCAGCAACAAAACCCACCACCACTTGGAGAATTAAACGTTGCCAGCAGCAAGGATGATGGAGGTGGGAAAGCCATCTCTGTACATGCTGCAGCGAATAGCCTGTGCCTAAGGCTTTGTTCTGCTCTCTACCAGTCCTCTTAATTGCAATCCAGGTTATCTCGGTCAAAATGGGCCCTTTAGCAAGTTAAGGCTGGATTGGGAGAGGCACTGTGGACAGCCTGTCCAGAGGTGAGCTTCTGGCTGGCCTCCGTCCCCTCCTGAGTGCTCACCGTGTGGTTATTGGGGAGGATTTGCCCTACATGTGGTCGTCTTATATGTTACAGGAGAGGAATCACTTTGTTGTGGAAACCTCGCAGCCTCTCCCACCTCCTTTAAGCAAGCAGCTGGCTGATAATGACCCACGCTACAGTCAGGGCACTGCGGGGCGCTTACAGAGCACACAGCCAGCACGCTCAGAGTGACGCCTTTATCTTTGTGGTACAAATCGGGAAGCAAAGGTATAAATGGTACAAAGGTGAATGAAGTTAGCAGCAGAGGTACAGTTAGGGCTCAGGGGCTCTTAAATGCAGATTCACTGGGGTTTTCGGGGCTGTACCCCTCATCAGTACATACGTCCAGGGACACCGGGGTAGCTGCTTACCTGCCCTGTGCAGACTGTGACGCTGTCTGGTCCCATGCTTTGACTTCTGGCCACCTAAGTCTTTTCCCTACCAATTCAGTGCTGTTTCTCGGGAGAAATTGGGGGTAAGGCAGGGAAGGGAGCCCTGGCTTGCCAGCCAGAGGAGAGGCATTGATGCTGGGCGGAGAAGCGTACTGGGAGGGTGTCATGCTCCTGGAGGGAGTCACTCTGATGTGCCCAGAGGAAAAAAATTGAAGCCACAGCCTGTACTTTCCATTTCAGACACTTACTGACCAGTATCCTTCTGCCAGGCGATGGGACGTCCAGCGCTGAAGGCTGACATTTTTGTGGTGACAGGTGATGCGATAGGAAAAAAGAATTTGCATCCCTCCTTAACATACCTGATCCTTTGTGGGTTGTTTTCCTACTCGTGCTTGTGTGCTAGAAAGCCACAAATGAATTCTTGCTCCTGCAAGGCTGAAGGGCTGTGGGAAAGCAATCCAGAGCTGGTTTTCCCCTTTACACTGTCCTCGCATCATCCCTGGCTGTTTTCCAGTTACAAGGTCTATATTATGCGATGCTGGAAAGGACAGAAAAAAGGACAGCCAGGGCGCATATCTGTAATTCAGGCAGTTAGGAAAATCACCCCGTGGCTTGTGAATGAAGCACCTTTGATCTATTACATCAAAAGCCACAATATCAGACTTTACAGAAGTATTGTACTCAGGAGGTAGCCACATCGGGTCTTCCTTTACTGTGCATATTGACAAGCAATAAATAAAAGTTTGCTGACATTACAGTGAATTCCTCTGTGTTCTTGATACACTGTCACTGAAATGATGCTAAATTGCCTCTGCAGGAGTTGAGACAAATCGTTGTGACATGCTCGTTTACCGCCAGTGTACTTCCTCTGCTTCACTGAGTAGTTGTGTTACGTGATGAATGTCACCTCTCAAAAGGACTGGCTGTATGTAAAATGGTTTCACCCTTGCTACCTACTTCCACTTTTGAAATGTGTATAAAGTTAAAGCCAGGGCATATCGAATCTAAAGAAGAAATCTCCCATTTGCTTACCCAAAGCCAGGTAACCACCAAAACATGCCCCAATCCACCTGGTATTAGTCCTGCAGAGGAATCTACTGTAAGGTCCCTGGCAGACTCAGCACGGAGCTGGGTCTACGCACTGTAGCATCTTAATTAAGTGACTGTCTCCTTATCCTGTTTGAAAGGACACAGAATTACTAATTTCAATATTATCTGTGTGTTTTTAATGCAATGCAGCAACAGGAAGATGGCTTAGGGAGCAACTCACCTTTGTTCAAATAACCTCCACTAGTAATCCTGGGTCAGATCACTTTCTCCTATTGGGAAAACAGGGAATGAGATGAGAACTGCCTCCACCAAGGAAAGTTCCCTAAATTGTTTCTTTGTGTCCAAGGATAGGAGATTATATAGGATGGTTTGCACCTCTAAGAGTTCTCTTCAGAAGTTGCAGAACAGCTAGACTGGCTCTGAAAAGCTTGTGGCCATTCTTCCCTCACCTCCACCTTCTGGCTATCATGTGGGAACTTCTCTTCCCACTGAAGACTTTCTCTGTTGTCCCCTTCAGAGACACTTTAAAATATGGTTTCATTTGCAGACACTACCAAATGTGAAGCCTGCTCATTCTCCTCTCTGTTGTCTTGCCGGCTTTTCACAGTGTGAACGGTGGCTCGTGCTAAGGTCAATTTAAGAGTTAATTATGTCCTCTACGTAAGATGCACGAAGTCTCCAGGCTGTTTCAGTCCCTGTTGTAGAAGAGTGGTTCCTGCTGAAGGACAGGGCTTTGGCTGCTCCCCTGGTGCTCAAAGCCCCAAGGCTTTGCTCTTGCACAGAAGTAAATGGCAGAGAAAGGAAGGGCAGCACCAGCTTTGCTGCCTCCAATATGCGCTGCTTCTAAAGCAGAGAAAGTGGACAAGAAATGGAAACTGCCCTCGGGGTCAGAAGTCACTCATAAAAGATAAACGGTCGCTGGCGCGTGATGTGCATTGCTGTGCACAGCACTCAAGGGACACAGGCTGGTAGCAATTTTCAACTACAGAGTATGGCTTTTTTTTTTTTTTTTTTTAGCCCAAGATGGTGGGCAGGCTTTCCGCTTAGGGCATTAGTGCATTTCTTTGGAGATAAGACGGTAGTTTTTCACAGAGATAGTCTGTTTTGAATGTTTTTCAATGCAGTCCCTTTTTGTGGTTACTGGAGGAGTAACAGTGCTGCTGTGACTGCAAAGGATGCCATTATTTCACTGTGACTGCAAAGGATGCCATTATTTCACTGTGACTGCAAAGGATGCCATTATTTCACTGTGCTGCTGTGACTGCAAAGGATGCCATTATTTTTAGCATCTTCCAACTGATACACTCAGCATAAGGATAATTATGTAGGTTTTCGCTGAGTCCCTGCACAATTTGTCATCCATCTATTCTGAGTGTGGCCATGAATTGGAGAAATGACTGAGCCAGAGAAACTGGCTGTAGTCAGTCACCCGAGAGCTGGGTCTGAGGTGGCCTGTCGGGGGGACAGTCACCATGAGTGGGGCCAGGTGGGACCATGAACTCGGCAACCGCTCGTGGTTCGTTGAAAAACCTGCCCACTGAGATAAGATCTCTTCTATAATAAGTAACTCGTTTGCTTCTTACTACAGGCTTAAGTCTAAAGCTGAAATGGAGAAAGATCCAATTGAGTAGTCAGTCAGGTCTCTGAGTCCTTTCTGCTCCTTTTTGCCATCAGTACCAAGTGCAGGACGCACTGTAGCGCTGGAACCAGCATCTCTTCTTTTTCAATGTTGGCAGATCTGGCACCTCAGAGGAAGAAAAACAATAAAGACTATTTTGTGGGGGTAGCAAAGGCACCTTCTGCTAATTCAGAGCTGTTCCAATAAATAACCTAGCACGGTCATGTGTTCTTACTTTGCCGTATTATGAAACTGCAAACTTTGCTATGCTTAAAATAAGTGAACTCAGCTTACCCTTGAGTTCATCTTGACTGCACACCTGCCTAAAACCTCTCTGTGGAAACCACCCAGAAGCAGAGGAACAGGTCCTCTCCTAGAGATGCTGCTCCCGTCGGTTTCTGGGGGCAGGATTAGGGATGGGGGCAATGGGATTAGGCCCTGTTCAAAAAAAGATGCTGGCTCTCAGTCCTGATGGAATTATGGCTGGAGACTTGTGCTGGAGTCACTGCTGAAAGCACAGCTGCAAACAGGGCAATAGCACATACGGCAGAGCTCTGTCTTTGGGTTCAGAAGCACTCAATGACCCTGGGTGACAGAGGCAGTCTGTGCTCTTAGTTAGGTGCACTCATCTCAGTGCTGTGTGAGGCAGCAAGAAGACAAAACCACATGGTAAGAAGGTGGGAATGCTGTGGCTCTTGTAGCAAGACAGAGGAGCAGGCTCACTGCAGAGATTGTCAGAGCGAATGGATTGTAAGTCACTTGGGAATAGCCGCTGCTCTCATCTCTCCTTTCCTTTCCTGATTCTGCCAGAGGCACAACATTCGTGCTTGCTGTAGGTGAGAAGGAGGTGAGAAGTCTTCACCAGGAACGCGATTGAAAGGTAGGAGTGCAGCAGATGCGATGAAAAGCTAGAGCACTGCTGATAGTGGGTTGGTGGGTTTAAAAAAACCAACCAAACAATAGTGTGTGCTATGGCAAGTGCATCTCAACAAGCAAAAGAAGGTGTCCTGTTTCTCAGTAAGCAAAAACCACCTCAAGTCCCAACTGGAGTCCTGTCCCAGGTGCTCAGAGAAAAGGGGTCTGCAGCCAAAGTGCTGTTTTTCTCTCCCTGACTTACTGCTGCTGAGCAGGACGGAGAGCGAGAAAACACAACCGAGCTTGCACTGGCATGGCCCAGCTGGGTTGCAGGGACGTGGCTTATGGTTGTTCTTCTTTGCGGGTAGCTGCGTGTATGCCGCAACTGCTCAGAGGGTCACACTTCTGCCAAATGGTGCTGGAAAGGTTTTGGGTATCTAAATGTTGACTGGAAGAGGCTGGAAATCCTCGCAGCTCTCAACGGACTTGGATGTTCAGAAACTCCTTTAGCCTGGAGCAGCAGCCCTCTAGATCCCTCTCTGATCAAGTGCATGGTACTTCAGAGAGATGCTGTGACCCATGAAGGGATGCGGGGAATAGCAGTGAATCCAGTGACTCTCTCTCTGCTTCTGATCCTGCTCCTAAATTTCTTGTGTTGTAGTTTCTCCCTGAACACAAATACAGAGCACGTGTGGTTTAATGTGAGGCTTATTTTAGATTTAGAGAAACAACATAGGCTCCCTGCGCAGGCAGAGCTGCCTTTCTTCCCTATATAAGAGGAATGTGGGCTTCAAAATGAAGACAGAAAATTCCCAGTCATTCAAAGGTACCTTGGATGGGTAAAATAAGCGCTCTGCTACAAGCACCCTGTCCGGCTCCCAAGCACAGCACATGGAGGATCCTGAGGCTGGCTGTCAGAGGAACCCCACCTGGGCTCTGCTTCGTTCCCAGACCAGGGCAGGAGAGAAGGAGGAGGGAGAACATTTGCTTTCCAGGTGAATTGGAAGGAAAGAGCAGACCTATCAGGGAAGCAAGGAATAGCCGTTGTGGATAGTGCCCTGCAAAGGAATAAAATGTCCTGATAATCTTCTGTTCCTTGTCCAGGCGGGAGGGAGGAGGCTTGAAATGTGTTAGTTCAGGCCTTGGTTCACGTGTGTTCCCTGTACCAGGAGTTTTGGTCCTGTCTGTACTTGAAGAAGGTCACAAAGTTCACACACAAACTGCTTTATATGAGGATCATCCTCTCCCTCTCTCTCTTCCCTCTGTCCAGCTCCAAATGCGAAGGACAAGCCAGCTTCTTCCCGCCTTTCCCTCCAGCCTTCTCCCTCACCTTTCCATTTGCTCTTCTTTGGCTAATTGTGGCTATCTTCTAGAGGTGGAAATTGGCATCACCCTGGCACACCAGGCTGGAGCCACGGGAGGATGGTGCTGCCCCAGGCGGAGGAGAAGCCCACCCCACCACGGTGGAGCTGGGGAGCTGCTCCCCTTGCAGAGTGCAAAGGAGGTGAGATGTGGCCTGCAGACGATCGTAGCTGCTCATGCCTTTTTCATAACGCCAGCTTTCTGTCTAGAAAATATTATTCAGCCTACTTGCAAAGTCTTTCAGACTTGAGCGTTTCATGCAGAAAATGCGTAGAGATGGGCAGCGAACACCCCGGGCTGTTAACCAGGCACCTTCCTTCCCTTCACAGCCCACCTCAAACGCGGCTTTGGGCCACGTCCTGTGGTTGCAAAGGTGGTTAAAGAGGTGCCTGGTCTCCCCTCACCTCACACCTGGCAGTGGGGACCTTGTGGGGGTCTGTGTGGCAGGTCCTGTCCCAGTCCGTTTCCCAGGGGTGAGGAGCAGGCCGAGGAACCAGTGCCTGTGCCAAAGCAGTCCAAGCCTTGGCTGGGAGGCGCAGGGGGCCTGTGCTTTAGCGAGTCTGCTGGCACCTTGTGTCCCTTGCAAGCTGCTAACAAGCACTGGGTCCGACTCACCTTCACACCCACCGCGTATCCACACACATACATACATACATATGTGTGCACACACGCACAGATATATACACACAGACACGCATATATAGAAGGATGATGTGTACTAAATGTATATCTCAACAGACACGCATATATAGAAGGATGATGTGTACTAAATGTATATCTCAAACCTGTTATCTGTCAAGAGAAATACTTCCCTGATGAGTTTTTTTTTTTTCAAATATTTTTTGTCTTGCCTGAAAATAATTTGCCAGAAAATAATTTATGACTTTTCCTCTGATTTTCTCTCCTTGTGGGCAGAGAGCAGACCGGAAACGTTTACCTTCAGGTGAAATACGGTGTGCTTTATAACTGAAGGTCACCCTGGAGGCTGTGTCTCAACCGTAGCTGCCATTGCCAGACACATGGAGAAAGCAGCATGTGGACAAAGAGCCCTGGCAAGGACAACAGCCTGTTAATCATGTAGGGACGTTTCTGCTTCTCCACCCCACAGCAACCAGGTCGATTTTTCCAAGTTTTTCAGCAACCTGCTCAAGATGTGCAGCCAAGCATCTTTCCAGCTCCCCTGGGTGAGGGTCAGTGGCAGCAGCCCCCCGCGTCGGTGAAGGGGGTAATAAGTCTGTCCCAGAGCAGGGGCATGAGGCTCGGGGCTAACGTGGGTTTTGAGGTTCATGTGTGGGGAGCCTGGTGTATCCTTTTTTCCTTCTGCTGTCTTTCTCTGGATAAATAGGCTGAAATGATGAGGGCTATAAAACTAGCACATTTCCTAGCGCTAGCATCATGTAAATAAGTCAGGTCAGGCAGCTGGCGTGCCAGAAATTTCCTCACCATTTTCCTATCTGCACGACTTAACAAAATACAATGACTTCCTAACAGCCCTGGAAACGCATCCCTCTTACATGCAGCGGGGATGCTTTAAATATCTCTGAACGTCATGGAAAAGAAAACAAGTAACGGTTTACCCTTGGAGAAGTTGGGGGGGGGGGGTGTCCCAGACAGGGGGCTGATGGGAGGGAGCCGCTGAGTCCCTGTAGCTGCAGTGCAGCAAGGAAGAGGTGGTGTCATAAAGAAAGATTTCCTGACTTAAGACACTGTGAATACATTTGAATTACTTTGCTGAATAACTGGCTTGCACTTACTACTGCTGTAATGGGATAGCCAGAGAAGCAGAAGCCATGGCTGCTTCTGCAGCAGGAGACATAAATTATGGAGGAAGGAGGACGTGCTGTATAAGGTCAGGAGAGAGTGGGATGGACAGGACTATATTCCGCTTTTTCTCTGCCTGTCCAGGTGATGTTTGCCATGCCGGGGTGTGAGTTCCCAAGGTAACATGAAATGAATCCTGTCTCCTTTCTAAGAAGAACTGGTTCGGTATTTGCCATCCCTGCAGCCCCGATACCACAGCCTGCCACATTACGGATGCTAATTACAGTAGCAAGGTCATGACTTCAGCTGTTTTTCTGGAGTCTGTGTGTGGAGAAATGTGAATTATACACAAGCAGGATGCGGGTACTCATCTCTGGATGGACAGCTGTACCAAAGATAAATCAGATTTTATTTTATGGAATCTCCTCTCTCCTTAATCTTCAGAGATTTATCGAAAAGCTTAAGGTTAGGAAAGACCACTACGGACTCTAATCTCTTTTCCAGTCTGCCACAGACAAGTACACTTCACCTACTTACCACTGGGTGATTTTTAGTGTTGTTCTAATCTATGGCGAGAAAATCTTGGGAACAGGATCCGCATCACGTTGTCTCTGGCACTTACTGGGGATTTCCCCACCTGCATTAATGCTGCCTGCACCAACTCACGCCTAAACGCGCACCAGCATGGACCCTCCAGGAGGTGCTTGGGAGCAGCAGACGGCTGGGGAGCGTGTGGGCTGGCAGACCTCCACAGCTTGGCTGTGTGCGGAGGGCTGGAAGGCAGAAAGAGGTCCCCAGGGGAAACCTGGCAAACCCAGCTGGCAGCACCGGGGCAAGGGGAGGAGAGGAACCGAGGTGCTTGGTGAGGGAGCCCATCGCACACAGCAGGAAGGATCTTCAGGCCACACCATTTTTCACGGAGCTGGCACCACTAATACGGAAAAGAAGGAAAGCAGTGACTGGCCCAGGCTCCTTACACTCACTGCTGGAGGGGTTGTTTAATGACGTACATTTGCCAAGGGCTGTTTGTATCTAAACACATATAGACTGTTTTTTTCAGGAAGATGTATTGTTGTCCAGGCTGGTTGCTGTAGCCTTTGGAGGCTGAGGGATGGTGAATCCACTGGAAGGGATGATCCTGTTCTTGGTGGCTACGCTGTCAGCTGGAGCATGGTGAAGATGTAGAGAAGTCATGAGTAAAGTCTACTGGTAGGGAAGAGGCGAAGCTCAATGAAATGGGAAAACTAGTCCAGGCAGAGGTGCCAGGCTGGAGCTTTGTGGGAAGAGAAGGCAGCTCATGCCATCCCCCAGCTGACCTGGTGAACATGCGTAGCCATCGCCCTTCCTTGTGAGCAGTTTGTAACTTGGCCAGAACAAGTTCTGGGGTACGTACCCAGCTGTGGCCCTGAGCCGTATCCCTGTGGAGAGAAGCACGCAAAGGGCTTAATTTCCACGTGGTTAAAAGGGTCCCTTGCGCATCCATGCTCTAGAGCTGAGCTTTGGTTTTATGAAGGGGTTGTCCAGCTTTCTGCTATGGCCAAAGTGACTTTGAGGCTTGGGCTGTGGTGGCTGCAGGAACCGCAGCTGTGGGAGGGATGCTGAGGAGACAGAGCCCCCGGCAAGCTGCAAGGCAGACAGCTCTCAAACGCAAGTTCCCCTGTCTCTGGTCTTGAGTCACTTAATGGAAAGATGGATCTTTTTTCCTAATTAAGAACAACATAGAAATATATGTAATGTCAGATTTCCCCAAAGGTGCAGAGAAATGCAGGTGGGAAAGGGAGGGAAGCTGAGAACCAGCAGCCAACTGGAAAATTCAAAGCTTTATTAGCGCTCCATTTTCCTCATGGAGCACCGTGGTGTTTTGTCATCTTCTCCTGAGATAAGAGATGAGAGAAAGGACCTTTATTTGCAGCTAGCTCATCCAGGCCCCTTGCAGGGCAGGTGGGTTACTTATTCCACCTGCCAGTCCTGCCTGTAGTTTGTTTGACTGTATCTCCATGTCTCTGCTGTGCTGTTGGAGGCGGGTGTGTGGAAAGGGCACCAATGTCTGTGCCCTGCCCCAGGAGGATGAACAGCTCACACGTAACCTCAGTGAGCACCTCTGTGGGGTACACACTCTCTTTGGACGCAACACGTTCAACTCAAAAAGCTTCAGCTTACCAACCTGCCCACCTAGCTTGCTTTCCTAAGAAAATGAAGTGTTGGTAGTTGCTCTGCCTCTCCCACCTCCCTACAAGTTGTGACCTCTGTCCACCAAGCTCAATAGACACACAGACATCTCAAAGATGATCTGACCCTTCACGTTTCAGAGCTGAAAGTAATAAAAACATTTTTATTTTGATCTATAGCTGAACAACAGTGGAGTTTTCCAAGCAGGTCCTGGGCTAAGCTTGTACCTTGAAGTGGGAGCCACTTCTCTTGCGTCCCACATCAGTGCTGCACGAAGCATCTCTTGGTGGGAAGACGGAGGAGAGCAGCGCTTCTGGCTGCAGGGTGGCCTCTGCTGTTCACAGGTGAGGCACACGGACGTGGCAGGGTGTGGGTATTTCACAGGCAAATGATAATAACCATGATCTTCAGGGAGCAGCTGGACTGCAGAAGGCAAGATGTACTGAGGGAGGTGGGAAAATGCCCTGTGATTGCTCAGCTGCCTTTGAAAGGTGCAACAAAGAAGATTTAGCGCATGTGTAATTTCAACCAAGAGTCTTAGGGGCCTGGGCTCTTGGCTAAAGTGGAGAGGTGGGGGTTCCTCCTCTGCAGTTACTGTCATACACATGACCTTGAAGGAGTCACTTGGGGAGGTGGAAGCTATTTGTAACACCCAGCTTTGGGTAGAGAGACTCATCTTTTCAGCCTTTTTCTGTAGTCTAAGCTTATGCCTTTCTCATCTATGAAATGGAGTGCCTGGCAGTGACCAGGCAGGGGACTATGGCTCATCCTGCCGGGATGTGCACAGAAAGTCCCGAGGAGATCACAGCAAAGCTGCGGGGGCTGATGCCCTGCGTTAGTCCCTAGTAAGAACCTAGTTTTCTAGCTCTCTGTCTCGGGAGTTCTCGTTCTCTTCTGGTGGCAGCAGATCTGGATTCTTTATACTGAAATCTTGAATGAAGAGTTTTTTTCAACCGACGCCTTCAGTTGCCCTCTCGCAGCCCAGTGGGGCTGCCCCTGTGCGTGCTGAGCCGTGGGGCTGGCAGGCCCTGCAGACCTGCCCCAATGTGCTACCTTACCTGGGAAGAGGTCTTCCCACCTTCCGCTGAAACTAATGCATAGGACCCATGCCCTCTGAAACCATATTTCTAGATATATGTTTCCCTCCAGGTCACTTCTTTTCTGGCCCAGACTTAGCGCTCGGTTAACTTCTTCACAGTCTATTAAAAGCTCTTCCTGCGTAATGTTCTCTCTTTAGTACATGGTGCCAAATATATCCAACCATCAAAACCTTTTGCTCTCAGAGGGACAGGTTTGGCATAGGGGGTGTTTATGGGAGGGGGACATGTGTGCACAAAGCTGAATACCGTTTTTCCTGTGTTTATCTTCCCCTACCACCAAGAGGCATCTCGGGGCAGGTAGGAAAAGTCACTCTACACTTTTGTAGCACTTCAGTGGCATTACTCTGCCAGAAACAGCAATAAAGCCGTGGCACGTGGGCTTGCGATGACAGTCCAGCTCCTCATTTTGTTCCAAGCCCTGGCTGCGTTATCTATCAGGAAGATAATTCCTTGACCTTGCAGTCAGGGGATGAGCGCTTTGCTTAGTGATTAAGCCACTGCAGTAGATAACACGCCATGTTTAATCCCTTTGGTAGCTGGTCCCAGGGAGGGAGGGCAGGAGGGGCTGCAAAAATACGGAGGTTTGCAATAGGTCTGGAGACCTCAGAAACGGTGGCAACAGCGCAGGAACTGTGGCTGTATATGCCCATCCTCCTAAGTTAATTTGGTGGCAGACTGGAAAACAACCAATATATCTAGGGCACTATTTTATCAAGTGATAGAGCCATATGGTGCAAAAAAACACAGTCGTCTGAGGGCTTAGGCATGTCAGAAATCAGGGAGTCCCTTTGCGTATTGATCCTGCCTGCTAGCTGGCATATACAAAAAGAAGGTTTATAATTATTTTTCCTCCGCTTTGTCAATGGGGGAAGGGACTCCTGAATAACCAACTAATCCTGCTGACTCGAGCTGGGGAAGGATGAGATACAGCCTTTTCTGCTGCTTCAAATTGTGGCTGGGAGATGGCTGCAAAACATCCAGGTGGCGTGCTGGAAAGCCCCACAAGCATACCTTAATATCTAAGCAAGTGCAACAAATGCATCAGAGCGTGGATGCACGACCAGGCTGCAGGGCTGTACGAGTCATTGAGGGTTGAAGCCCAGTCCCCATGGTGATACTTAGGGTCCTGCCTGCAAGTGAAATCAGTGTGAGATTTGACTGACAAGGTCTGAGTTAGGAGGTTTCATCCTCCCAGCCAGCTGTCTGTCCCTACTTTCTGCCAACAGTCTGCTTCTTGCCCCTGTCAGAGAAGGAGAAGATGGGGACATGAGCCCGCATCCAGCCTGCCAGCAATAAGACACTGCCTTGCTTGAGGGAGGACCTATTTTTTGAGCAATCCTCTCTTCCTATGCTGTCACTCAGTAGTTGAGGATTATGATTCCTCTTTCAGAAGGTCCCTGCCCTCCTTGGAAACAACCCCAGCCTCAGGTTTCCTTTGGCTGTGGTGTCACCTCTGTTTGGACACAGGAATGTGCTAGTTGTCATCACGTGCTTGCCTTTGGGCAATTGACCTTACCGGGCATGAACTCAGCCCCGTGGTCTGGTGACTGAATTGAAATGGTTGCTTACAAATAAAGCCGTGCATGGATCTGGCTTTTGTGTGAAACTGCCAGCCGGCTCTCTGCTTTCCTAATGAGAACTGGGCTATGGGCAGGTCATGGGTCAACCCCTTGCAGTTTGACATTAGATTCGGTCTTTAAAAAAAAAAAAAAAAAAAGAAAAAGCAGAATTAAAACAAGCTTCAGCAGAAATGTGCTTCCTCATCCTGTGCTCTTGAGCTAGACACCTCTCCTGCAGCTCATCCTCCTGATCCTAGCACGGACACACAGTAAAGTCCTTTTAGTGTCAGTTCACATTCAAACATTAAGAAAAATGTTCCTCATCACCCTCTGCTTCACAGGGGCACCCCTGGCTGCTGCCCCAGAGCTCAAAGGGGAGTGGGTTTGCTTGGGCTTCCTACTGCTTTAATGTCACGGGTGCTGCTGTGTGCCGGCCACCCGGAGCAGCACCTCTGCAAGCCTGGGGTGGAGGAAGCCACCGGGCTGGGGTGCTCCAGAAGACATTTCTCTGCTACTGTAAGGGAGGAGCCTTCAACAGGAAGGAGACCTCAAAAAATTCAAAACTCATCATGACTCTCACGTAGGGTCCCAGTCCTATTTTATTAGGTTGTCCACTCGTTTAAGTCCTCTGTGTGCTTATCCCAGCCAGCTCCATGGAGCTTGTTTCTCTTTTCCCTCCTTACTCCCACCAGGCATTCACGACAGGTTTCTTTGCTCGAGTGGTGTGAGAGCCATCATCTTTGAGGATGTCTAGAACAGCTTTTCTACATTCCTCTACTCACTCAGCTTTCCAGCCACCCCCAACTCATGTTGGAAAACACCTCTGCTTTCTTACCTGTGGTCCTAAGTACCTTCCACTATTCTTCATTCCCTGAGGGTATCCAAAATGTTGTACGAAAGGAGCTGTTTGGCCATGCACATTTCTGTCGCCTGAGACCTATAAGCCGCATCTCCTATGATTTGACAGTTATTTAAATCTCCCACTTTGCCATTTCTTTCTTCTCTGTCACATTCAGCAACTCTTGCCTTTCCTCTGGGGAGACCTTTTGTCCCTTTGCATTTGTGCCTCCACCTTCCCCATAGAAAAGCCTTATGCTAACATTATACTCCATACATCTGATATATTGCCTCCCTGGCCAGCCTTGCTTGGTGCAGGATGCCGCCCTGTACCGGAGGATATTGCAGCATGTTGTCATGGAGAGGGTTCAGACAGCATTGCTAGGGCAGCGGGTACCGTACAGCAGGAGAGTTTATACAGTGCTGGCATCAGCATGGACAGAAAGGGCCCCTGCGGATTTCAGGAGACTCTGCAGAAATTCCCCTGGCAGCTGCATTACAGTAAATTTTCTGTGCATTTGGGGACTCGCAGGCTGTGACTGAATCACGTGGCATCTGTGGCATCTGCATTGTAGTACAGTGCCTTTGCAGGGAGGGACCTGCAGGTTCCCAGAGGCTGTGGGAGCCACAGGAAATCTGTAGAGTAGCACAGCGTGGTCTGATCAGAGACTCTTAGGACAGTAGCTCTGGCTGTGAACATCACTGCCTTCAGGAATCTCTACTTCCACAATTTTTTGATAGAACCGTCAATAAAATGCATTGAAATACCTGACTGTGCAAAGAGGTATGTGCAGGTTCTTTGAAATGTTGTAGGAATCACAGAAAACTTCTGTTACAAGACAGAGTGCCTTCTGCCCGGAAAATATTAGGACTCGTAGCACCCGAGAGACGTGAGCCGGAGTGACAGCTACCATGCAAAGTGATATGGAGTGTATCCACAGCAAACCTGAGATGTCAGGTGCTCTAACTAGTGTTGCATAAAGCCCTGAAGGATCCCTCAGCCCGCCCACCTGCCTAGCATTTGCTGAGAGCAGGCAGGTCAGCTCTGGTTTTCTGAAACAATCCTCCCTGGCTTTGCTTCCTCCTGCACAGCAGTAGGTGAAACTGCTAGCAGAAAAAGCAACGTCGTGACTCAGAGCTATTAAGATAGGACCAAAATTCCTCTCATGACAGGTCATGCAAGCCTATGTAAGCTAACTGAATTTACTGGTAGGGCTCAGGATGGGTTGAAAAGCCCATAAGGAGGAGCTGGAGAATACTGGACCAGTTAGCCCATCCTAGGCTGCAATTAAATTGCTAGTGGTGACTGACCTAGTCTGTTTAACACTGGCTTGGTTATACCCACACCTCACTGGCAGTCACCGCAGCGGTGATAGGGCGGACGTATCTTAGACGGGATGCCGGAAAGGAAAGTTTCCCTCTCACACGAGAAGGGGCACCCCTTCCTATGGCAAGCACTGGTCTAAGCAAGAGGGCAAACACCTAATCCCTTCTTCTGGGGCTGCTAGTGCTCGCCCCATTCATGTTATGCTGTCTGGGAAAGCAATGCAAGGGGAGCACATCTGCAGCGGTGCTGCTATTTACAAATCAAACAATAGCATCTCTTTGCTATGCCGCAACGTCCTAATTCTTCCGTAGGTTTTCAATCTACACCATCCAAAGGCCCAAAGCTCAGATTCAGAGAGTTTTGGTCATTGCTCATGCGCAGGCATGCCTCAGTTTAAAAGCAGGGCAAAATAGTTGGCTTGAAGCATCTACAGACAAGGGGAGACTTGGCTGCATCCTGTGGCCAGATCCCCAGGGACCAAGCTGTGCATGTAGGCAATGGGAGCAGGAGCCTCAGGGCCAAACTGGCCAGGAAATAAGGACAACTTGAAGCTGGTGGGAGCAGAAAATGGTGCAGATGCTCTTAGACAGTGTCTGGGTGAGGGCTGCAGAAATCCCCCGATGAGAGCAAAATGTCACCCCTCCGTTGGGCTTCGTGTCAGACATGGGCTGAGCCCACCCAGGATGGCTGTGTAGTGAAAATGCTGCCTTTCTGGTCATGAATCTCACCTTGTGTTTCTTTGATTTCACTTTTTCCTTCAGGCCTGAGGAAATAGCTGTTACTGGGAGTTAAATGTGAAGCCTGCCTCATTCAGCGTGGACTGAAGACAGGTGCACAGGTAGCAAAGCCTGTGAACAGAGAGGCCCCCCTCCTAGGGTCTAACAAAATGCATGCAACTTGGCATTTAACAAAGCTCTCAACTGCTGGCATAATGCTCAGGGCTTTTTTTCAGGCGGGAAAGGAAAATGTCTTTTTACTTTACCTACACATCTGTGCTTTGAGCTCCCTTCCTCATTTATTTTCCCATCTTTTATAAATCATTAAATAATTGTCAAAAATAGCACAGCTTACTTTGGAGGTGATTAAAAATGAGAAGGAACTACCCCGTCCCCCTCTTAACAAACCAAAACATTCCCAATAGCATCCAACAGACACAGAGCCAAACCTCTTGCTCCCCACTGTTTAGCTTGCTGTCTGACAAGGTGCCCCTGTGCCAGCTGCTCTTCCCCTCGGCTGCGCCGTGCTGTTTAAGCAGAGGCTGCTTTGCAAACACCCAGGAACGCAGCGTGCAGCACGGGGTATTGACAAACTCGTCGCTGTGCCTAAAAATACCAGCTGATATGTGACCCTCACATCCCATTGTCCGGGTACAGTGCAGGCAGGGGGGAGTTTCCACCAGGCTCTTGGAAACATAACCTATCCCAAGCCATTGTGATTTACATAAATAATAGAAAGGTTAATATATCTGGGCTGTATTCATTCCTGGAGTAACTCCGCTGGCTCTGGGGAGGTAACTAACGGGATGAATTGGGCCCTGTAATGTGCTGAAGGTGTTATTGTATGCTGTCATACATATAGATATAAGCAATTCCAGCCAGCCAGGATGGTATAAAGATTCTTAGTTCATGCCTGCTCTTCCATTTAACATTTCCATCTGTAGCTCCTGCCCATTTCTGCTAATGTACCTTCCTCCTGCCCTGCCTGTCCGGGGTTTCCAGCACAGCCTTATCTGTGCCATTCACCATCAGCCCCCCTGTTTGAAAGCCTAAAGAGAAATTTTACAGGCTTTCAAGCGCTACAAAGTTTGGGGGTGATGCCCAGAAGTGGAGGCTGCCACCTTAAAACCTTCATCCTCCATCAAGCACTAGCCGGACAGCAGGAACCAGGGGAGCTGCCACAGCAGGGGGACACAGGGACATCCTTCACTTGCAAGGAGGAGCGGTTAATTAGAGGGCTGCTTGGGGAACAGGGAAGATGTGAGAGCTCCAGCTAGGTCACAGAGGGCCAGCATGGCCCAGGGCAAGTCACATCAGTTCTTTCTGCTTCAGTTTTCCTGTACTTAGGCTGGGGGCGATAACTAGTTTACCTCACAGCCAGGTCCTGAGATTGGATGCGGGGAGCTGTGTAAAGCACGTAAGAACAAAATAGCACTGGCAGTTTGGTTTTGTAATACAGGATATTTCTTACTGCCAGAGTGATTTTGTAATGTGGGGGATTTCTTGCTAAATGGCAGGGATGTAGGAGATGAGTGCAAACTTGCCAGAGAATTATTTGGGTCCTTTCAGACTAGAATCTTACAATAACAAGGTCGTGTTTCACAGTGAAGAGCCATGCTCAAAGAATGGGCTAAAGACAAAGATGTCAGACCGAGAACTGAATTTTTTTACGCCCTAGCATTAAGAAGCATGCGGGATGTGGGGCATATCCCATTACGAAGGCTCTGAACACCTGCCTTCCCCAGAACGCTGGTTGCTCTGCATAAACAGAGAATGTGTTTCCAGGTATCTTGTACAGAATAGTTTTGTAATTTTTCCTCTTCCTGGTGTTTTCCCTTCAAAACACCATCAAGTAACATCTTACCAAAAAGGACAGAGCTGCCTCCTACCTAGAAGCAGAAACATTATGATTTTCTTACTGTATCTCGGTACTGGCTCTTTACAGTGGGTGCTACGTGCTTGCCAAGGGCTTGTGGGGCTGCGCTCCCAACAAGGAGTTGTACTGGGGCTCCCTGGGCTCACATTGGAACATGCCTGCACTGTGCTGCGAAGTAAATGTCACGGGGCTCATTTGCAGAGTGACTGCGCTAAAACAGCACCTTCCTCTTCTTTGCCTATAACAGCTTTCTTTTACAACTGTGACAGCTAAGTGCAATTCTAACAAACGTAATGCCTTAGGACCTTGGCTCAGCAAAGCATTAAACGAGCTTGAACTTGCACGCTTTGAAGGGAGCCAGTGTGATCTGAGAGCAGCCAGATCCCTCCCAGAGCACCTCCGCTCCCCTGGATGTGGTGGCTGCTCTATTAGGCAACGGCACAGTCTCAGGTCTGCAAAGCAGAACTGTGTGCGAAGAGAGCCACAGTCATCACCCATAGTGTGCTGCATCTAACTAGTTTTGTGTCTTGTCCTTACACCTCCCTGCATCTGCTTTAAGAAGAAAAACAAAAACAACAACAACAAAAAAAACCACCAAACCAACCAACTAAAAGGCTTGCAAAATGGCATTCTAACTATTACACTTTTGTCTTCACCACCAGAGGAAGAACACCCACAGCTGAAAGCAAATCTCTTGTTTTGGTGTAACAGCTGGTGGCGATGAGAAGCCATCCTCAGGTAGGATGCGATCAGCCTGGCTCTCTCTGTGGTCAGTAAGGAAGCAGAAAATGTCATTTCCCTGATGACACCTAGCAGAGGTGGCTCTGGGGCTGTTCTTAGCAGAACTTTCGGAAAACTAGTGGTTGATGGACTTTGTATTGCAAATTCTGTTTCCCATGTGTCCCTATCCAGGCTTGGCTTAAAGACATGCACACCAAAATAAGCCCCCTCTCAGACGTGTGTGCACTGCATATTCAGCGTTGGTCTGGTGAACAGAATTCCCCTGGCATCAGGAGAAATTTTAGCACAGAATGAGCCTAGAGCATCATAAACATTGTTAAGAGAAACACAGTAGGTAACCAAGGCGAGAAATCTAATCCTCACATCTCTCATCCATGTGGTGAAAGGATTTATGATAAACTGGGTTAAAAAATACCTTGTAAAATATTAACTAGTGGCGGTGCAGCTGCTCCTCCTAATAGCTTTTAAACCTGTCTGCCAAATTCAACCTTGACAGAGAGATGGTGTTTTAGTGATGAAGTGTGTGTGAAGAGGCAGCGTGCAGAAGAGACTGTTGGCGCTCTCACTGGCACTGAAGGGTTCCAGCTTTAGCCCAGATGCTGTTAAAAATCAGACAATCCACATAAAAAAGATAGTCAAAACACTCAAAATGGGTGAAAGATTCATCCAGCGCTCAGGCAAAAGAAACTGCTTTTTAGTCAGAGCTTCTCCCCCGTGTGCGAGTTCTCTGATGTCTAATACCAGCTGAACTCATCCTGCAGCCTTGGTTTCGCTGAAGTGAGAATCACAGGGCACCCGCCCAGGGAAACCAGGCCGCGCAGTTCTGGGGCCGCTGAAATTACTTGTCTTATTCTGCCATAGCCAACAGTGTGACAGACTCTTCCGATACCATTTGCTTCATTATGTTGTCTCACTATGACAAACATTAGTATATAATGATGGGAGTTTTACCTTAAAACTAATCCCAGGACTTGGTCCTGCAATTCTTTTTAGAACATTTAAATTATATTGGAGTCTTTCTCCCTAATGTTTTGATATCTAAACCTCAGAAATCCTGTAAATACTCGGAGTAGTTTCTAGCAGGTCAGCTTCTAGCAGTGGTCCTAGTTAACGGGCAGTAGTAAGCAGCGCAGTGGTTTTCAAGTGGGGTTAGAGGTGTGTCCACATGTCAGCGTTTGGCTTTAGATTTGAACATTTAGTGGCATTGGATCCAGATTTTGGGTTGTCCTGTCAGATCTATGGGATACAATGTGGAACCTGGAGCTAGACTCCAAGTGTTTAGGAACTGAAACCTGGGAATTTGACGCTAGGTGGATCTAAGATGTGTTATCAGTCACACAAGTTTCCTGATAATTGGCCTTTTGTTGCTGTTGCTTTTAAAGTGCAGGTATTTCAAGGTCTAGTGGTCATTCTGCGGCATGCATGCAAATGGCCTAGAAGCAAAGTCTTTATTATATAACCTTATGATTATAATACAGCAATAGCCTAAAATGTGTTTTCTAATCCCAGGAGAGGACCAACCTAAGTTATCTTTCTGCAGGACCGAACCAAATGTCATCAGCTGCTCCTCTGCTCTAAATAAGCTGTGATCTACTTCTGAGCTGTGAGGTAACATGTTGCTTGCTTTGATTTTCAGTTCTCCCTGGCCTGCAGCTCAATATCAAAAACATCAAATATGCCTCATCTGAAAGGCCCATACTTTTTACTTGTGTCCCAGGGTTTAACTTCTGTTCCCACAGAAATCCAGCAGTAAAACTCCTTCTCAAATAAACAGAAGCTTAAGCAGACCCAAGAAATACCTCTCGTGCCTCCACCCAACTTGCTGACTTAATTTTCCATGCCACAATTTTAAACCACTGATAAACTCCATTGACTTTCACAGACTTTGGACTGGAACCATAAATGGATAAAAATGGATAAAAAATATCCATACACAGATGAATGTCTTTTGAAAAAAAAAATATTTTTTTTTTCTTAGATTGCACATTCAAAACTTGAGCTGCACACTGCACAGTATAGGAACAGTAGTTTGCCAATCCAATTACCACCATGTAGGTGTGCTTTGATTAGTTCAGCTGTAGCCCCAAGGTGTCAAACACAGTCAGCAGCAGGAGATGGACCCCAGGTGTAATTACAGTCACTGGCCAAGACACGTCTCCTGGGCTGTGAAACGTTCTCATCTATGCTGGAAATGCCCCATCAGAGGGAGGTTTGGACAAAGCCTTCAGGTAGACTGCAGTAGACCTTTAGGGAAAAAACTGCTGTTCCAGTTAGAGACTGTGTCTGCTCATTCACCCACCACCTTTTGCCTTCTTTCCGCTGTTTCCCAGCTCTCCCCATTCGCCCTCTGCTAAATGGATCAAGCACTGAACTTCAAGCACAGTGCTATGACGTGGGGAGCAAGAGCCCTCATGCCCATGCTGGCAGGCTTTCTCTGCAGCCCTGAAGGCTACAAACAAGATGAAAAGTTGGCTATGCTGGAGTCACCGCAGGTTTGGTGTTTTTTTTCCAACTCTAGTGCTGCCAGGGAGCAAGGGAAGTTTTGTGCAGGCTGCGTTTGGGCCACTGGGCATCTCTTTTCTAGGTCTTTGCAACTACAAGGGCACACATGGACCACTGCTGTACAAACAACACATGAAGAAGACTGGTTTTTATGAAGGACTTTGTCCAGTGTTACAGCAGGATTGGTTTCACTGTTCAAACCCATTGCTGTTTCAAGGACGAGGGTGAAAGGACAGACTCCTAGCTGAAAACGGTAACACAGCTGTCTTTCCCCCAGCTACTGATATTTTTAGATTTTGGGATTAATTAGTGCTTTTCACCAACGGATATGTTTTACTTTAATAACCACTCAAATAAATAAATAAATAAATAAATAAATAAATAAATAAATAAAATAGTACTTTGTGCTTTGTTAGCATCATTTGTCCGAAGTCTCTGAAGCGTTTTGCCGAGCCGAGTGTTGCTATTTCCTGCGAGTCCCAGCAGTCCCAAGAGCCTGACCCTGCTTCCGTTTATATCGATAGGAGCAAGCCCAGCCCCTGAGGACTTGCCTGGCGTTACACAGTGAGCCAATGACTGGCAGAGCAAACATAGCTCAGGTGCCCTAATTCCTACTTTCACACCGCCTGCCCTCAACAGCACCAATCGTACCACGATTCAAAGAAGAGCAAGTTCCAACAAAATAAAAAAAAAAAACACCCTACTTGCTTCATTTTCCACATTGTTTGTATAATATCTCCAGCCTTGAGGAGCACCAGGGTGAGCTTGGTCTACTGTTGTTGCTGCTGTTCATTTAACACCTTACTTAGAGCCTTCTAAGAAGTTTTTGACCTGCTGTCACCTGAGAAATTCTGGTAAGCAATCCGTGCATGCAGGACTGCATGTCTGTGCCATGTGTCAACCTTCTGGTTTTATCTTCTACTGTGTTGTTTGCCAGAGACACTCGCAAAGAAACAAGATCCTGGTTGTTCTTGCTGCTTCTCCCTGATGTTCCAGGTCCAATGCCATCACCACAGCAACACAGCACGGCGTCACGGATGGTGGAACAGAGAGCTGGCGCTGCCCAGAGCCAGAAGAACACAGCAGGAAGTGCCTGGTTTGGATGTATGCTCATAACTGCAACCCAGCAGAGAGTAAACGTGGAAACCTGGAGCAGAACACTGTCTTATTTGAATGCTGTGCATGGGGCATAGGTAGGCTTTTCACATTTCCAATGCATCAATGGCAGAAGGACTCAGTTCCTTCTAGATGGTATTAAGAGTTATGAAAAAGCCATGATCCTCATCTAAGAGAATCTGTAATGTACCTTATTTTGTGCATCTACTCTTTCTTGTGCCCTGTGTAAGAATACAACTGTTAGCACCAGTGGACAGATAAATGCTGCCCTGCCCGGTAGACGATGATAAGAGCTGGGTGAACGTCTCATTGTGTACAGTTCATAGAACCATTACGTTGGAAGGGACCCCTGGAGGACACCTGGTCCAACCTCCTCCTCAAGGCAGGCCAAGTTGGATAAGGTTGCTGAGGGTGTCCTCAACTTTTGAGAATTCCCAAGAGTGGCAATTTCTCTGTGCAATCTATCTGCAGGTTTCCATTTACAAACAATCCACGTTTGTCACAAAGGCCAGATTCCACAGGTTTGTTCATTTTTATATCTTAATGAACAAGTGGGTTGTGTGGGTGCCCACCAGTTTGTGGACTGCCCACAAACTTCTCTCCTTCTCCCCTGTCCTCCAAAAGAAAAGAAGAAATTGTACAGACGTTTGCAAGAGAAACTTTGAAAAGAGAAGGGGATGTAAGGATACTGGGAGGGGCAACACTTGCAAACAGCAAAAGTGAAATTGTGTTTGTGAGCACTTCTAACAGCTTCTGCCCAGCTCTGATCATAACGTCTACTTACATGGTGTTACGAAGTCTTGATCTGTGCTTTCTCTTGCTCGGTACCAGCAGCGAGCGAGGGGCACCCCGGGGAGTACGGCGTTCTGTACTCCAGCCCTCCTCACTGTCAGCATGGGAGTGCAGCGGCTTTGAAAATGCAGTCCCGTAACTTAAACCACGCTGCCTGTCACTCAAGCCAGCATCAGCCAGGGCGGTTTTGGTTCTTAGCCAGTAGGCTCTAGTAGTCAGTAGTCTCTGTTGTCTGCATTTCCAACTGAAAAGAGTAGCTGTAGTCAGCTCCAGTGTAGACAATCAATAGCTAACTCACAGGCTTCAAGCAGACTTCTACAGCCCTCTGAGAAAATGCACGTGCTTGTGGGGTGGAGGACACAAAAGCTCGCTTCCCCGCTGTAAAGATGACTGAAGTCAGTCCTTAAAACAGGCCCAGAACAAAAACATATTTTAAAAAGTATGTGAAATAGCTGCCACGTTTTTGTGCGGTACCCTGTTCCCCCAAAATAAGAAATTAGGGTGGTGGTGGTTGTTTTTTAAATGTTAATGCGGAGGAGCTTTCTGATGCATTATGATGGACAACCTGTGATGTATCCCCACTTGTTCTTGACAAGATCTTTCATTTCTTATTCAGGTGGGCATGCAGTTCTGCTTCGAAGGCCATCTTGTCAAAGGTGCGCATGTTTGTCTCCTCCCGTACCTTTTCCCGGACATGGAAGGACGCCCGAGCAACAGACCTGGCATTTTCTAAGACAGTCTTCTTCTCCTTGAAGATCTGCTCGCTCCTCTCTAGCTTCCTCTCTATAGAGAGGAGGATTTCCCTGCGCCGTAAGTCCTCGTACTGTTCCACTTTTTGTTTGTTCATCTTCTGCACTTTCTCCTTCTCCAGACGGCTCAAGACCACCTTGCGGGCTTTTTCTTGGACGACTTCTTCAGCCACCTGGGCAGCATGCTGGAGCTTTCTCTCTGTCTCCCTAGCCAGGGCTTCCAAGTGTTCCTTCTGTTCTCTTTCCTTCTTCTCTGCTGCCAGTTTGGCTCTCTGGATCTGCATGTCCTCCCGCCGGGCCTTCTCCCTCAACTCCTGGTTCCTCTTCTCCACTAGCTGCTCATAGTTCTCCTGAGCCTTGGTCAAGCTCATCTCCAGGGAGGCCTTCAACATTTCCTTCTCTTCTGCCTCTTGCTTGGCCAGTTCCTTGAGCAAGGCCTCATGCTTCAGCTTCTCTGCTTGATTGAGCAGTTTCTTCTCCTTCTGCAGCTGCACCTCCTTCTTCAGCCTCTTCTGCGCGGCGGTGGACAGCTTCTCTTGCAGGAGCTGCTCCTCTCGCTCCCGGTGCTCCTTCTTGCCCTCCTCCTTTGCCTTCAGGTTGTGCTCTTGATGGAGCTTCTTCTGCTTGTCCTCCTGGACGGCCCTCTCCAGCCTCTCCCTTCGCAGCCGCTCCTGCTTCTCTGCTTGCTCCCGCCACCTCTCCTCACACACCAGGCGCTGCCTCTGCTTGAGCAGGGCAGCCTCCTCCTGCTCCTGGCTCAGCCTCCCCCGCCGCTTCTCCACTTGGCTCTCCCACATCCGCTGGCCCTGCAGGAGGGCCCTCTGCTTCTCCTTCTCCTCCTGCTCCTTCCGCTGCTCGGCCAGGCGCCGCTGGCTGTCCCACTGCAGGTGGGCCGCCTGACGCTGCTCCCGCAGGAGGTTCGCCTCCTGGTGCTTGGCGATCATCAGCGCCGCGATCTTCTTGTCCCTCTCGGGCACCTCCGAGAGGCCCTTCCTCCTCTTCACCTCCTTGACGATCCTCTCCACCCTCTGGGTGGTTTGAGGCGAGTGGCTGAGGTCACCCAGGCTGAAGCTGCGCCCCAGCAGGGACCCGTTGGCGACGGCGGCGGTGGCTGCCCCCCGGCCCCGGCCGCCCCCTTTGCCCCCGCGCTCCCGCAGGCTCTCCCCACTGTAGGAGGACGATGCCCCCGACTCGGAGGAGGTCTTGCCCCAGCTGCCCTCACGGCGCTTCTGCAGCGAGTCCAGCGAGTGGCTCTTGGCCTTGGCGCCCCCCGACCCGCCGGCCTTCCCCCCGCCATGGGGACGGGGCCCACCGCCGGTAGCGGCGGTGGCGGTGGTGGCCCGGGGGGTGAGGCGGGCGGCGGGCGAGGGCGGCAGGCTGCCGAGGGGGGCGAGGATCCGCCTCTTCTCCTCCCGGATAATCCGCTCCCGCTCCTCCCGGCACTGCTGAAGCTTGCGGCGGCGCTCCCGCTCGTAGGCCTCGTAGAGGCCGGCGGCCACCCGCATGGAGCGCCCGGGGGCCTCCCGCAGCAGCTCGCCCAGCGCCCGCGGCAGCAGCTCCACCGGCCGCACGGCGCAGCGGGCGCAGGCCTCCAGCGACCGCGGGCTGGTCAGCACGTACCGGCTGCCCTCCGCCGCCGCGCAGTCAAAGTTGTACAGGTCCAGGTGCAGCAGAGGCGACTGCTCCCCGGGACGGGACGGCTCTCCTCCTCCTCCACCTTCCGCCGCCGCCGCCGCCGCCGCCGCCGTCCCCGTCCCCGTCCCCCCCCCGCCGGGTGCCGGGCAGGGCTGCGGGGGAGGCTCAGCCGGCGGCTCCACCATGGCTCGGCCTGCAAAGGAGAGAGCGGCGGCGGGTGAGCGGGGCGGCGGGACCGGCGGGGCGCACCGACCCCTTTTGTCTCCCCATGGGAGGCGCAAGGGCAAGGGCGGGCAGCAGGAGCGGGAGAAGGGGCGGGGGGCGTTGGGGGGTGGGGGTGCAGTTGGGGTGTGTTTGTGGAGGGAGGGGGGCAGGTTGCGTGGGGTGGTTTGGGGGGGGGCAGTGGAGGGGGGCGACTTGGAGGGGGGGAGACGCGTTTGGGCGGTCACTGGGGGTGTTTGGGAGCGTGTGCCCCGGCCCGGGGGGGGGGAGGGGGAGATGATGGGGGAGCCTTTAGGGTGCGTTTGGGGCGATGGGGGCGTTTGGGGTGATGGGGGCGTTTGGGGGCGTTCAGAGTCCCTGCAGTATGTTCGGGCTGTGGGCGCAGGCGTGTTTGGCGATGAATGGGGGGTGCCGGGGGTGCACGGTGTCTGCCTGGGCCAGGGGTGGGGCAGTTTGGGGGGGGTGGAGGGGTGGGTGGAGGGGTATTGGGGCTATGAAGGAGGATGCCTGCGGTGCACCGGGCTCGGCAGAGCGGCGGACGGGGGTGTCCGGGCTGTGAATGAGGATGGGGGTGCACGGGGCTGTCGGGGTGCAGGATCAGGACCTGGACCGGGACATGCCACCCACCCACCCTCCACCCCCTCCCCAGGACGGCGCCCACAGCACAGGACGGAGCCCTCCGACCGCCCCGTCCCCGCGGCACTCACCGGGCGGGCGCGGCGGGCAGCCCCGCGCTTTGTCTCGGTACCGGCAGCCGCGGGGATCAGGCGGGCGGCGGCGGCGGCGGCGCTGGCGGCGGCTTCTCCATGGCACCCCGAGCCCCGCGCGGCGCCCCCACCTCCGGGCCGGCGGCGGGCACGGCGGCCGCCCGCAGGCTGCGGCGCCCCGCGCTGCCCGCTGCAGGCCCCGCGCGGGGGGCGGGCGGGCGGAGGCGGGCGCGGGGGGAACCCGCCCCGCAGCCCCGCGGCGGGGCCGGGCCAGGCCGGGCCGGGGGGCAGCGCTGCTGCGTGGCGGGTGGGGGGAGAGTGAGGAAGTGGGGGGGGTCCCCGCCACCGCGGGGGACCGGGCCGGGAGCTGCTGCGGCGGGGGCGGCACCGGGGGTGGCTCGGTCGGTGAGCAAACGCCCGGCCCGCCAGGCGTGTGTCCTTCGCTGCAGGAGTCCTCCATCCCGGCGTTCGCATCCTGCCATCCCGGTGTGTGCATCCCTCCATCCCGGTATCCGCTTCCCGGCATCCGCATCCCTCCATCCCAGTGTCTGCATCCCTCCATCCCGGCGTTTGCATCCCTCCATCCCAGTGTGCACTTCCCGGCATCCGCATCCCTCCATCCCGGTGTGTGCATCCCTCCATCCCGGCATCCGCATCCCTCCATCCCGGTGTCTGCATCCCTCCATCCTGGTGTGCGTGTCCCTCCATCCCAGCATCCGCATCCTGGCATCCGCATCCCTCCATCCCGGTGTCTGCATCCCTCCATCCCAGTGTGCGCATCCCTTCATCCTGGTGTCCTTCGCACACCTGCCTCTCCACACACTTGCCTCTCCACACCTGCCTCTCCATGCACTTGCCCCTCCGGGCACGCATCCTTCCCTGCAGGCCTTTGCCTCCAGGGTTGTGGCCTCTATTTTGCGCTGTGCCTGCACACAAACAACCCCATCCATATTCACAGTTAATATAAGCAAGGATAAAGGGGGTGCAAGAACGAGGAGGAGATGCTAACCCACTTTTACAGATGGCAAATTGAGCCACAGGGAGATGAAGGTGCCTGCCTTGGGCTACCTGGGGAATTTGTGCCAGAGATGGAAAGGAAAAGCCCAGTTCTCAAATTTCAGTGCAAAGCAGTTTCCAGCCATGAAACCCTATTCCCTTTAGTGCTAATGCAAGCTATTGCTTGCTGCAGGAATGTGTCAGGACTGAAAAAGAGGGAACTAGAGCAATGCTGTAGGCAATACAGTACACCTTTGCAGGCACCCACTTTGAATGGGCTGTTTGCAGTTATTCTGATGGATCCCCTGTTTCCACAGGGATCCTGGGCTCAACAGCCACAGCTGGGTTGAGGAGTGCCCTGCTCTAGAAATACTGTCCAGCAAAAAGGGGAATGTTGTTGATTGTGAAGCTGCAGAGCTTCTGTGCCACATAGTGGAGCAACTCAGATTTTGTAGCAAATGCACCATTAGCCACTGTGTTACAACTTCAGTGCTTTTCAGCAATTTAACCTCTATAGGCTCAGCTTAATCTGCTTTGCTTTGATAAGGAAGTACATGGCGCTCACCAAAGGACTTCCATGATGGCCCAGGACAAGAATACAGAGCAACAGAAGGACCCAAGGAAGGTCTAGGGAGTCCTTGGGAGAAAGCTGAAGAGCTGCAGGTTGGTTGTGGTTTCCTATTGTACAGGGAAAGACTTTGAATCGTGCTCATCCCTGTTGCTGATGAATGCACACAAGTAATGATGCATCCACAGTGAGTGGGCAAACTCCACCAATAAACCATATTGACTAATCTGATCTCATTCATTCATCATCATCTTAGTCTGCAGGGGATGGTTATAAAGCTTGGTAATTAGCGATGTGAAAAATCCTCAGGCCGGGGAACAGCTCTCTGCTGTCTGAAGAGACCAGCTCACTGGCTGATGGGACTAACCACTAATACTAGCTGCAGCACCAGAGCTGTCAAGCCGTGACTGTGTTTCCTCCTCATGGAAAATATTAAGCTGGTAAGTGTATATGCCAGGTAAGGTGTGGGCTTCTTGGGGCTTTTTGGCAGGTTGCTGTTTCAGCGTCCAGTGGGGCTGTATTTTGGCCTTGATCTTTCAGGTTTCCTTGTGGATCTTTAGGAGTCCTGTAAGTGGTCTCCCAATGCAATTGGAAGGGGATTTATTGGGAGGTTTTAGAAGCAGCTGGATATGACGTTAGGAGACATTAACACACACTATCCAGACGTGGAGTCATAGCCCTCCCTCATCAAGACTAAGGGAGATTTGGGATGGGGCAGGAGGAGATCTCTGGAGGAGCTGAAGAGGATCGCTGCTAGTGAGTCATTTTCCCACACACAATTGTAAAATCTAATTCTCTGTTGGCTGGAAGTGTCTAGAAATCTATGCACTCAGGTGAAGCACTACTATAAGGTTACACTCCTTTAATAAATGTTTTCCTTCTTTGCATAGCTGTTAATGACAGCAAGAGATGTCGGGCAGTGGAAAATTGGGACTGCAGATTGTGGGGGTGGAAATATTTGTATCATTTCAATAAATTCTTCTGTATGCTCTTCATTGCGCATGTATTAATTACTTTCTTCCCATCCAACTTTAAAACTGCCTGTCCCTGGGTTTTTCCCTGCTCTCCTCGGGAGAGCTATTTCACAACCTACTAGAGCTCGTTGGTAAAATGTTATCAGTTGCTTTCAACTTTGTTTTTTCCTCTCTTTGTTTTATCTCCTCTAGTAAGTAATTTGCCCTCCTTCCTGCTTGGGTTTAGGCCTTACAAATGTTTGTAAACCGTTTCCATATGCCCTCAGAGCCAAGGAAAACATACCGTCATTGCAAATCAATCCCTTGTAGTTGCACGACAAGCTATCCCCTTTCTTCTGACCTCCTCCCTGCACCTCAGGCTCTCCCAGTAGCTGCTGCCCAGAGCTGCACAGTGGGCTTCTGCCCAGCGCTTACCTCCGTGCTGCCTGGCACAGGGTAGCTGTGTGCACAGCTCTGGTGCCGGTGCGTTGCCTTCCTCCTCTCTTGCCTCTCTTCATGTCCCCTTCTCTAATTTGCTAGCTCTCCTAAGGTTTACTCAACGCTGTTTGACTTTCCAGAAGTGTTCCCCCCTCTGCTACAGGGAACGTTAGTTGGTGAATTATTTCCTCCTTGCTAAATTGCTTTTGTTTTCCAGGTTGAATCCTGTCTCCATCTAGTTTGCAATTCCTAGTCTCTCTTTCTCAGGCTCTGTTTACACCGTTGTTGGGAGGACCCTGACCTAGCTATTGTGTAGCTACTCCAGCTCTCAGCCTACTCATTCCTGTTTACAGTCCTCCTGCTTTTGCACCTGAGTATTCCTGCTCCTTCCTGAGCCCAGGGGATAAGGGGAAGGTGACAGGCTTGGGGAGAGGAGAGCAAGGACCCCTCTGAGACAGTTTTAGGCTCCAGGGTGCTGATATCTCCCAGGCACAGGGTCCTTCTTTTTCTAGCTGCTGATGGAGCACAGGAACCCAGCGCTTTCCTGAGCGTGTTTCTTCCCTGCCCAGAGGCAGCTCCTGCACAGGCACACCAGAGCCTCTCCAGCACAGCCTTTTTCTGTCAGCTGGATGGTTTAAGAACTAGTTTAAAACTTTAATGAGGCGTTGGTCTAAGGTCTTGCTGATCCTCATCCCCATGATACCCTTGGTCCCTCCCCAGTAAACAGCCCCTTGCCACATGCCATAATCCTTTGTTTACAGTCCTGCAGCCCCTCCAACTGAGTGATTTTTCAGCCCTAATGCTGCACATAAAGTCCTGTGAGACTTTACAGGCCTGGTAGCCAAGGGCTGAAACCCAGCACATCACAACGTCAGTGTAACAACCCGAATAAAGCCAAAGTCCTCTGGGAGATTTCGGTGTTGGCTCCTTTCCTCCGTTCTCGTGCTTTGCCTTTTGCTTTTGTCACTCCCTGCTTCTGCTCTGCCCGCAGCCCCGACACGGGCTGCCTTTCCCTTCCTCTGTGGGCAGCAGGATGGGCCTTTGCTTTCCTCCTTCTGCTGCCACAAACTGCCTGGTGGGGGGACTCAGGCGAAGCCTCCCTCCTCCCCTGGGTCATAGGGGTTGTTCTGCAGCCCCCTGCCAGGCTGTTCCAGTGCCGTGAGTGTGCAGCAGCATCCTCAGCGACTTCAAAGCAACTGCCCAAAGCCAAGGCACCGTCCCCACCGCTCACAGCCCAGAGGCTCTGCTTAATGTTGTCATCTGTGCCTGTGCCTCAGCCACTTCATGCGAGTCTCTAGGGAAATGGAGCTTCTGGCTGCGGCAGACGCACAGAGCAGGGAAGCAGAGAAGAGATGGGGCATGAGGAGGGAACTGGAGATGGTGACATATGGTGAGGGACAATGCAGAGGGCTACTGCCAGAAGCAAAATGTTTGGCAGCCACTGGGGACAGACTTGCACTGCAAATACTACATCCTTCACTCTGATTTAAGGCCGGGGTCTAAGGCCAGCACGTGAACTGTGCTGACAGTGAGTTGTTACTAGTGTTCATCTTGCTGGGTGACTCTATGGTGTGTGCTGTTTGGCATCTCATCAAAAATGCTTGGTCCTCAGGAACAAAAAAGTTTTGTCGGTCTCTGGCTGAAAGGATCTCCAGACAGTTGGTGCTCTCTTTGTTCAGGACTGGCAGCGGTGTTGCTGCACAGGTGCTCTCTTGGGGACACGCTGAACAGCTCTCTATCTTGGCTTTGTGCAAGTTTGGCACATCTGCAGTAATCTTTGTATTTGGGTAAACCTATGCAGTTACCAGGGCTGGCAGAGAAAATTTTGAAAATGAGGGGAAAAAACCTTGTGACTACATATTTCCATGGAAACAAGTATAGATGTGAGAGTAGCTTTTATTTGCTTTTGGGGATATTCTGCTGTCAGTGGTTATTTCTGGAGAAATTAGAATACTGGCACATTTTGGCTCAACCCAAATCTGAGACGTAGCTGCTGAACCTCATGCGCTCAGTTCTCCTGGTCAGGCTTGGCTTCTTATGGAGAGCTCATGAGTCATGAGAGAGTTATGGAGTCCTTGCACATGGTGAATCATGAAGGATAGATTTGGCCCCAGGGTCATACAGCAAACTTAAGATGAGGTAAACAAATACACGAATCACTTGGAAATTAGTATGAAGAAGTCTTTGTTATATGAGAAGTCAGAGTACACCGTTAGAGTGGTCTGTGCAGGACTGAAAACTACATCTCCATCAGCTACAAATAGTGCAGTGACCCAGAATCGTCTCTAATAAGCAAGTGGCATTGAGTGTAAACTCAACAGGAAGATTGCATGCTAACACTCGTTACATTTTCAAGCTGAAGCTGAAATGCAATTACATTCCCATTCGTTTACTTGAGAACTGTTTGTTTTGAGCAAATGATCAGTCTTGCATGCCGCTTCAGTTTCCAAGCTGAGCTATTTATTCTGGCACAGCCTGGAAATCACGACGTGAAGCTATTGAAGAACAGTGGGAAATATGACATTGCTGGTGACGCTCTTCAGGGGAAGTAAAATGCAAAGTGTAATCAAACGGAAAAAACTGTTAGATTAAGACTGGAGCTTTTGAATTCTTTTAGTTTTAAGTAATCTGAGGTGTTTATTAGCTGAATAGTAACAGTTTCTTTCTCTTTCTGTATGATTTCTTCCTTGACCATGGCATGGATTCTAGGTATTTTTAGGAGAACTGCAAAAATCTCACATCGCTGCTCCTTACCCTATCAGAAGTCATACCAAAACATAATTTTCCAGGGTATAGTATTCAATGTTCCAGTCTAAATATGAGCTACTTTTCCATTCCTTGGTTGTACTTGGTCTTGCCTGGTGGTGCTGTGCCAAGGAGCTTGTAGACAGAGGGAAGGGATTCGCTGTTTGCTTCTGCTCTCATCTGGGAGTGAAGCACAGCGGGGAGCTGGGAGAGGGGTCAAGAGCTGGGAGCTGGACCCTTTCTCGCCTTGTTAACTGCTTGTAGAGAGGTGGGGGCTGACCACTTCTCCCTGGTGACAAGGGACAGGACGAAAGGGAATGGGTTCGAGTTATGCCAGGCGAGGTTTAGATTGGTTGTTAGGAAAAAAATTTTCACTGAAAGGGTTATTAAACATTGGAATAGGCTGCCCAGGGAGGTGGTGGATTTGTCATCCCTGGGGGTGTTTAAAAAAAGAGTAGATGTGGTACCTGGGGACATGGTTTAGAAGTGGTTTTGTCAGGTTAGGTTAATGGTTGGACTTGATGATCTTAAAGGTCCCTTCCAACCTCAGCAATTCAATGTTTCTATGATTATGGAGTGTAAAAGAAGTATATGGGGGCTTTGCACTCCGCCTGCGTGGATGTGCATTATGGCCTGAGGAGAAAGGCAAAGAAGTGTTAAGACCACGATGCCCACCTGCCAAACCCAGAACTGAAAGACAAATGTCACGCTCGTGGAGGCAGAGCGATCACACGAGGGCAGGGTCGCTTCACGCACCCACATTAGGCCCAGCGAGGCGGTCGCCCAGGGCCGAGTTGCCGCTGCTGTTTTAACACCGTTTAACAATAACCTGAGCTACCGAGTCTGCTTTGACTACAGCCAACCCCCTTATGAATAATTCTGCTTAATTACAGGCGAATGTCTGCAGCTGAAGCCTACTACTCCTAATGGTAGGATTAGATTTAAATTCCTCAAAATTATATCTATATCTGCAAGTTTAGACTTTGGAAGGGAAAAACTCTGTTATTATCTATAGCAAGAGCGGGGATTCCTCGTTCCTTAGGCATCAGAGATCATCCATCCTGAACTCTGGAGGCCCTACCAGTTCCAGTGCAGTTCAGATCCCATCAAAACATCCCCGGGAAGGGAAACTGTTCTACCTGAAGAGTGAGAGACTGCAAGTGGAGACAATGGCAAATAGAATTTTCTTTTGCATTGGGCTGATATCTGGGAATAAAGCCAGCTGGAAGACTGCTGGAAGGAAATCTTCCTAACTCTGATCATATTTGCAATCAGGTTTTATGCCAGATGTTGCCTCAGAAAATATGGAAGTCAGCTGACAGTAGTTTTAATATGCAGCTTTGCAACTTGAAAAGGGCTGAGTTTTTGTAGAAAGGAAAGAAAATGAAGATTTATTGCTTCCTTGAGGTGTACAGAGTCACTATACGTAGCCAAGCAATGCAACATCACGTGGAAGAAATAAATGGAAATCCAAGAAGTTAACAAATGTCCCGTAAAAAAAACATAGAGAGATTTTTACAGCTACCCTTCGTTTTGAAGAAGAATAACTCAAGAGATGCCTGACTTTCTTAATGTAAATTTCAAAGTTGATAATGAAAGGAGAAGCCAAGAGTAAATCAGGCTGCTTTTCACAGGAGAACCTGGAAAACAAAGTTCTCATTGGAAAAACAGAGTGCTTGAGGACAATGGGTGTTGGAAAGGAACAGGTTCGGTTCTTCGCTTTGTCACTTTTTTACCTAAATAAATGCTATGACTGGGTACCTTTGGAGATCTGGGCCTCCCTCTTCCATCTGTGAAGAGGAATAATAGCACCTTCCCTCAGCAGTGCATAGCCAATGTGATAATGAAGCCATATATTAAATATATTAGATAAATTTGGCAGCGGGAGGATCTCAAGATGATCGGAAAGTAATTTAAATTAATGACAGGATTTTACAGTGAGGGATATCTTGTCCTTCAGCCTTTTTGAAATGGAATTCCTCAGACAAGCAAAATGGGATCCCCTGTACCTCTTTATTGTAGCACATAAGCAATGATACAGCTACTGTACCACTGAACAGATACTAAAGGGAATAGGATGGATATTTTCCCATAACAGTTTTGTAGAATTGGTGTTTCATATATACGTGTATATAAGTCAGATTCTGCAGTTTCTCTGCTTACACCGACAGTTTCACTGGACTCGGTAATTTGGGTTTTGTTGTACCTTTTTTCCCTGGCTTTTTAGCACAGCATAGGAATGGGATTCATGAGGTGGCGCTGGACAAGCTGGTACAGGTCCATGGCACTGTAGGATACCATGGTGAGATACCTGTGCAGGATGGCTGCTGTACAGCAGTGCTGTGCCCAGGCGAATAGTTCCGCTGGGATCTGGGCGCACCTCTCTTGGACAAGGGGTGATTGCCACTTGCAGGGGGGGCTCTGGGCCCCTCCATATGAAGCAAATGCCAAGAAGGTCAATGTGATCTTCGGGTTTACTGGGGCAAAGTGTCTCTGGTAGACATGAGGGAGTGCACCACTGGTTTGTGAGGTACCGAAGAGACCCTGTCTGGAATGCTGCTTGTTATTCCGGTGTTAGGAAATCCTGCAGGCAGGACTTTGGTGTTAAGAGAGATTAAATGAAGTTTGAGACAGCGGAGCTAGTTAGGATGATCAGCAAAACAGTAAGCTAGCCTTAGGGCAGGACACTAAAAGAGCTTTGATCTTTGAGCCTGTAAAATGAAAATTGAGGCAGGATGTGGCAGATCTTCAAAAATACACAAGGAACCAGGCAACCTGCTCAGCCAGTGCCTTCAACGTATCCTGTATTTTGCTGTGCTAACCCAGAGGCATGCTGCAGTCAACCTCAGAAATGCAGACTCTGAAGAAGCCGCTCCGGTGAAAACCAGGGTGCTTTAGTTGTTGACTTCAACATGAGCAAGACCTACAGGAAACTCCCTTTTCCTTGCTCTGAACATTTAGCCCTTAAGTGAAGTGGAATTAATACCATTGTGCTGTGTGGCTTGAATCTAGCACAACTGGAGCAGAAGTCAATTTGCTGTATTTGAAAGAAAATTAATTAAGGCCTCGTTTGTTTCCCTCAGAGAGAAAAGCTCTGGGTAGTTTCCAGGAGATGATTTTTATTACTTTTTTTTTCCTGAGCTCCTTTGGTACAGGCCTATACGTACAGAACAAATGTTGTACAGCTTCAAGCCCCAAATCCCTGTAAGCTCCCAGGCTGCGGGCTGGGTCTTCTGGCTCCCACGATGGCATGACAGTCCCAGCGGCTGCTCCACAGCAGCACGCTGCATTTCAAGCCACAGAAAGGGAAGTTATCTTAATGCAGTCAATATTGGTGGTAGTCCGAGAAAGGAAATGTCATGGCAGGGATGATGCTCATAGCCTGGTTTAACCTCACCTGTCTTTTACCAGCAGGCTATGAACTGTGCGGAGGGAGGGCTAAAGGAATTTGGAGATGAGAGGCTCAGGACCACCCCCTCTGCTCTTGGCATGCTTCAGCAAGGTAGGAAGGTGGATGGTGTGCCAAGTTTTCTGGTTCACTGTTGTTTTGCCCGTGTTGCTTCAGTACTCTTTTGGAGATAAGCTTTTCTATTTACATCTATTCTGAATATTAATAAATAAGTAATGCCCTGCTAAATGTGAAAAAATGTGAGTGGGTTCCAGTGTATGATCCTGGAAGTGCAAGGGGGGCTGGCAGAACAGGAGATGTGTGCAGGAGGGAGTGGGAGGAAACAAAGCAAAACAGGAGAGGTGAACCGTACAGGAGGCTAATGGGCTGTGGGGATTTCAGGAGCACTTGAAAACTGATTAACTGCTGCAGAAATCCCACTTCAAACAAGTTGCCAATGAATAGGTCATATAGATGTTATCAGCAAGAAGGCAAAGGAGCAAGAGAGTGTGTGGCTGTCATGCATGCCCAAGTGGGAGATGCCATTTGCTGGAATCATGCCTGGCATGCTGCTGGCTCCAAGAAACAAAAGGCACTTCTGGTGTGATGCCAGCTACCTGCTGGAATCTGGACATGGGGGATTGATGGAAGCAGCCAAAGGTGAGTAACACTCCTGCATCTCAGTTGTAAGAGTTTCGGAGCTGTCTCGCTAAGGAGAAAAGGTTTGTGAGGGAGCCTTGTGAAGCTCTGTTGGGTTTGTGTGGCAATGTTTGGGTAGCGGGGGTGTTACAGGGGTGGCTTCTGTGAGAAGCTGCTAGAAGCTTTCCCCGTGTCCAACAAAGCCAATGCCAGCCACCTGCAAGAGGGACCCGCTGCTGGCCAAGGCCGAGCCCATGAGGGATGGTGATGGTGCCTCTGGGATAACATAGTTAAGAAGGGGGAAAAAAACCCAAACAAAACTGCAGAACAGCAATTGCTGCCAGGGAGAGGAGTGAGAATACGTGAGAGAAACAACTCTGCAGATGCCAAGGTCAGTGAAGAAGGAGGGGAGGAGGTGCTCCAGGCGCTGGAGCAGAGATTCCCCTGCAGCCCATGGTGAAGACCGTGGTGAGGCAGGCTGACCCCCTGCAGCCCATCAAGGTCCACAGTGGAGCAGATATCCATCTGCAGCCCGTGGAGGACCCCACGCCAGAGCAGGTGGATGCCCAAAGGAGGCTGTGACCCCATGGGAAGCTTGTGCTGGAGCAGGGTCCTGGCAGAACCTGTGGCCCCGTGGAGAGAGGAGCCCATGCTGGAGCAGGTTTGCTGGAAGGACTTGTCACCCTGTGGGGGACACATGCTGGAGCAGTTTTGCTGGAAGGACTTGTCACCCTGTGGGGGACACACACTGGAGCAGTCTGTTCCTGAAGAACTGCACCCTGTGGAAGGGACCCATGCTGGAGCAGTTTGTGAAGAACTGTCTCCCGTGGGAGGGACCCCATGCTGGAGCAGGGGAAGCGTGTGAGGAGTCCTCCCCCTGAGGATGAAGGAGCAGCAGAGACAACATGTGATGAACTGACTGCAACCCCCATTCCCCCATTTCCCCTGCGCCACTCGCAGGGAGGAGGTGGAGAAAAATTGTGAGTGAAGCTGAGCCTGGGAAGAAGGGAGGGGTATGGGGAAGGTGTTTTAAGATTTGGGTTTTATTTCTCATTACCCTACTCTGATTTGATTGGTAATAAATTAAAGTAATTTTCCCCAAGTTGAGTCTGTTTTGCCCATGACTGTAACTGGTGAGTGATCTCACTGCTCTTATCTTGACCTACAAGCCTTTTGTTATATTTTCTCTCCCCTGTCTGGCTGAGAAGGGGAGTGATAAAGCAGCTTTGGTTGGCACTTGGCGTTCAGCCAGGGTCAACCCACCACAGAAGCCAAAAAGTCTTTGGTGACTGAGCTGGGTGCTGAAGGGTGTCTGTGGCAGCTTGTACTTGGAGTGAAGCCATCTCTGTCTTTCGGCTTGCTGGCTGGGCAGCTCTGTGGAGGAGAAAGTAAATGGCATGGAGCAGGTACAGCACGCCCTCCTTGTCCGCAGGAGCACATAGCGCTGGGGAGGAGGACATTGCACAGGATGGTAATGTTACCAGGAGCAAGGATGGGTTGTATCGTAGCCTGAGGTAACATTTTCTCTTAGGCTGTATTTTCTTCTCTGATAGTGCTTAGACTGTCACAAGACCTTTTCCAGCTGAGCACTACCATCAGGAATCATATTTTATCTGTGGCTTCTCTCTCAAAAGGGAAATGAACTTGAAATTGGGGTCATGTTAGATATATGGTGCCTGGACAGACATCGATAACCTGTGAAGTCCATCATGGGATGGAAGCGATGGGCAGGTAGGTGCGTGAGGGTGAAAGGTACCATTTGTTAGTTATGAGGATGTGAAGGGCTGTCATCAGTTTGAAGGACAGGATACAAATTTCATGGCTGGGATTAAAAAGATGTTTCTTTTATCTGAATAATCCAGTGGCAGGTTTGGATCTGGAGAACAGCAACTGTCCCTGTGGGGGGACTACCAAGACATGCAGAACAGCACGCGTTCGCTGCACTAAAAGAGAAATGCTTTGTATTGCTGTAAAATGGGGCTTCTCCCTACGGCATGAGCAGCCCAGCCTCCCCCACCATCCCATTGCCATGGGCTTGCCAAGGGGACCAGGTTGAAACACCCTGTGGGGTGCCCCACTGCCCCCATATATGGACCGCCGTCTTCCCCCGCCCCCCTCACCAGTTGCAGCCTGACCAAATGCCCGTCGGCGTCTCTGCCAGGAAGGAGCGTGTTGATGGTCTAGGACTCCAGTGATACTAATGCTTCTTCTGTGGAATAAAAGCAACATCTGTAACCACCGGATAGGAAATTAATTGTTTAATCAGATGGGGCTGCACAAAATAAGCATGCTTTGACCTTCCAGTGAGGTTTGGCAGCTTTCATGTGTTAAAATGTCTGCTACCCAGGGTTAAATGTTTCAATGAATTATTTCTTTGCATTTCTATTCAAGCAAGCCAAAAGCCTTTGAACATCAGGAAAATTGTTCCAAAATACTTGGGTTGAGATCCTAAGCTTTTCACCTGTGGGAAAGGCACTCTGGTGGTAGTAGCTCCAGAGCTTCCTTTATTGACACATGTAAAAAAAGGAAAATATTTCACCTCCCTGTTCAGAACCTGGAGCCTGAAAAGAATGGGTCCAGTAGGTCACAGGCACTGGTCTGCGAAGAGGGAAGTACCTGTTTTGGGGACAGTTGGTGGCATTTACTTCCTCTGAAGCATCAGCTGTTGGCTAATACCGGCAACAGGATCTTGGATTAGACAGATCCATGGTCTGATGCGGTATAGTAAATCTGATGTAAAAGGCATTAGTCTGTGCGATTCTTGGGACATATAAGATAGTCTGTAAATGCTGATTTCTGTGATTCTGTGATAAACAAAAAAACAAGCACAGTCCCATTAGTGTATCTGAGGCCCCAGAAGAAGAGTGTAGTATTTTTTTATTATGGCTTGATAGAGTTATAAAGCGAAATATGTATGAATGACAATTAAGGAAAGGAAGTATAGCATAGAAATGAAAAAGTACTTCTAAATATTTAAAAACATTAACTGGTTGAACCTGAAAATGTGAGCCAGCCTCCAGTGAGAGCCCATTTTAGTGAGGACTGGCCAGGAGTTGCAGGAAGGTGCGTTAATGCTCTGAGCAGAGGGAAAAGCGTGGCAGACTCCTCACCGCTCTTTTCTTTCAGAGGTGTGTGGGTTTCCGAACTTTCCCTCCAGGTCCAGAAGAGCTGCACCAGTGGGTCAAACCAGAGCAAAATGCAAAGGTGGAAGGGGCAGAGTGAAAATATTGGCCCGTGTCCAAGGTCTCACGAAAAGAGCAGCTGTGTGCGTTGGCAGGTTTGTGTGCGGCTCTAGATCCCGCTCTCTTCCTTCCTGCCTTCAGGCATGTTTTTCTGGGTGACCATGTAGTTTTTTCTTGCTTTTAGGTTTAGAAGTGCTTACAAGGGGAGTATTTATTTGGAATGTTTTGTCATGTACTGTATTCACGTCTTACATCTGATCAAGTGGTGGTAAGCCATTTCTATAGCCTATTACAGGCTTTTACTATGAACGATCACTGTGCTATTGCAGGAAAATAGGAAAAGTAAACTTCCCTCCACCATTCCAGTAGAGCCACGTGTGCTTTCCCCCCACATAAGAGAGAGAAAAGCTCACTCTCCATAGCAAAAGATGAATAATGTAGCAGATCTATAGAAGGTAAGTGTTAATTCGAGGAAGAGAAAGGAAAGCAAAGAAAGAGATCCTTCTCGATTCCCTGGGTGCACTGTTGGATACAGAAGTGCTGTCTTGGGAGAGAAACAGCAGATGAAGAGAGAGGAGGTGGCAAGAAGGCGCAGAACGTCCCCCAACACCTATGGGCACCAAACCCCCGTGAGCGTGCTCTCCTCCTCCAGCAATGGCTCAGCCTTGGACATTGCCACCAACAACCAACAATGATGGAGGCCGGTGTGGCTCGTGCTCCCACAGGGCCTGCCGCCCGCAGGGCCCGGCTGGGAGGGGGGCCCGAGGGGCTGCCGGTGGGTAAGTGGGGGAGACGGGGCCCGGAAGGGGCTGGCAGATGGACGTCTGCTGGAACAACAGCTGCTGAGGGGGGGCTCAGCACGGCTTCACAGCGACATTATCAGTGTCAGAACCTCTCCCTTGTCCAACTTCTGGTACGATTTGGAGCCACCGCAAAGGCGATGGGCACCTCACTGCGACATCAACCCCTCGCCCCGGGAAGGAAGGGGCTGAAAGCGCAAGGAAACGACTTGCGTTTCGCAGCAGCGTTCTCCCCTGCTGCCGCCGGGCCGGCCCTGCCCCAGCAGGAGAGCGGTAGGCGAGAGGGCTCCAACCCCCTCCGCAGCCGCCGTTCCCGGGCGCCGGGCCGGCAGCGGGCGGGGAAAAGACGGGGGTGAGGGATTCGCAGCGTTCCCGCCGGCCTCCACCGGTTTCTCCTTACGGTGGGGCTCCCTCTGCCTACCGTAAAACAGGACCGCCGGCGGCTGCCGGTGAGCTGAGCCGAGCCGAGCCGCCCCGGCCCCGGCCCCGGCCCCGGCCCCGGCCCCGGCCCCGGCCCCGGCCCCGGCCCCGGCCCCGGCCTGCTGGCGGGACGGCAACGCGGCGCCACTCAGCGGCCGCGTCGCGTCGCGTCGTTTCACCGGCGGCCGCCCCCCGCGCGGCCCCTTTAAGGGCCGCCCCGCCCCGCGTGGCCTGGCCACGCGGGGCGGGGCGGGGCCTGGCGGGCTGTGGCGGCGGCGGTGGCGGCGGCGGCGGCCGGGGCGTTGGGCGGGCTGAGACGCCGGGGCGGCCGGGGCGCGCGGCCGCCGACCTTCAGCCCCAGCGCAGCGGCACCGCCGCCCCGCCGCGCGCCGCGCCGCCCGCCCCCACCCAGTCCCCGGTCAGGCACCGGCTTCACCCCCGCGACCCACCCGCCGCTGAGCCGCCCGGTGAGCCGCTGCGGGGAGGGTGAGGGGGAGGGTGTGCGCAGGCCGCTGAGGCGGCGGGCGGCGGCGGCCGGTGCGCGGGGCGGGGGTAGCGGCCTGGCTGCGGTGGGGCCGGGAGCCGGGCCTGCCGCCGTGTGTGTGGAGGAGCGTGCCGCCTACCTGCCGCGGGGGCCGGCAGGCAGGCGCTGGTGGAGAGGCTCAGCGGCGCTTCCAAGCTTCCCCGGCGGGGAGAGGGAGGGGGAGAGCCGCGGGGCTGGTGTCGGTGCCCGCGGGGCTGCGGCGGGAGCCCCCCCGTCCCCGGCCGGGGGAGGGCTTTGGCCGACCGGCCGGTGCGGTTACATAACGTCACCTGAGGGACTCGCGACCCCCCCTGGTGCGGCCGCGGCCTGCCGCCCGGGTCGGGCTTTCCCTGGGGTCTGGCCGCCTTCACCGTGAACCTTCAGGCTGGGTGGACCCTCCTCGGTGTGGGGGTGAACCCCCGGAGGTTTAAAACGCCCAGCGGGGAAAGTGTTTCCTCCTTCCTCGCTCGCGTTTGGAGACGCGGAGGAGGAGGAGGAGGAGAAGCAGCGGTGGCTGAGGCGAAGGAGGTGAAGGCACCGGAGGCGGCAACCGTGAGAAACTCGGTGTTTGGGAGGGCTTCACCGCGGCTTTCTTGTTTGTGGTGCCTCCGGAGCGCCCAGAGGTCAGAGCTGCCCTGGCAGCCGTCTGTACACGTGTGCAGGGCTCGGGCTGAACCTCCGCATGCCTGTAACAAATCTGTCGTAAATCTGCCCCCACCGGAGGACCCAGAACTCAAAAATAGACACTCTGGGCTTTTGATAACTGAAAAGCAGTAGCTATCGTTAAGTATCCCGAAAACTGAGTAAAAGAGGAAAATGATACCATAATAAATATTTTTTATTTCTAATGTATTTACCTAGTGCGCAGAGTAACACAGTTTTTCATCTCTGTAGTGTTCTTTTTAACAGATTAATGCAAATACAGTAGTTTCAAATGGGCTTATTCTCAAGAGGGTTACGCTATTGCTGGGAATGGACTTGATCTCGGTATAGTTACAGTAACAGACTTTGTTGGGTGGAAGGAGGTGAGAGGAAGTAAACACATAAATTAAAAATATCCTGAAGTCTTCTTTGGAACAGTCGAGAGCTAAACAGAGCTGATGGGCAGAGAGGATTTTGCACTTGTCTGGTTGCGCTTCCTAGTGGCTTTTTGTGCATGTTCCCATAAATGCTATTATGTAATGGTGCTTCTCTTGGCAGGAGTCTGTTGTCACCGTAATTCCTGAGGTTTCTGGAGCAATGCAGCTTGTTCAGGAGAGTCAGTGGTCAGAACAATGGGAGGAAGAGTTCTTAACAGGAGGTTTTAACCTCTTTAATTTTCCATGTGGTAGGACTAAGCTCAAGACATCTGGATCTCTTCCAGAGTATCTTTACTGTCCTCTGTTTGTTGTTCGGCTTGTCTTTCTCTTCTGCTAGGCTGCGCTATAGGTATCGGGCACCCGCTTGCATCCTGTGTCAGAGCTGGGAAGATGTTGCCTCTATTTTAGTAATAACAATTTTTCTACTTTTTTTTCTTTTGTTTTCCCTTCTGAACAGAAGCAGAAGTGACATAGTTATTTTCAGAGCACTTAGCTGTTGCTTAGAAAAAAAAAACCCATGAGATAATGGGGAAAGGGGACTTTCCCTAGTCTGCATCTCTAGTTAGAACTTGTCTGTATATGTCAAAGGGAGGCAAAATGCCTAAGCAGAAAGAGAATTTGCATATTAAATGCCAGTGCTCTAAGGATCGGTGCTTTTGTGTCTGCAGTTTAACGTTGATTTCATCCGCTGCCTTCTCTTCAGGTGTCTGTCATAAATGTCTGTGCAAATCTGCCTCCATTTCTTCTTCTCACGCCATGCTATTTTTTGGGGGTATACTTCTATGCAGAGAGAATAAGTTTTTCCAGTATTGTAATCTGGTGGCTAGTTGTGGCACGGGCAGTTTTACAGGTCACACTTCTGTCTCTTTATAACTTGCATGTTGTTTCTGGTGGTGATTCTGTAAGCAAAACTTGGAGAAGAAAATAACTTTTTTTTCCCTCCTTATTTGGAGTTTCATCTGCCCTCTTAAATTGGCTTGTCCTGTTATATAAATGAGTGTTTCATGGACCACTAGAGAAGAGAGTACTGTCCAAAAGCAGGAGGGTATGTTTCTTTAAGGGGCCACTGGGATGAAGGAAATGTGTCTGAAAGACCTGCTACGTAATCTAACTAGCTTTTAAAATCGAAGATGATTGTTATCACTTTATGGTGTTGTATCTCACTGTAGAGCAGAGTAGCACGCGACAAGGGAGACATAACCTCCTCTTAGACAAGTAGTTGTCAAAACCCAGATGCTCTCAAGTTCCTGCTTTAAAGGTTTTTTTTAATATGCAGATGCGTCAGTGAAGTCCGTGTCTGGGAAAGTACTGCTCTGGAGGCTGAAATTTCCCAACCACAGTATTAATGGTAGCAGGGACTTTGGTTCTGTCACCTTCTCTCTGCTTGTCATGGCCACCTGTGGTCTTTGAGGAGGGCCCAATGTCCTTGAGTTGTTCAATGCACCGTGTCTCTGCTGAAACAGTTTCCAGACAGTTATCAGCAGAGTTTATATTTAGTGCAGCATGTGAAGGTGTGCTGAAATGGCTGCTTGAGCTCACGAGCTGCCTGGGGAGTCAGCGAGCAATAGTTACTGGTCACTAAATGTGTGTCCTGCCTGTAGTGTAGTCATTTTGATGGGATTAGTTCAGTCCTGTGATCATGGTTGTTTTCAGCTATTTTATTCCTGTCTGGAGAATTGTTTCAACTCTCAGTAAGAGCAGTCTGCAGTGGCCTTAACCTCAGCTTCTCCGCTGTGCAACCTCTTAGCTGCAGACTTGGGTTTCTGTGTCTGCGGCAGTTCCTGTTGCATCACTTCTGCTTTTTATCAGCGTACTTGCTCACACCACAGCTATCTACTGCTATACCACCCAAATACGTTTCTTGCTTGTTCTGCTTTCTTGAGAAAACAGATGTAAGCTGCTGGCCTCTGTCAATCCAGGAAGGTTTGATGCTGCACCCAGAGTCTGTGTCAGGCCACTGCTGTCTTTTTTTTTTTTTTTGGCCTTTTAAAAGTTGCATCTCTTCTTGCTACCCTGAGATCCTCCCAGAGAAGCCCATTGCCTGCCGATAACTGCATGAAAGGTCAGTAGCTTGGAAGCCTTGCTCCAGTGTTTCCCGGTCTACATCTTCTTGGGTGCTCTGCCTCGTACAGGGAGTCCCCGTAGCTCCCCTGCCCCTCGAGCCACTTGTCAGCTGCTATAACCACTGATCCCAGCTGATCAGGCTTAGCTGGGAGAGAGGTGATCTTTCACTGGCAGGGCTGGGTCCGCTTGCCTGAAAGACTTGGGAGGGTTTGGGGGGGAGGTGGCAGAAGGGACTGAATTCTGCTTTAGGAGTATGTAAATAGAAACATGAAGGCATTTCCTAGAACAGGAAAAGGGAAAACTTAACCTATACATAGCAAAGATGCTGGTTCTTAATGTGGTATTGGTTACAGTAGATTTCTTTTGCCAGAAATACAATAGTCAGCTCTTATGTTTATCTAGTTGTCATGACAAGCGTCATGTCTTTAGAAATGCCATCATACATGTTTAATCTCTGTTATGAAGCTATTCTGGGTACAAATGGAATTACTTCAGAGGTAATGATTTAAGCCCCAGCACAGAGAGTAGTAGTTAGAGATGACAGGTAGATGAGTTCGGTGAAACACTCTGTCTTTGCAAGTCCTTCTGTGTAATTCACCCAGCTTTGCTCTTCCGTAGTTATACGGACATTATTTTCCTTGACTCTGCTAGCTGACTCATTTGAGCAGCTGCAAGTTTAACCAGTGGAAATGCTTCTTATAAATTTTGGGAAGCCAGCTTTTGTATTTAGCAAGAAATATTTTCACCCACCATTCCTACACTGTTTGTTTTGTTACTGAGTAGTGGCAGCTAGTGCTCTCTCACAGGAAGCTAAGTGTTCTTGCATGGTGTATTTTGTGATGCAGTCTGCAAACCGGGTATTTTCAGACTGATCCTAGTGATGCTAATAAGAGACCGGTAGAAGCCTGGTCTGTTGTTTGCTTGCTTACTTATTTATTTTAAACTGAGGTTATTTGTATGTGATAATTCAAGACAGTTTATTGAGGAAGCCCACGCTGTCAAAGAGTTGCAGGACCAGAAGTTAGATGTATAACAACCCCTACCTCTTTCTCACTGCTTCAGTTGCCCCCTTCCACCAGCTTCTGGCTTTCTCTGCGTGTGTGTTGAACGGTGGGCAGGCTCCGAAAGCGGAGCGTACACTGTGAACCTTCTCTACAGCGCAAAGGGTCGATGTGTCTCATGTGGCCCTGGTGATTCCCCGAGGGGTACGGCTATCCTGGCAACCAGCCCACCCAGCAGTAAATTTGCTTCTTGGTATAAGTGAGTGTTAAGTGGAACGGGTTGTTCATCACCTCTGCAGCAGTAACCTTGTAGGCAAGGTAAAGTACAGCTTTTGGACCTGGTAGGGCAGGGTAAAGGGAAAGTGGCTTCTGGAAGCACTTTTATGTGGGGAATGAAACGCTGCATCATATTTATGCTGTAGACTAGAATGGCTTTCAGTCCAGCAGTGTAAACTCACTTGCCATAGGAATAACTTCCTTGTAGATGCTTGAACTTTGCTAGGCTGAAATGTGCACCATTTTAACCTCATGCTCAGAGGTGACCTGGTTTCAATACTCTCTGTCTCTGTTCATAGCTTCCTTAGCTTACACTTCAAAAGCTCCAGAACCTTTTTGAAAACTTTAAAGCTGTTTGTTTTCCCTCAACTAATTTTCCTCCTGATTTGTAATTAAACATTGCTGTGGTTTGCTGCTGTTCCTGTTTTTTCCCTGCATTGTTTTAATGGGGTTTTGTAATAAAATGAGTGGGAATTGAAAGAATCTCTGGTCATAACCAAGTTTGCATCTTGTTTGGGAGTGAAGATAGGTAAGTTATGTTGGAGTATTGGATCTCTTTCTGCAGGACTCTTAAGGGAGTGTAAGTTTTAAGAGGGAAATCCTGTTGATACATCAGTCTTTTTAAAACAAAAAAAAACAACCGCACCACCACCCCCCAAAAAAAATACCGGACCCCCAATTTCTGTAAGCGAGATTGAGACTGATGTTTGTACGCTATATAAAAATATAAATCTTTTAATAGCTAAACTTGCAACTTGATTTTCAACAGTAGCTGTTAAAGGCAGTTTGCTTTGGAAGGAGCCATAGTTTTTATGTGTAGTTTTAAATATATAGATTAGTGAAATGCTTGAATGTCTCTGACCTATTTAAGATGTTTGGGGTTTTTTTCCTTCTTGGTAAATAACTTCTGGAAAGTCTTCAAGGAGTAAATATTAAAGCAGCCCACACTAACACAATTGTATTGTGGGATGTGCCAGAATCTCCTTTGGCTATTAGAGGCCATTTGTGCCAATCACTCTCACAAGACATTTTATTTGTTAAGACTTATGTCAATTAAAACCCCTTTAAATGAGGGTCAGGGGGAAGGTAAAGATGCATACTGGGTATGTGTTGCTCTCCTGCGAGCCAAAAGACAAAAGAAAGCTGACGTGCAGTGAAGAAGACTTAACAGTAATTTATCATTCTCTGCTGTGTAGGGATTCATTATACTTGAAAGCTAAGACAGAAACTGCTCCCAAAATAGCCTGTATAGGTTATCCTTCGGTGTTGGTACACAGCCTGAGGAGAATCTCTTCTGTGCCAAAACACCAGCCTGGAAGGGTGATTGACATCTCTGCTTTTCAAGAGAAGTGTCAAAATTGCAGAGCATTGCTCAGTGGGTATGAAAGCTTCACTTCTCCATCTGCTGCTGCGTATGCCACTGGTGACCCAGCAGCCATATGTGGAATCATCCTGAAAGCTTTAAACCGGACTCCTCTCCTAGGGCCCCTCACTCCTTTTGAAAGTGTAAAAAGGGCATGCTGCTTGCTTCAGGAGAGGGATGCTCCTGTTTTTCCCTTAGGAAAATCTAGTAGTACGTCTTTATATAACTAAAGCATTGTTGCAAGAGCTGTGTGATCCTGAAATGCTGCAAACTGGTTCTGTGACATGCAACAAAAATATGCTGGAGACTCATCGCAGGCTTTGCCTTAGCTTTGTGAGCAGCGACTATAAAGCCATACAAGCCTACTAACAGAGATCCATTTAAAAACTGCTTCATGGGTATGGGGAGCAGGGTTGTATGGTCTGGGGCTGTGTCTTTTGGTACGTGTGTGATTATTTAAGTTGAATGAGAGACACAAAGAGGAGTTTGCTAGGTTTACTTTTAATTTCATTAGCGTGAGAACCTCCATCTCAAGTCTGTTTCTGGTCTGCTGTCTTGCAGGGCTTGCATGCTTCTGAGACTCAAAAAGCTGACATTTAAATGTGACAATGAAATGTTTAACAACAAAGGAGATCTTTTAAGCATGCTAGACAAAAATGCCTTTCAGCTGCACAGCTTTTACTTTCACTTTTGGATGACCAGTTTGCCCAGTTCGCAGTTGGTTGCTGTGCTTTCCCAAGTGGAGAGAAGGTTACTTTATTAATAACCATCTCTTCTGTTTAAGTCTTGGAATTTTTAGTATTAATGCTGAATAAAGAGGGTCTGTGGGGGGATAAGAGACAATAAAACATACTGGTGTTTTTTAGGCACCGTAGAAATAAATTTCCTTTCTCCTGTGCTTGTTTGGGAAGTATGCAGTATTTGTGATCGCTAGATTTTTATTTGTAGAAGTGTATGTGTATATGTGGTGGCTGGACTTCATGCAGTTCTAATCTATGTATATCAGGTATCTCAGAACTTTCTGTCCCATAAAAAAAAAAAAAAAAACCAAAACAAAACCAAAGCTTGAACACTGATGAAAAGTGTTTTCTGTAACACTTGACTATGCTTGAAACTGATCTATTCTCTGATACTTGAGATTTTTAAATGGATGTGTGAGGGTAGTTTTTATTATTGTTTGTTTTTGAGCAACTTGTGCAGTGTATCTCAAACCCAGATCTGAATTTTGCAGGTTATGTCTATCTGAAGCATAGCTTTGTGCCTGTGTCTGAAAAACACAACAGAGCTGCTTCTGCCCCTCATCCTTCTGGCTCTTGTGTGACAGAGCACCATTCTTATCCCCTGTGTGCTCGCAGCTAATACTTTTTTGTGCATTCCTAGGTGTGTGAATCAACCTGTCGTCACTGAATCACCACTTTAATCATACTGACTTGACAACCATTGTATGCCAGCTTGTGTCAACACCAGGTAAGATGAAAGCTAATGCTGTTACTTTATTTTTCCTGATCTTTTTTTGCTTTTTAAACCTGCATTTTGTCCAAATGCCATGACTTTTCTGTAGACTAAAATCAGAATGTGCTGCCTTCCATGTTCTCCTGCAGCGAGACAGCCACGTGTTGTTATTACTTCCTCTTTTGAAAGCTGGCATTCTAAAACGTTCTTAGGGTCTGACTCCTTTATAACCATGCTTTAGCCTTTTTCCTGACAACTCTGTTAACCTGTTTTTTGTGGTATTCAGATACCGCAAGCTGTTTTTTTTTTTTTTTCCCCTTGTATTCTTCACGCCCTTGTCACTCCGTGGTTTTGCTGTAGAAACTGTTGTGCTCCTGCCTTCTAGAGTTAAGCATGTACTGTAAGCTACCTGTACTATCTGACTCTTGCTCTTGACCAGAAAATAGTTTTTGTTTTGTTTTGATATTTTTTTTCCATGCCCGCTCCCAAATGTTACCTTTGAAAACCTATCACAGAAGGATCTTACTTGTGTATTTTATGTTTTAGTGGTAAGAAACTATCTGGATATATCTTTCAGACAACTGAACATAAAGCTGTTTTTTGGACCTCACCCTTTTATCCTCCTTTAGAGAAGGGAAGGAGATTGGGGGGCGGGGGGGGAGGGAAGGAAATCCCTCTAATGCTTTCAACAAGGTTATTATCCAGTACTCTAGGGGAGTCCTAGTGCTGACAAACTAATGTGAGCCTTTGTTCTGATGCTAATCGGAATAGGGATAATTCCTCTGACTACGCCTTCTTCCCCTCAGATCCCTCTAGCAGCGATAAGGCATTAAGCTCCTTTGCTACCACTCTTCTTGCTGTGCTGGCCTGTTGTCCTTGTTTCCTGCAACTGCTGGCTTGAGTGCAAAGGCTTGAGTTTTGAGGAGGTCTCATTAGGAGTGCTCGTCTAAATCTTTTGAGGTTTTTTTGGGTGCTCCTGAATGGTACTTGAACACTTCTGTTAAATAGATATCTTGGTGGATATGTGTGTGTGTGTGTGTGTGTTTTTTTTGTATCATTAAATAAGAAAGTAACTTTTTGTTGATGCAAGACATGTTGAACTTTAATATAGTGGCATCTTTTGTTACATGTTGGGACACGTAACTGAAAGAATGCAAGTCGGCATGTAGCTGAAACTTGGAAGGTATTTTTCCTTTTGTCTCTTTCTTTCCTCCTTCCTTAGCCAGAGCAAACAAATACTGTTTCTCAAATGCTTTTAAATACCCTTAAAGAGACTAACTTAGCGATCACTAGTCCAAAATGCTCTGTAAGTTTTCTAGGATGAATGTGTATGCAATCTGTATATTGTTTTGGTTTATGACAATGATCTCCTCCGAGTCTAAAGACAAACTGCACAGCAGTAGAGAGGAGCTTGAAACCTAGGTATGTGTGGAATGTAACACAAAAAAAAATTAATCCATTAAAACTGTGTCTCTTCACTAAATCTTATTTGTGGCTGTAGGGAAAGGGCGGGGGGTGGTAGTGAAGATACTGGTTAGGTCTGATGTGAAATGGTCGCATGAGACAAAGCTGTTAAAAAATGACTTGCAGATCAAGAAGGGAGGGGGAGAGGCGTACTGAGTTAGCCTCTTTAGCCTTTCCTTGGCAGCATGAAGCTGACGAGCAGCTCATCCTTGTGCTTCTAAAAGCAGGTCTCCTAGTATAGCCATTTGGTTCGTGATAGTGGGTTCTCTGAGGTTAGTTGGTGGCAATCCCCCATGGATAATCTGTCCTGAGCCTGGCTGAGCTGGCCTTCTGATGAATTTGTAAGGGAGTTTGCTGTCTTTCACTAGGGGCTGTTCTCTCTGCAGGGTGGTTTGAGACCCTTTTTAGTATCTGTACAGAATAGAGGGACAGGAGGGATTTAGACAAGTTAAAGAACTTCCCTAAAAGACAGAGACTGAGTGTGTCTGCATGGCTAGCATCTGCATATCAGCGCAATGCTCTCATAGTGTTTCATTTTGATGGAGAGTGTTTTTTCCTAATGCAGAATTGGAAAAGGCCTGTAGTGATGATATAATAATCTGATCTCTTTGCAAACTGCACAATTTTTGGCTATGTAGACATAATGTCTAGATGAGCTGAGCTCAAAAAAGTGTGTATAAAGGTATTAAGGAGGAGGGAGAAAGGCTCCATCAGAAGACGTCCATCTGAGGTACCGATTTAAAGTGTTTGGGGCAGGGGGTCCAGAGCTGAATCTTACCTTTTTACCTAGTGACTGTGCACAGGTGAGGAGTGCGTGTTACAAAGGGTGTCCAGAGTGGCTTCCTGATGTGAACCTGTGTGGAAGCATTATCTGTGAGAAAGAGGTTTATGAGCACTTCCAAACAGCACTTTTTTTTTTTTTTTTTTTTTTTAAGGTTGACAGTATCCTGAAGAGACATCACTAATAGATGCAGTGTGACACGTTTTATGTGGGTAAAATTATGGGCTAGTCATAACTGCCTTTGCCTACCACTATTAACCCAACAGTTGTTAAATCCCAGGAAATGCTCATTTTCAGGGTGGCAATTGCTTTTATGACCTCAAAATAAAAACTGGAAGGCGTATGTGGTTTTGGTTGTTTTTTTTTTTTTTTTCCCTCTTGTTTAGCATATGTAGGGCATTTCCTGCAAATGAGTGTGCTGTAGTTAGAGTTATTCATATTGTATCATTTTGCAACATCCTGTTCATCTTCTATGATTTGAAACAATTATCCTGAAATGGTGTGTGTGTGAGAGAGAAAGACAGCAGAAAAGTTGTGTACAGAACACAGGATTCCTCTCCCCCATTATTTTTATCCTGTGAAGAGAACAGAAGGAGGATGGTAGAAGCATTTCTGAACAGTTCCTGTGCAAAGCTTCCTGTAAGGCCTTAAATGCTCTCTAACCTGTGCTTTTTTGTCTGTTCCCTCTTGTCTGCTTGAACCATTTATAATGTGGAAAGCCTAAAACACAAGTGCTTGTCACAATGGTGTCTGCTCTGGGATCAGGCAGTGTTCAACTGCATCCCTTCATACATACTGGGATTTCTACTTTGTGTATATTTTGATTTGGTATTTTTTGTCCAGGTTAGTATTTCCTTTTTAAGTGGTGTGCTGTAGCATGAAACTCCAGAGGCATATGGCATTGTTGGTATTAAAAATAAAGGAAACAGTACAGAATATTCAAAATTGATTTGTTTTTTCTCCCCAGATATTTTCTTTCTGCTCTGCTGGTATGAGGCCAGAGGGGACTTCCTCTGCCTGATTCTTTATGTATGAACTGAGGGTTTGGATTCTAGATGAAAGTGGGTTGGGTTTTTAGTGGATTTTTTTGGTGTTTATTTTAAGGTAACTTGAAGACCAGCTTAACCCTTGTGACTGTCTGGGTTAATCTCTGGTAGAGGGAAAGGAAGATGGGTTTTCAGCAGCCACCATGTCCTGGGGACAGTGTATTGTTCCACTTAAGCTATGACGATTGCTTCTCCCCACCTCCTCCTCACTTCCCCCCAACATTTTGTGGAAGAGGCACTTCTTGATTTTAATTTTTCATGTGTATCTTTCCCTTATTGTGAAGCTAAATTTTTCCATTAGCATAGCTTAGTCATCAACTAACACATTGCAAAAAGGCTCTTTGACTTTTGACGTGACAAACAACTTGCTGTGTGTGAGATTGGGAAGAAGTTTTCCCCCCCCTATAGCCTTGTGCTCCCTGGCCAATTCCCCTCTGGCTCTGTTACCTTAACAGAGTCATGTTTACAGGTAGAGCTTAGCTTCCTGGGGAGTGCTTGGGTCAAACTAGCTGGTGGTCAGTAATCTCGGCTAACCTTGGAGTGGCAGGTTGGAACTCCGCATTACTTGCGGGTGCTATTTCCCCTCTGACTGTAGTAGGGATCAGGCTCTGATGTGTTCCTTAAGCAGGAGTTGCAGTGAGGCTAGCTGGGTTCACGTGGGATGTATAGATTGAGGTACTTCTCCTTTATGAGGATGGGTCCTTCAGATGAAAAGGAAGGAGGGAATGGGTGTTGCCAATGTCCTTAACTGTGGCTATTCAAGGAAATTGGCATTCTAGCTGGTCTACCATCTCACTTGCAGGAATCCCTTCTTCTCAATGCCTTTCCAACAGGAAGGGCTCTGCAGTTCGTGACAGAAAGCAGTCTTCTCCAGTTCAGCAAATCTGTTGTAAGAGTCCCAAGAAAAGACAGCTATTTGTAATAGGCATCAGAGCTGTTGATATGTAACTTACTTTTGGGACAGAGACTCATCTCTGTGTTGGTAGAGTAGCAGTTTTATGGCAGTGAGAGCCTGGGATGAACTCATGAATATGAAATACTCATCTGAAAAACAACTTGCTACAGAAAATCTCCTGTTTGAGAGGTATGTCACCTGAAGATAGGCCTGTTGCAGAATAGGTTGAAATCTCTCAGTGCCTCTTTTTTGTTTTAAATGATTTGCAGGAGACACCTAGATTCATCAGAACAACTTGGGTGGGGTTTGGTGATGTGGGTTTGTGTTTTTTTTTTTTTTTTATTAAACTAAAACCAGGCTGTCCTGCATAAAGTCTGAGGCGGCACAGGGAGGTGGGAAAGGAGATGTGTGTTGTGCTTGCAAGACTTCTGAAAGGGCCTGAATACTGAAGTTGGAAGGAGTTGAAGCATTTGAGCCACTGAATGTTAACAGTTGATATTAATATGCCTCTGACGTCTGGCAACATGGCTGAGAAAATAGTCCTGGTTGCTCCTTGTAGGTTGATCTTTATTGCACTGGTTGATCTGTGTACCTGCGCCTGGTCTTTTCCACCATCTCCAATGGTGTACTAGTGCATTGGTTGATGCTGACTAAAGAGGAAGACTTGAGTCAGAAATACTACATCTTACAGAATGATGCACATGCTGCAGGCTCTTCAAGCGTTGCTCCAGACAAGCCTTACTGAATTTGAGATAAGTGATAAGATTTTTTTAATTTCTTTTTTTCTCTGAGGTACTTGGTCACAAGAAACCGTATTTGATAAAGTGAGCTGGTATTTTATAGTCCTCCTGTGTTGTGCATTTAATTGCTGCATAACTGATTCCTGCTGTCTCAAGCGTACATTGATTTATCTTTCTTTATGCCAACTGTTTAACAGGCTCCTAGTACATAGGGGAATTTTGCACCCTCTTTCTACTTAAAGTAGTACTTGGAGCTGTTGAGCGATATTATTCAGCTTAGACAATACAGTATTGTGTTTTAACAAGGACGTGTGCATATCCTAAATTCTGTGAAGATACAGCTAGGCACTCTCTAGCTGCTCAGAGAAGTTCAAGGCAACACTTTCCTCCCTTTCAACACCTCGAGCTGGGTGCTCAATTTTATTAATATCCGCAAGTGGTGAATTTTATAGGATGGATACAATAAACAGTGCAGAAGGGTGTTGGTTTTTTGTCTTCCAAGCCACTAAGACCAATATTAAATGTAAAATCAGTATATTCTATTTAGATTTTTTTTTTTTCCTGTAGGACTCAATGATTATCTTAGCCTTTCTTGTCTTTGAGGTCTTCTCTGTCTCCTTTTTGGCTACGGAGCTGCATGTAATGATGGTAGGATTTGCTGTAAGTGTTAGAAGTCAGCTTGTTTTTCAAGTTGAAGCCAATTTTTGGAGGTAGGTGAGGCTAAGGAGGAGCCAATAGGATATTTTAAGCAGGCTTTCTGAAGCTGGCTTAACTCATTAGTTATACTGGGATGAGCCCATGAATTTAGTAGAGTTATTTCGGACTTACACTGTGAGGGTGGTTGCTGTTACACCTTCTGTACCTGATGTTTGAAAAACTGCTGCAGAGATCCTCTCCCCTTTTTGGAGAAGGGAAGGAAAATAAGAATATCACAAACACAGAATGTGGAATCCCTTGCTGAGTGTGACACTGTGCCTGCTACCCAGAAACCAGATGCTGAGAAAGGCACCTGACTTAGACTGCCTGTGAGAACAGAGACTGACAGCTCTGGAGGCTGAAGGTCTATTAGGCCCTAAGAAAAAAAACAGGGGAGATTAAGAAAGGTGATTACTGTGGGCAGTGTTAATGCAAACTTTGTATAGTGCCATGAATGTTGTGTCGTTTTTGCCTGGGCTTCTCTACATGCTTCCTGCCTATCAAAGCCTATAGCATCTGTAGGAAATGGAGCAGTGAGCTAGATGAACTCGTTTTGATCACGTAAATTCTTACACACCAATATGTGTGTTAATTTTTGAGGGTACGTCAGTTTCCTTAACTATGTATCTGCCTGTAATTGAGATGTAATCTACAGTGTGCTAGGTGGTGCATGCAGGTGGGGACACAAATCCCAGTTAAAGGCCAGTAGCATGTGATGGAGGAAGGTAGGAAAAATGAAAATACAGAAAGAATAATTAAAACTGAACGAGGCTGTTTCTTTTATGTGAAGCTACACTGAGGAAGGTGGTGATCTGTGTACATTTGGGAAGACAAACCTCTCAACAGTCTACCAGTCTCCTGGTGTTCAGGAACTAGTTCTTGGAAGACATGGTGCTGCTTAGCTTCCTGGTGAGAAGTAATAGCTTTGGTTGTGAAAAGTCAGAGTAATAAAGGTTGGACCTCTGGAGCTGCTATAGACCCAACCTCCTGCTCAGAGCAGGCACTTGGGTTATGTAGATCTGGATACAAGGGATGGGTCTGGATGTCTTACATAATGGTTTGGGCTATATATAGTAGGTGAGTGTCCCTCGTGGGACCTTCCCTCAAGAAAAATGCTGAGCTTGGTTCCCAACTAGTGAAATCACTGCTACTGGCCAGAGAACAACATGAGGCTCAGAAGAGGATTGCAAACACTTCCCTGTTCAAATGCATATGTTCAGGTGATGTTTAGCTGGCTGCTGGCGTCTGGGCTTTGAGGACCTTTATTATTATTTCTGTCTTTGGAGAATCTAGATCCAGGAAGTAGTGGTAAGAGGTTGTAGGTGTCTTCTCAAGAGAAGTTGTTGCATTTGTTTAACATAACGGGAAGGAAGATTTCTTGCCTTGAGTTCTTGTCTTGTACAAAGTGAAAACATATTTGCCTGCCCAGATATAACAACCTCTCTCCCTGCCTTCCCACCCTCCTTCACCCTCCGATGAAAGCGTGTATTCCAGGACATACATGTCTTAGGATGGAAATGTTTTTCTATTCTTACAAACACTATGTTTTCAAACACCACTGCAGTCTCTCATGCTGTCAACAGTACACCCTGGGGGTGTAGGTGTTATTTGGCCGTAGGTTTTTGCCTTTAGGCTGTGTTTGGCAAAATAAGTTTTAAGTAAATTCAACACAGTTTACTTTGTATTGGTATTAAAAGCTTAAACCCTATTATTTTTCCTTGGTATGTCTGTGGAGAAGACATTGCTGGAGTGAGACTTGCACTTGGATAACTTGGCTGTGTTTTATAGGTAATGCTCTGTAACACAGGATGAGCTTCTCTGATGTCTTCTGGAATAAGAGGACCTAAAATAGCTAAAATACAGAAGCAAAAATCTCAGTAAAAATTACATGTGGATTTACTTCCATGATAATGGCCATTTCCAGTGTAATAGTGTGTAATGCATGGCTGCTGCGTGCCTTGCACTGTGCTGTGCAACTTCATTATGTTGTGGTTTTCCCAGTGTGTGGCTGTACGGTTGCCAAGCTTTCGGCTGCTGGGGTAGGGTTGTGCCAGCCACGCCTGACACATGAGGAGGTGGTGACCTTGTACGTGTGCGGGACACGGGCGGCCGCAGGGAGGATGAGAGTTTATGTACTGCACAGGGTGGCGTGGCAAGCCTTGGCATTATTGTAGCTGGACATAGAAGCCTATTCGTTTAGTCATTTGGTCTCAGGTTAAGTGCGAAACTTGGAAATGTAGGGCTGCTACCTGGCTTGGAAAGAAAAACAAAGTCTTAATGTGGGAATGCTGTTCTTGGGAAAATGTTAAGGTAGAAAGAAGCAGAGAGGGGTCTCTGCTGCTGCCAGTGAGCCAGTGGTGGCCTCTGGAATGGCTTGCTCTGCTTTTGTTTGGTGGTGGTGCAGGCTGTAGAGGTGCATGTTTTGCTGTAGTGGGCATTAAATAAACTACTTGATTTATCTAGAATGCAAACATGCAGTAATAGCTATACCACAGAGGAAGATTTGTATGAATCTCTTGAACAAAACCCCAAGATGCTTTGTCCTGGGTTTTTTTGGTGTGAAATACCAAATGTCTAAGTTTGAGGGTGTGCTTGTCTTTGTTCTGGAAGGAGGTAAATTTGGGGATCTCTTCCCACAGTAGCACTGAGCTAGACCTTATCTCCTTTTGTGTCAAACAGAAGTATGTACTTGCCAGTCTTCATTGAGCAGGAGAGCTGAAATACTTGGTGTTAGAAAACAAAAAAAAATCCTGTTGCTCTGGGGTTTCTGAATGCCTAAGGAGCAGTGACTACTTATGGGGACTTGGTCAACTAGGAAATCCTACCTTTGTCTGAAAAATTTCTATCTATCTGTACATGTAAGATTATGAAAAAATTTGGAGGGTGAAATGTTACTTTCTCCTTTCAGATGTGTGCCCATTGGTGTAAGTATGGTCATTTTGGCATTCCACAGAATAAATCTGTTCCTCCCAGGGTTGAAGGCTTGCTATGCTTCTGTTTTTCTTCTCTGCACTGTGTGAGGTAATGAGCAACCAAGTCTAAAGTTCAGACCATGGCAGAGCAGCTTGGGGCCATCTCTAATACCTGAAGCTCCTTTTAATTTACAGAGGAAGAAAAAAAATCCTTTAATTACTGGATAGATGACAAATATAAGGATCAAAATGAGGCTTTTGAGGCAAAGCTTAACTGCTATAAGCTGGAAGTAATTGTGGCTCTCCTTGCTGATGAAGTTTAATGTTGGAACTACAGCACTGAGAAGGAAGACTTGGGAAAACACAATGTGAGAGACTTACTTATTTTTTTTTTTTTGTCTGCCCTGTGAAATACCAGCCTTTCCCCCTTGGCCTCCTTACCCTCAGCAGAGGACAGGTGCCACATGCAGGGTCATTTTGGCCACTGCCACTTCCTGCAGTTCTGTGTGCTTCTGTTGGGTTCACCCACAAAACTGCTGATCTGCTCTGACCTTTTCTCAGGCTTCCACTGCTTCATTTCGCAGAGTGCGAAGAGGACTCCACATCCAGCTCTGGATTCAGGTGATCCTAAAATGGATAGGCTGTCCCAAGTTCCACACAGGGAAAAAAATGGATCTTGTTTTTCTCCACAAAATCCGCCTTTTCAGAAAACAATAACAAGGTTGCTGTGGTTTGATCACTGTTAGCCACAAAGAGAGTTAATGATACTAGCCAAGAAAAGATCCTGGAAATGTTTGCTCTGGAAATCTATATTTAATCCTTGTGGCCTTTGACTTACTTAAAGCTGTGCTACAAGCTTTCTGATTTCCAAGACTATTGATTGCCCTCCATGTCTGAAAATGCATTTAATTCTGTGATGCTTTTGCTGGCAGTAGGTCTTCCTTTTCACATGGAAGAAATGTAGACTATAGATCTTGCTAGAAATTGATTAAGAGTAACTGCTGGTGGCATGGAAAGTCTTATATGAGGATAACATAAGCTGTCTGCATAAGTCTGAGTTGCAGAAGGCTTTAAAGTCAGAAGCCTGCTTTCAGCTTCCATAGGAGGTTGCTACCCCACGCATGCACTGTTTCTGCTGCTCTCTGGTGCCAAGTGTATCCTTTTCTAGTAGGATCATTAGTAAATGAAATGTGTAAGGAGAGCAAAACATGGAAGAAAATGACACTTCGTTCTACAAACTTAACCTAAGCTGGCTTTTATAAGCATAGAGATGAAGTTCCTGGTCTTAAGATGAGGCTGCTAGCCACCTCTCTCAGTAATTACTTAACCTGGTGATAGCTAAAGTTCAGATATTGCATCTCTTTTTCCCTCTGGCACTTTCTAGCTGTGAGGCTGTTAAGCAGACAGTTGCTGTCTGTGTCTCTTCTGTGCTGCATTACTGCTTGTGAGGAGGCTGAAAAAGCCTTGCTGTCTCAGCAGCGGACTTGAAGTCCATGTGAGAGCTATACACCAGGTACCTGGGAGACTGCCTTTTTGACTTCCTGTAAGCAAATCCTTGCCTCTGCTGGAGACCCTTGTGGATTGCTCTTTATGTAGGAGTGCTTATCTCTGGGTTTCTGGCCTGAATTCCCTTTCATGAGCAGAGTGTGTATACAAAGTGAGATTTGTGGGTCAGGACAATAATATACCTGGTTTCAGACTGGAGTGTTTTAAAGGGCTGGAGCAGGGAGAATGAATGGGACATGTTGTGACCTGGATGGATCTGGGAAGTAATGCCGGTACTAGTTAATCTGGCCTGTTGTTTTCCATTTTATTTACTCCTGGCACTTGATTATCAGAGCAGGTTTTTATACTGCTCTTTGTGGCTTAGGCTGCTCAGCACTGCTGCAAAATCCTTCTAATCCTTTTTGCCATCCATCTCTTTTAACGAAAACTCAATTGACAAAGTGAATACTTGAATTTCAGAGAGCAAGTGGGGATTCAGGTTTGGGAAGAATCAGCAAATATGGCAAGACCTTGTTAGGACTGAGGGGCTCTTACAATAGGTGAATTAACTTGTGTGCTATATCTTGACAGCAGTTGAGGGACTTTGCTAGTACCAGGGATCTTATTTCCTTGCACAAGACTTTTGCAACTAAATGGTACCCACCAACAGGGGCTCAGATAGAAAAAGACCTTATTGATCTGTTTTTTACGAGATGACGAGGGTGCATTAAGATTGTCCCTCTTGACTTCTGCATCCGGTATTATAACTTTGCTGTATGGCAGACCGGTACGTAGACTAGCACTGCTGAAGTAGAAGCTTTCTTAGCTAGTGTCCCTGTGTTCTGCAAGATATTAGAAAGCACTGCTACCATGTGTCTGGCCTCACATTTTTTTGAAGACAGACGTGTTCTTGGGTGCTCTGGTCTGAACCAACTGTGTTGGTTGCAATTCTGGGCAGTGCTTTCAGTAATTGAAGATGGCTTCAGGATAGCGGTTGAGATTTACTGTGCTAACCATGCTTACTGCTGCCAAATGCCTCACAGCTTCAGAGCGTTACTGTAATCCACTAGTGACAAAACTGGTGTTTCAGTGTAGCGGCTCTGGATAACCAGACTTGTGTTAGGGCTAAGCAGAACTCCTATAGGAGTGTTCTCATCCTCCTAATTCTGGCGTCCTGTCATGAAAAGTGCTCTGAGCTTGACTGTCCAGGCCAGAATACTGGCAGCGTTGGTTCTTCAGAAAGCCAAATCTGGACTGGGGATGATGGAGCTGGAACAGTGGAAGGGGAACAGGCATTTTCTCTCTTGTATTGGAAGGAGTGACCTATTACTTTTGCTTTTAAATATGAATGAACTCATTCTCCATACCGCAGTTACTGACCATATGGTATTCCTGGTAAAAGTAGCAGATGTTCCTCTCTTGCTGTGTTTTGCTTTGTTACACAAATTCTCTTTGTTTTCTTTCTACCCTGCCTGCAATGGGCTGTAATAGTGTTCTGCTCCAGTGTATCAGGTTATTGCCCTGAGTTTCTAAATATATATTTACAAATAAGGTGAGGGCTCCATAAAATGCTGCTTGGGTTGTGGATCTGATGCATGTGTGTATATAGGTGGTAACTGAACCCTGTGTTCTGGGTCAGTATGCTCAGCTGAATAGTTTCTACTTCTGTTTTGCTGTTATGGCCTCTGCACTTTGTTCTTCAACATAAAACAAAATGTTCCACCCTACCTTCTTTGTGGTAGTTTGGTTTCGTTTTGCTAGTGAATGCAATTTCTTTGCAAATCTGCATCACTGTATCCCTAAGCAGCATTGTTTTAGTGAGAGAATGGGGATATTTTTGCACATAAGTGGTTGTTTTCTATATTCTCCCTGCCAGTATAGGTGTTTGTCCTCTTGTGTACTCATGAGCTGCTGTTCCAGTTTAGTAAGGGTGAGTAGGCATATGGTGATGGACTGCAGCAGACAAACATCTATGAATGTCCAATAGACCATGGCATCCCCCAGTCTGGATGCAGGAATTAAAGGATTGCACCCATAAAGAGTTGTTCTCTGTTGTGTCTTTATTTGCATGGGGTATGAAGCACTTGACACAACAGAGAGAAACTGATCCATGCTGGTGAGAATGATTCAGCTCTTCATACATGTTTTATTGTATATTCCTAGGAATCCTCAGGTGGGAAGGGGCACATTGCTTTGCCACTGGAGATCTGTTGTCCTAAGACAGTGTCAGAGGCTAGCTGAGCCTGCGCTGCCATGCTGACCTGCATGTACTCTATCGCACAGGCAGCTGAAGAGGCAGGGTTGTGAACTGAGCCCTTCAGCGGGCTTCTTGTCTGGGTATAGATAGACAGCTCCTTCCCCTTTGCCTGTACATCTAGCCGTGGTCAAAATTTCTTTCTTTCCCCTGTCCAGGGACCCTGCCTGCTAGTCTTCTGTGTAAAGATAAGCATGTGTCAGTATTGACATATTTACTAAGGGTGTCAAACAAAGAAGAATGTAGTTGTAGATTTTTTTTTAAAAAAAAAGATTTGTGGAGTGGGGAGGAAGATTTGCTATTGGTATCAAGGAAACTGCCATGGTTTAACAAGAAGAAACTTCATTGTTCAGTGAGGTGATGGGATTGCTTAAGGTGAAACAAATATTAGTTTTGTCTTTCCTTTTTGAGAGAATACAGATACTAGCTGTCTCCATATATAAATGACTGTGGAACAGTTCAAAGTGTATGTTTGGGTGTTTGCTCAGATACTAGCTGTCTCCATATATAAATGACTGTGGAACAGTTCAAAGTGTATGTTTGGGTGTTTGCTCACTGTTTATTGTGATACTGAAAGGAGGCTCTAGCACATGTCTTGAGACCAGTCTGTTGATGTGTTGTCTCTTACTTTACTGTGAAAGGCTTATGGCGGTGCCATGGGTAGATGCCCCTTTGGGTAAAGCATGAGCCTCTACAGGAGGGATTCTTTCTGTGCTTCTGGTGAAGGAAGCAGAGGTGAGGACATGATTATCTCGGGGCCCGAGGGGTTTGCCTCAGACCACGGACTAAAGAAAGATGCAATACAGAACTGCCATTTCCGTCTGTGCTTAGAAACCTCTAGTCCTTTCTGGAAGACTCGTGTCTGGGTGCTCTTGAGCTATTTTCTGTTTGAGCTGTAAGTCAACTGTGATGGTGTGTTGGTACAGTGCTGATTGGCTTGTGAGGGCTTGTAGTGGCTATATTCAGTGAGACATGGTGGTCTTGCAGGTACCTTTAACTGCAAAATACTATAACTTGCAGGTAGTTCCAAACTCAGTGTGGCCCATTGGCAGAGCCAGTCAATGAGCCACGCTGTTCTAAGCATCTGCTTGTGTAGGAGGCTGAAACCTAGAGGGCTGTTTGAGGGAGGAAGGGTGTGTTTGAGGATGTTGGGATTAATGGTAGAGTTATTCAGTTATGACAGATTGCTCTAAAATTTTAATGCTTTCCTTAGTAGAAGACAAAAACCACAGGAGTGCAACCTGCTGATAGCTGTGTTTGGGAGCAAGCTCGGGTTCCCTGAGGATCCCACTGGGGCCAGTTACAAGGATGCAAGGAGGCAGCAATTTCATCTTTGTCCTTAATCAGAAGAGGAACAGCTGCACTGGGGGTGGTGAAATGCAAGGAAAGGCCAGATAAATGCTAAGACATCAAGGACAGACAGAGATCTCTTCTTAATGTTCTTGTTTGTATTACAAAAGTTACCACAGTCTTCAGGGTGCTGCCAGAATGTACACCCTTTGAACGACAACAACAACAAAAAGGCTTAAACTCTGATGGAAAAAATCAGTGTTTGACATGACTGGAGATGCTATGTTGTGAACCTGTGTTCTCTGTCCCACTGCTCTCAGTAGTTTACTCACCAGTGCCATTGCAGCACCCCATTTTGTGTGCTGCAAGCATGCTGTGGCTTAGTATCAGGCTTTGAAAGATATGCTCAGCACCAGCTCCCGCTCCCACCCAAGGAGGGGGTGTACACTTCTGCATGGGTTCTGTCTCCTAAGGAGGCAGGACTAAATGATTGGGGAAGAGTTTAAAAAAAAAAAAAAAAAATTTGAAAACACCCCCACTTCCATCCCCGCAAAAACCCCAAACCAAAACCCCCACCACAAAACCTGCATGCTTTCTGAAAGAATGTCTGGCATGGGAGAGGAGCCAGTTTGCTTCTTTTTCCCTGGAGCAGGAGATCCCCATGTTCCCAGTTGTGAAAGGGAAGTTCTTAGGGAAGCCTGATGCAGGTATTTGTAGGGTGGCGATAACCCCTTGCATGAAGGAACATAGTATCCACTACCAGTATGCAGCTCATCTCTGCACTGAGCTCCAAAAAGTAAGAGCGCAGCTCAGCCCTTGTTGAGGGAATGGTGTTCTCGCACAAGTCTCACTAGATTGCTAATGCAGCAGCCGCACAGGACCTTTCCAAAATGCACAAAGTAGCTGCCCTCAAAACCTTACAAACTCATTCCTATATGCCCAGGGGTGGTTTTTTGTTTTTTTTTTTTCAGTCATGGGAAGTCCTGGAGACATTGTTAATGAGTTCAGTTGAGGAAATAGCACAAGGAACTGTGGGAGAGGGAAGGCTCACTCTTGCGTGCAAAGCGTGAACTGGAGTGTGCACAGAGAGGGTAAGGAGGTGTGGTAGTAATCCTAAGAAGCAATGAAAGAGAAATTAAAGCAGAGGTGAGGCTGTGTTAAGACTTGAAGACGAGGGAAAAGAACTGGGAACTGGAGAGGGAGACCCATTGGCAAGGAAAGTCTTAGTCTTTATCCCTTTCATAAATCTGGTTTTATAAATTAGTAAGTATCGAGCTTATGTCAGTGACTGTAGCTACAAAAATAAAAAGGGAGTTAAATATTTACTGATAAGAATCTGAGGGAAGCCTGTTTCCAAGCAGTCTTTCTTTTTGATTCTTGCTTCTGAGCCAAATTATTGGCATGTTCTGGGACAGAAATAGCTCATGTATCTGAGTGACCTTTTAATTTCCTTTTCAATCTTCTGAATCCACTGTAATGAACAAAGAAGGCATTAAGAAAGGCGTGGTGCAGATTTCATTGCATGTTTGCAGTAGACCGAATAGCTCTGAATTTCTCTGGGTCTTACATAGCAAGAATTTGTGAGAGAGTAAGATCACAGGGAACCAGTCGTGGTTCAGATTAAAGAGGTGGTTTCTCTCCATGTGATGGTGGCTCATGATGTCTTTGTAGCAGTGGTCTCTTTTGTTCTATGTTTATGCAGCACCTAGCACAGTGTGGTCTGATTCCTAGGCTCTGATTTCTCCTTCCCTTTGCCCTGCAAATGCTAATGAGGCAAGAAGTGCTTGTGAAGGTTTTGTTATTTTTTTTTTGCCTAGTCACATACCTGTCAGAAGCAAAAGTTTATTGTTTTGCCTGTGCCCCAGGCTTCCTGCCTGCATTTCTTCCCTCGCAGTGACTTCCGTAGTGAGTCACAACTAGCTGTAATGTATAAAAAAGGAAGTTAAAAAGCATGTGCTAAAGAGAGGGGGATAAGAAATGATGTTACAGCCAAGAGGCTTTCATTGAGTGAGGGGATGAGAGAGGTGCATGCAGCAGAGGAAGAAGCAGCATGAGATCAGTGGGCTTTTTATTGCACAGCATGAAAAGATCCTACAACTAAAATCTGATCTAACCTTTGCTTCCTGTGTGTCTTACAAGAAATGTTTTCCATATAAGGCACAGGAGAGCCTGCTGTAAGGAAGCATGTGACTGTCATTTATTTCAGAAAATGTGCCTTAGCGCTCAAACATAAGAAAACAGACCAGATAGACCTGTGGTAGCTGCAGCTTGTATTGCCCACATTTATGCTATTTAAAGACTAGTCTTCTCCAAATTGATTCTAGTGAAATAACAAGCTTGTCTAAAGTCTTCTGGTTACTTGTAGATGAGGAGAGTAAGCCAAGTGTTGCTAGGGATAGGCCTGACATTTCTCAAGTCAACATAATTGTATTGCCCAGCTGATGGTAAGCCAAAACCCTTCCAGAAGCCTTCTAGAGCTTAGGTTTCACCACTGGTAAATTGTTTCTTATGCAAGACACCCATACAAAGCAGCCTGCAGTTCAGGTGTGGTTTTAAAAAGAAGCTCTGATTATGTTAATCACTTCTCTGAAGTTCTTCAAGACTTGTTCATTCCTCTGATACCCTTTTTCCTTCATACTTTTTCCTGTCATATAATAGTGCAGGGAAAAAAAAATCTTTCTAGGAAATGAGGATTTAGGCATTTCTTGTCTAAAGAAGCAGAGGATTCCTTTTTGCCTCTTAAAATGAAGGTGTTTGCAGACCTTGGGTTAATCATAATAACTAAACAAATAATTCCAGCCTTTAACATTGCCTAATTCCATGACCTGGACCTTCCCAATACTGATGATATTAAGGCAGTAACACATATGTCCCCTGTTCCAGTCTCCTCCTCAGCTTTTTTTAGGCTTCTGCAAAGTCCGAGTCTCATTGTACATTGT